>NC_090387.1:7635548-7955548 GCF_036365525.1 Heterodontus francisci | reverse complement strand
GGAGGTCACAGAGATAGGGAGCGATGAGGCCATGGAGGGATTCGAAAACGAGGATGAGAATTTTAGAATTGAAGCATTGTTCAACCGGGAGCCAATGTAGGTCAGCGAGCATGGGGGTGACGGGTGAACGGCATTTGGTGCAAGTTAGGAAATGGGCAAGAGAGTTTTGGATGACCTCACGTTTACGGAAGGTAGAATGTGGGAGGCCGGCTAGGGGTGTGTTAGAATAGTCAACTCTGGAGGTATCAAAGGCATGGATAAGAGTTTCTGAAGGCTGGGCGGAGACGGGTAAATGTTCCGGAGGTTGAAATGGGCAGTCTTGGTGATGGCATGGATATGTGATTGAAAACTCATCTTGAGTCAAGTATGATACTGAGGTTGTGAACAGCTGGAGCCCATCTGGTTCACTAATGACCTTACCTGGTCTCGCCTATTTGTGATTCCAGACTTACAACAATGTTGTTGACTCTTAACTTCCCTCTGAAATGGCCTAGCAAGCCACTCTGTTGTATCAAACTGGTGCAAAAATGTCTAAGGATAAAACCAGACAGACCACCCGGCATCGACCTAGACACGGGAATCAACGAGAAAGAAAAATTCCAAGGGGGGACCCGCCATCCGTGGTTAACTAAAACAGTTAAAGATAGTATCAAACTTAAAGAAAAAGCCTATAATTGCGCAAAGATGGGAGGCAGGTCAGAAGATTGGACAGAATATAAAAAACAACAAAGAATGACTAAAAGATTGATAAGGAAGGTAAAATTAGAGTACGAGAGAAAGCTAGCTAGAAATATAAAGACAGATAGCAAGAGTTGCTATGGATATATAAAAAAGAAAAGTTAACAAAGTGAGTGTTGGTCCTCTAGAAAGTGAGTCTGGGGAATTAATAATGGATAATGAGGAGATGGAAAATGAATTGAACAGATATTTTACATCGGTCTTCACTATTGAGGATACAAGTAACATCCCAGTATTAGCTGTAAGTCAGGAAATGGAAGGGAGGAAGGAAGTCAAGAAAATTACAATCACCAGGGAAGTGGTACTGAACAAATTGTTGGAGCTGCGGGCTGACAAGTCCCCGGGTCCTGATGGACTTCATCCTAGGGTGTTAAAAGAAGTGGCTAGTGAGATAGTTGATACGTTAGTTTTAATTTTCCAAAATTCCCTAGATTCAGGGAAGGTTCCATTAGATTGGAAAATAGCCAAAACTCCTTTAGTCAAAAAGGGAGGGAGACAGAAAGCAGGAAACTATAGGCCAGTTAGCTTAACACCTGTCGTAGGGAAATTGTTAGAAGCTATTATTAAAGATGTTATAGTAGGGCATTTAGAAAAATTCAAAGTAATTAGGCAGAGTCAATATGGTTTTGTGAAAGGGAAATCATGTTTAACCAATTTATTGGAGGTCTTTGAGGGAGTTACATGTGCTGTGGATAAAGGGGAATCGGTGGATGTATTGTACTTAGATTTCCAGAAGGCATTTGATAAGGTGCCATATCAAAGGTTATTGTGGAAAATAAAAGCTTTTGGTATAGGGGGTAACATATTGGCATGGATAGAAGATTGGTTAGATAACAAGTAACAGAGAGTAGGCATAAATGGGTCATTTTCTGGTTGGCAATATGTAACAAATGGTGTGCCACAGGGATCTGTGCTGGGGCCTCAACATGTTACAATTTATATAAATGCCTTAGATGAAGGAACAAAAGGTATGGTTGTTAAATTTGCTGTTGACACAGAGATAGGTAGGAAAGTAACTTGTAAAGAGAACATAAGGGGGCTACAAAGGGATCGATGGGTGAATTGAGTGGGCAAATGGAGTATAATGTGGGAAAGTGTGAAATTGTCCACTTTGGCAGGAAGAATAAAAAAGAAGCATATTATCTAAATGGTGAGAGATTGCAGAGCTCTGAGATGCAGAGGGATCTGGGTTTCCAAGGGCAAGGAAACCTCTTGCTGATTACCACCTACCCAGCAAACCACCCCCCCCACCCCCCCTCCCCCCCCCCCACCACCCCTGAGCCAATGAATCAGTATGCCTCCATGCTGAACACCACTTGGAAGAAGGACTGAGTGTAGCACTGCACAGAATGTACTGTGATTGGGAGACTGCCATCACGAGAAGTGGCTCAGTAGCTATTACTAACTGAGCTACCAGACTGGGCCTGCGACAGGTGGTGAGACAACCAACACAAAGGAAAAACCTACTTGACCTCATTCTCACCAACCTACCTGTCACAAATGCAGCTATCCATGACTGTATCGATAGGAGTGACTCCACACAGTCCTTGTGGAGACGAAGTCCTACCTTCACACTGAGGACACCCTCCATCGTGTTCTATGGCACTATCACTGTGCTAAATAGGGCAGAGTCAGAGCAGATCAAGCAGATGAGTGCTGTGGGCCATCAGCAGCAGCATTGTATTCCACCACAATCTATAACCTCATGGCCCGGCATACCCCTCACTCTACCATTACCATCAAGCCAGGGGAGCAACCCCAGTTCAATGAGGAGTGTAGGAGAGCATACAAGGAGCAGCCACAGGCATACCTAAAAATGAGGTGCAGGAACAGAGAGTCCCTGTAAGTATATGTGCACAAATCATTGAAGGTGGCAGTATGAGGAATGGGTTAAAAAGACATATGAGACCCTGGGCTTTATAAATAGAGACATAGAGTACAAAAGCAAGGAAGTTATGATGAACCTTTATAAAACTCTGATGCGGTCTCAACTGCAGTATTGCGTCCAATTCTGAGCCTTGCACTTTAAGAAGGATGTGAAGGCTTTACAGAGGGTGCAGAAAAGATTTACGAGAATGATTCCAGAAATGAGGGGTATCAGTTACATGGACAGATTGGAGAAGCTGGAGTTGGTCTCCTTAGAGAAGAGAAGGTTAGGAGGAGATTTAATAGAATTGTTCATGAGTCATAGCGTCAGAGAGTTATACAGCACAGAAACAGGCCCTTCGGCTCATCGTATCTGTGCCAGCCATCAAGCACCTATCTATTCTAATCCCATTTTCCAGCACTTGACCCAGTAGCCTTGTATGCTATGGCATTTCAAGTGCTCATCTAAATACTTCTTAAATATTGTGAGGGTTCCTGCCTCTATCACCCCTTCAGGCAGTGTGTTCCAGATTCCAACCACCCTTTGGGTGAAATTTTTTTTCCTCAAATCCCCTCTAAACCTTCTGCCCCATAACTGAAATCTATGCCCCCTGGTTATTGACCCCTCTGCTAAGGGAAAAAGTTTCTTCCTATCTATCCTATCAATGCCCCTCATAATTTTGTATACCTCCATCAGGTCCCCCCTCAGCCTTCTCTTCTCTAAGGAAAACACCCCTAGCCTATCCAGTCTCCATGAGGGATCTAGACAGAGTGGAGAGAGGAAACTGTTCCCATCAGCGGAAGGGTCGGGAATCAGAGGACACTGATTTAATGTGAATGGCAAAAGAACCAACAGTGACAAGAGGAAAAACGTTTTTACAACACGCGAGGTTTGGATCTGGAATGTACTGCCAGAGAGTGTGGTGGAGGCAGATTCAATCATGGATTTAAAAAGGGAACTGGATAATTATCTGAAGAGTAAAGATTTGCAGGGCGACGGGAAAAGGGTGGAGGAGTGGGGCTAGCTGAGATGCTCATGCAGAGCCAGCACAGAAATGATGGGCTGAATGGTCTCCTTCTGTACTCTAACCATTCTATGATTCTATGATAACCTGGTGAAGCTACACACAGGACTACATGCATGCTAAACAAAGGAAGCAGCAAGTTATAGACAGAGCCAAGCGACCTCACCACCAACGGAGCAGACCAAAGCTCTGCAGTCCTGCCAAGTTCAGTCATGAATGGTGGTGGACAATTAAACGACTAAGGGGAGTAAGAGACTGTATGAACATCCCCATCCTCAATGATGGGGGAGCCCAGTATGTCACTGAAAGAAACAAGAATGAAACATTTGCAACCACCTTCAGCCAGAAGTGCCGAGTGGATGATCTTGGCCTCCTCCTGAGGTCCCCACCATCACTGATGCCAGACTTCAGCCAATCTGATTCACTCCATGTGAATCAAAAAATAGCTTGATCACACTGAATACAGAAAAGGTTATGGGGCCTGACAACATCCTGGCTGTCTTGCCGAAGACTTGTTCTCCAGAACTAGCTGCGTCTCTAGCCAAGCTTTTCCAGTACAGCTACAACACTGGCATCTGCCCAATAATGTGGGAAATTATCCTGTCCACAAAAAACAGGACAGATCCAATCTGGCCAATTATTGCCCTCTCAGTCTACTTTCAATGATGAGCAAAGTGATGGATGGTGTCGTTGACAGTGCTACTAAGCAGCACTTACTCACCAATAACCTGTTCACCGGTGATTCTTTATTTTTATTATTTTTTTTAAAATTCTTTTTATTTAGAGATACAGCACTGAAACAGGCCCTTCAGCCCACCGAGTCTGTGCCGACCAACAGCCACCCATTTATACTAACCCTACAGTAATCCCATATTACCTACCACCTACCTACACTAGGGGCAATTTACAATGGCCAATTTACCTATCAACCTGCAAGTCTTTGGCTGTGGGAGGAAACCGGAGCACCCGGAGAAAACCCACGCGGTCACAGAGAGAACTTGCAAACTCCGCACAGGCAGTACCCAGAGTCAAACCCAGGTCCCTGGAGCTGTGAGGCTGCGGTGCTAACCACTGCGCCACTGTGCCGCCAGGACCACTCAGCTCCAGAGATCATTTACAGCCTTGATACAAACAGAGGCAAAAGAGCAGAATTCCAGAGGTGAGGTGAGAGCGACTGCCGTTGACATCAAGTTAGCATTTGACTGAGCGTGGCACCAAGGATCCCAAGTAAAATTAGAGTCAATGGGAATCAGGGATAAAACTTTCCACTGACTGGAGTCATAGCTAGTACAAAGGAAGATGTTGTGGTTGTTGGAAGCCAATCACCACAGTCCTAAGAACCATTGCAGGAGCTCCTGAGGGCAGTGTCCACGACCCAGCCATCTTGAGCTGCTTCATCAGTGACCTTCCCTCCATCATAAGGTCAGAAGCGGGGATGTTCACTGATGATTGCAGTGCTTAGTTCCATTCTCCTCAGATAATGAAGAGGTTCGAGCCTGCATGTAGTAAGACCTGACATCATCCGGGCTTGGAAAAATATTGCCATTCCTTCATCGTCACCACGTCAAAATCCTGGAACTCCCTATCTAAAGGCACGGTGGGTAGGCCTACACCCCATGAACATCAGCGGTTCAAGAAGGTGGATCACCATCACCTTCTCAAGTGTAATTGGTGATGGGCAATAAATGGCGAGCCAGCAACGCCCACATCCTATGAATTCATAAAAATTTTAAAACGTTATGTGCTTGAGGCTCTCAGAGTGAGGTTTGAACCCAAACTCTTCTGACTCAGGGGGTCAGTGCCACAAAAACGAGCTATGGCAGGCACTTAAGAAAAAGGGACAAGTTGAAGATTAGAACTCATTGAGGGCATGCTGATCAAAGAACAGACTTTTCCTTGCAAGCTGTCAGGAGGGAGTGAGTTAGCTTAAAAAATAAAAGCAAACTGGCTGTGGGAATGGTTCAACTACTCATACCAATTCCAGACATCATTCTATGATGATGACCTGCTCTGATGCTCTTGAGACAGAGATTTTGGACACCAAAGAGAAACCTCCATTCCAAATTGTGTGGAAAATCAGAAAGTCATGTCAATCTCTTATAGTCAGAATGTTAAACTGAAGAGTAATTTCTTTTAATTACTGCCCTGTGAGGGTCTTCCAAAACAGGTCAGTTAATGGAGGACCTCTTTCCTCTTGCCAACTGCGGGTTAACTTTGGCACTTGACAAAAAGGCCAGTTTTGGCCTAGAATTAAGTAACTAGTCTAAGAGCAAAAGCAGCGTAAAGGTGGTTTATTTTTTGTTCGTTCGTGGGATGTGGGCGTCGCTGGCTAGGCCAGTATTTATTGCCCATCCCTAATTTCCCTTGAGAAGGTGGTGATGAGCTGCCTTCTTGAACCATTGAAGTCCATGTGGGGTAGGTACACCCACAGTGCTGTTAGGAAGGGAGTTCCAGGATTTTGACCCAGCGATAGTGAAGGAATGGAGATATAGTTCCAAGTCAGGATGGTGTGTGGCTTGGACAGAAACTTGCAAGTGGTGGTGTTTACATGCATCTGCGGCCTTTGTCCTTCTAGGTGGTAGAGGTCGTGGGTTTGGAAGGTGCTGTCAAAGGTGCTATCTCTGTCGTAACACAGGGAGGGGAGGAATTCTCTCAGTTACTATCTGGAGGGACGCTGTCAATGTGTCTGGGAAGATTGCCACTTTTTGATGTTTGTATTCTTTTAATCACTGGAAATGCATTTACAATGTCTTTCACATGGTGGTCAGAGGACTTCCTACTATCAACCGTCGCATTCACTCATCACTCCTGTGCTATCTGACTTAACATATTCCTTGATTGTAAAATTATCATTCTTGTTTTCAAATCCTTCCAAGGCCTTAACCCTCCCGATCTCTTTAACATCCTCCAGCTCAAAAACCCTCCAAGATTCTCTGTACTCCTCTTATTCTGGCCTCTTACGGATGCCTGATTTCCATCGCTCTCCGTGCCTTCAGCTTCCTCGGCCCTAAAGCTCTGGAATTCTCTTCCTGAACGGCTCTGCCTTGCTACCTCGCTCTCCTCCTTTAAGACGTTCAAAAATCTACCTCTTTGGCCTAGTCTTTGTTCAGCTGTCCTAATATCTCTTTATGTGGCTCGGTGTCAAATCTTGTTTGATAACTCTCCTGTGCAGAGCCTTGGGACATTTTACTACATAAAGGCGCTATATAAATGCAAGTTGTTGTTACTATAACAGCTGGTTTTGTTTTCCTCTGCAGCTGCCCATTAACAGTGCTGTCTGTACTGAGCTCGCGCCATTGTTTCAAAGAGTTTCACTATTGTCCTAAGCCAACCCTTGAAGTGTAGGTATGTTGGGACCATCAAATGGGATGCTGGGCTTAAAAAATTGTGGCATAGAGTACAAAGTCAATGAAGGTATGTGAAACCTATATAAATCGCTAGTTGGGTGGGCGCAGAGAGTTGCGGAGAAATGTTTTTGCTTTCAAAAGGGAATTGGATAGAGACTTAAAAAGGAAAAAACTTTCAGGGCCAATTAGAAAAAGCAGGCAGCAGTGGGACTAATTGGACAGCTCTTTCAAAGAGCCTGCACAGGCACGATGGGCCAAATGGCCTCCTCCTGGGCTGTAAGATTCTATGATTTGAGCCTGGTACCTTCGGGACCCTCTGTCAACTGAGTTTCAAAGTGAATCGCAGGAAGGAATATGCTCTGTTGCTTATTTGCATTCCTGTGAGCTGCGACTTTATTTTTTCTCTCCTCTTGGAAGCTTCAATTAAACACCTAGGAGATAGATTCTGATAGATCAAACACTTCAATCCATCAATCGAGGGATTATCTCAGAACTCTCAGGAAGCAATCAAGCATGAAGATGGGTTCCAAGCTGACTTGCTATTTGAATTCTGGTAAAGGTGATGAAAGTCAAAGATAATCGTCCCAATCGGTCTGGACTCATCACATTTCAACACAAAGCAGGGGAGAAATGCTAAAAGGTTATATGCAGAACACAGAGAGTCACTTTTCTGAGAGTCCCTCCATATAATTTTCTGTTTTCTTTTCCATCCCAAAGGGACATAAGTGAACCAGCTGGGTTTTTATGACAATCTGAAAGCTTCATGGTCACTTACAGGTATCAATACAAGGGAACAATGTTGTTCTACTGGTGGGCGTGGGTTGCAAGTCTTTGACCAGCACCCGGTATATCTCCAAAATAACCTCCAAGGTGAGTAGCAGCCTTAAGAACCTGTGTACATAAGAAACAGAAGCAGGAGTAGGCCATGCAGCCTTCAGGCCTGCATCCACAGTCCTCTGGGGTAGAGGATTCCAACCATTCACAACATTCCAACCCACTGAGCGAAGAAATTTCTCCTCATCTCAGTCCCATACGGCTGACCCCTTATCCTATGCCTCAGGAAGCAATCAAGCATTGAGATGGGTTCCAAGCTCACTTGCCATTTACATTCTGTTAATGGTGATGAAGGTCAAAGATAATTGTCCCAGTCGGGCTGGACTAATCACGTTTCACATTCGCCAATCTATTCTCATAACTAAATTCTCTCAGCCCAGGATTCTCATAAATCTTTTCTCCAATGGTTTCACATCCTTCCTAAAGTGTGGTGCCCAGAATTCAACACAATACTCCAGTTGAGGCTGAACCAGTGTTATATAATGGGTTTTTTATATTCATTCACGGGATGTGGGCGTCGCTGGCCAGGCCAGCATTTATTGCCCATCCCTAATTGCCCTTGAGAAGGTGGTGGTGAGCTGCCTTCTTGAACCGCTGCAGTCCATGTGGGGTAGGTACACCCACAGTGCTGTTAGGAAGGGAGTTCCAGGATTTTGACCCAGCGACAGTGAAGGAACGGCGATATAGTTCCAAGTCAGGATGGTGTGTGACTTGGAGGGGAACTTGCAGGTGGTGGTGTTCCCATGCATTTGCTGCCCTTGTCCTTCTAGTTGGTAGAGGTCGCGGGTTTGGAAGGTGCTGTCGAAGGAGCGTTGGTGCATTGCTGCAGTGCATCTTGTAGATGGTACACACTGCTGCCACTGTGCATCGCTGGTGCAGGGAGTGAATGTTTGTAGATGGGGTGCCAATCAAGCGGGCTGCTTTGTCCTGGATGGTGTCGAGCTTCTTGAGTGTTGTTGGAGCTGCACCCATCCAGGCAAGCGGAGAGTATTCCATCACACTCCTGACTTGTGTCTTGTAGATTGTGTTCAGCATAACTTCCTTGCTTCCGTATTCTATGCCTCTATTTATAAAGTCCAGGATCCTGTATGCCTTATTGGCCACTTTCTCAGCCTGCTCTGCCACCTTCAACCAATTGTACACATATACCCATCTATCCCTCACCCAGGTCCCTCTGCTCCTGCAACCTCTTTAGAATTGTAATCTTTATTTTATATTGCCTCTCCTCATCCTTCCTACCAAAATGTATGACCTCACAATTCTCTGCCACATGTCCGCCCATTCCACCAGCCTGTCGATGTCCGCTTGACGTTTATCACTATCCTCCTCACAGTTCACAATACTTCCAAGTTTTGTGCCATCTGCAAATTTTGAAATTGTGCTATGTACACCCAAGTCTAGGTCATTAATATAGCTGAAGAAAAGTAGTGATCCTAATACTAACCCCTGGGGATCCCCACTGTATACCTTCCTCCGGTCCGAAAACAACCGTTCACTATTACTCTGTTTCCTGCCGCTCAGCCAACTTGGTACCCATGCTGCCACTGTCCCTTTTATTCCATTGGCCTCAACTTTACTGACAAGCCTGTTATGTGGAACTTTATCAAAAGCCTTTTGGAAATCCATGTACACCGTATCAACCACATTACTCTCATTGACCCTCTCTGTTACTTCATCAAAAAACTCAATTAAATTAGTTAAACAAGATTTGCCTTAACAAATACATGCTGGCTTTCTTTAATCAATCCACGTTTAGAGACATAAAGTCATATAGTTATTTATAGCACAGAAGGAGGCCATTCGGTCCATTGAGTCCATGCCGGCTCTCCACGGAGCAATCCACTCAATCCCACTCCCCCACTCTATCCCGTAGCCCTGCAAGTTTATTTCCTTCAAGTGTCCAGCTCATTTCCTTCATGTGTCCAAGTTTCCTTCATGTGCTCCATTTGAACACATTGATTGCCTCCATTTCCACCATCCTTGTGGACAGCGAGTTCCAGATCATTAACACTCGCTGCATAAAAATGTTATTCCTCACTTCCACGCAGGCACCATGCTATTTTTGAAGGGCTTCAAGCCCTTCAGTAACATTTAAAGTTTTAAAGTCAAAGAATGGTCAAAAATAACTTCACACATTTACAAACATTTTCAATCACCTATCCCACACCACCAATAACTAATCATTTCATTAATTTGCCCTTCCCCCCCCGCCCCTCAGAAAACTTTTATTCAGATCACGACCTTTCCCCCCTGAACTTTAGTAACTTTAACCCTCAACCCTTTCCCACCATCCCCCACCCCCCCCACCAATCGGAAGTTTTCCCTGCTCCCCACCTGCCCCGTCCTGAAAATTTAATTCCTCCCCCTTCCCCACCAGTGCTCCACCTCAGATCCCCAAACGGAGATCCGAAGGTGCGGGAGTTCCGGCAACCCGCCAGAATATCGGCGTGGGACGGCTGTCGCTGCAAGATAAGTCATTAGTCTTTCATTTAAATTTACTGAACAAATTTAAATGAAGTCTCCGTCGCCGTGCGGCAGTGGGGCCACCATGAAGCCTCACTGCCACTGGAAAAATGCAGCAGAGCATTCCCGGTGTCGAGGCCCATGGCGGGCCTCTCCTGGAGGTATTTTCCGGGCCTCCCTGCCATGACCCCCGATGTCTCTGACCTTTTAAAATTCAGCCCTGTGACTGTAGGTCTCCATTGTTGCCAGAACATCATATTCCCACATGGCTTCCTGCATCTGCAGCTCACCAACCTTATTTACCACACTTTGTGCTTTCACTTACATGCACTGTGAACCTAATTTATACCTAATTGCGTTTCCTTTCACTCTGACCCCAATTAATACCTTATTATTTCTTACTCGAGTGCTATCTGTCGCTCCCAATTCTTTTTGCACCTTGTTTTTCCTCTCTAATGCTGCATCCTGGTTCCCATCCCCCGACAAGTTAGTTTAAACCCTCCCAATAGCATTGGCAAACCGTCCCACAAGGACACCAATCCTGGAAAGATAAAACAGGATAGCACTCTATTCTCTAGAAAAGAGAAGGTTAAGGCTGATGGAGGTCTTTAAAATTATGGAAGGAATGGTTAGGGTAGACGTAGACATTTCCAAAATAATAACAGAAAATGCTGGAAATGCCCAGCAGATCTGGCAGCATCTGTGGAGAAAGAAACAGAGATAACATTTCAAGTCGATGATGTCGCACTTGTGCAAAAGTCCAAAACTAGGGACCATAAATATGATACTCACTAATAAATCCAATCAGGAATTCAGGAGAAACTTCATTGCCCAGAGAGTGCTTAGAATGTGGAACTCGCTACCAAAAGGAGTAATTGAGGCGAATAGCATAGATGCATTTAAGGGAAACTAGATGGACACATGAGGGAGAAAGGAATAGAAGGATATGTTGATAGGGTGAGATGTAATAGGGTGGAAGGAGGTTTGTGTGGAGCATAAACACTGGCATTAATCAGCTGTTTCTGTTCTGTAAATTGTATGTGATTCTATGTTACAAATAGATACCTATTGAGAAATCCATGAGCCAATGTGAATCTGTATCTTATGAATAGCTGACTAAAACTAACAGCAAATATTTGACTGAACCTCTAAGGTATTTAGAGATTGAAAGCAGGCATATTAACATCTGACAGAATGGCCTCCTTATTGAGGTATTCACCGTGGGGCTGGTAACGAAACACAGGACAGTCATGACCTTGACATTTTTTGTATTCATTCTCAGGATGTGGGCCTCACTGGCAAGGGCTCCATTTAACGTTCATCCCTGGTTGGCCTTGAGGAGATGATGGTGGGCTGTCTTCTTCTTCAACCGCTGATAGAGGTTTGATACAACTAAGCAGCTTGCTAGGCCACTTCAGAGGGCTGTTGAGAGTCAACCACGCTGGTGTGGGATTGGAGTCACATATAGGCCCAGACCAGGTAAGGAATGCATGGTTCATCCGTCTTCTATCACAATTTACACAGCAAGTGGTAATCATTTGGCAAGGGGGATGAAGGTTTGGGGGGAAATGGGTTGAAAGCATTCGTCAACCCCACCCACCCCATGCACATGAGGTGGATCAGGCTCCCATTGGGCCTTAAATGGACCAGAAACTTTTTTTTGAAGTGTTGATTTTTTTTAGCTGTAGATTTGGGGCAGTAGACTGAGAGCTGATCGCACGCTGTTTCCTGCGCCAACACCTCCTGAAATAGGCAGTAATTTCAGAGAGAACCCAAGGTCAATGTGTCCTCCCAAAGAGGAATTCTACTACAGTGACCATTACCTGCCCTCTGAAGTGGGCGAGCAAGCCACTCAGTTGTATTCAAGAAGGTAACTCAACACCATCTTCTCAAGGGCAATTAGGAATGGGTAATAAAATTTAGCCTTGCCAACGATGCCAATATCCCATGAATGGTTAAAAAAAAGTCACCTGAAAGATGGAATGAGGAGATGAGAGAGATGACACTCATTGTTTCGTGTAGTTTCACTCCAGATGCTAATTCATTGTTTGTTAAGTGTTTTTGGCATGTCCTTAGGAAGTTCTGAGCACTAAGTAGATGTGAATTCCTACTTTCATCCTTTGAGAGAGATGGACAGCCTCATCACTGGTTAGGCCCCAGGTGGAGAATTGTGTTCCGTTCTGAGCACCACACTTTAGGAAGGATATCAAGGCCTTAGAGAAGGTGCAAAGGAGCTTTACCAGAATGGTGGTGAGGATGCAGTTAAGTGGAGAGACTGAAGAAGTTGTGATTGTTCTCCGTAGAGTAGAGAAGGTTAAGGGGAGATTTAACAGGGATGTTCAAAATTATGAAGAGTTTTGATAGAGTAAATAAGGAGAAAGCTGTTTCTACTGACAGGAGTGTCAGTAACCAGAGGACACAGATTTAAGTTAATTGACAAAGCAACCAGAGGGGAAATGAGGAGAATTGTTTTTATGCAGTGAGTTGTTGTAATCTGGAACATGCTACCTAAAAGGGCGGTGGAAGCAGATTAAATAGTAACTTTCAAAAGTGAATTTGACAAATACCTGAAAAGGAAAAAAATGCAGGGCTGAAAAGTAGGATAGTGAGACGAATTGGTAGCTCTTTCAAAGAGACGGTACAGGCACAATGGACCGAATAGCCTCCTTCTGTGCTGTATGATCCTATAAAAGCCCCTCAAGCTGCCAGTACTGTGGTGATGTTAGGAGTGACATTTGTGTTCAGTAACAGAATCCCTGCCAGCCCAGTTAAACAAATAAAGCTGTGTTTATTTTTGAAGAGTGACATTCATTAAAACAGGTCACTGTTTTAAATCAAGATGAGTGATTGCTAATCTCAATAAGTGGCATATGGCAGATCTGGGAACTTTATACAGAACATGTCCCTCAAGAGCTGCAGTGCAGCAATTTGATGAACAAGTGTTCAGACTAAAGATGATGGTTGTGGGACGGTGTTTCTGGGTTACAGACTGGAAAAATGGCCTAAGGTTTCTCCGATTCAAAGGACGGCTTGCATTTCTATAGCTTCTTTCACACCATCAGGATGTCCCAAAATGTTCAACAGCCAGTTAAGCATTTTACAAGTACACTGTTGTAATGCAGGAGACACAACAGCCAATTTGCACACAGCAAGCTCCCACAAACAGCAATATGATAATCACCAGATTGTATGCTTTAGAAATAGATACTGGCCAAAACTTCTCTGAAATAATTCCACGGAGTCTTTCATGTCCACCTGAAAGGGCAGAAGGACCTCAGTTTAACACCTCGCCTGCACTACATTATCTCTAACAGTACTGAATTGTCAGTCTGAAGTATGGGCTCAAATCTCTGGAATGGGGCTTGAATCCACAACATTCTGCCTCAGATGTTAGAGTACTATCCTCCGAGCCACAGCTATCCTAGCCAGTGTCCACTGCCCCCACAACCACATAGTTAACAGAGAACCTGTGTGAATGGGTGAGATACCTCTGACAGTAGAGTGGAGGCGAGAAGAAGTTTTTTTAACACAGTGAGTTGTTATGATCCGGAATAATATGGCACATAAGGAGACCATTCAGCCCATCGTGCCTGTGCTGGGTCTTTGAAAGATCTATCCAATTAGTTCCCCTTCCATGTTCTTTCCCAGACCCCTGCATGTTCTTACTTTTCAAGTATTTACCAAATTCCTTTTTGAAATGTAATATTGAATCTGCTTTCAGGCAGTGCATTCCCGATCTTAACAACTTGCTGCATAAAAAGAACTCTCATTGTCTCCCCTCTGGTTCTTTTGCCAGTTACCTTAAATCAGTGTCCGCTGGTTACTGGCCCTCCTAAGAGCAGAAAATAGTTTTTGCCTATATACTGTATCAAAATCCTTTATAATTTTGAACACCTCTGTTGAATTTCCCCTAACTTTCTGTGCTGTAAGGAGAATAATAAGCAGTAGATGCCAGCTCATTCAATAATGTTTAATCTCAGATTTTTGCTACACAAGTGTATAAAAGGATATGGAACCAAGGTGGGTGGTTGGAGAAGGATACAGATCAGCCATGATCTCATTGAATGGCAGAACAGGCTCGAAGGGATGAATGGCTCCCTCCTGTTCTTATGTTCCTATGTCTCCTGATTCCACTGGGATGTTCACCCCCTCGAATTGCACCCTTTATTTGCTCCACATTACTCAGGAGGGAGACAGTAAACCTGACCATCAGACAAAACTATAGCGTCATTCCAGACCTTTACACATAGCAAAATCAGCTGATTCCACCATCCTACAGAAAACTGGACCTCCGCCTCCAGTGCCGATCGAAATTCCCTTTCCCTTGCTAGTCCTCCCCCATCCCAAATAAATATGGTTTACACAGAATTGCATAGTTTTTACAGCATAGAATCAGGCTATTCGGCCCAACTGGTCTGTGCTGGTGTTTATGCTCCACATGAGCTTTCTCCCACCCTGACTTTCTCTCTCCTTATCAACATAACCTTCTATTCCTTTCTCCCTCATGAACTAACATAGCTTCCCTAAAATGCATTAAACACTCTCTTATTTTGCAGGAAGCCCCTTTAGCAGGGACAAAAGGGGCCTGAGAGCCACGCAGCGATCTCGCTGGCATCCTGGGACTATGCATCAAGTCAGATGAACATGGTGCTTCTTTGAGTGTGCACTTCACATAAAGTCATCCTCAGTGTTAATAAGAAACAAACTGCTCTGGAAAGGGGAGAGTCAATATCCCACCAGATTTCAAGATACAGTCATTCTTTCTTTCTTTGGCCTCCCAGTCTCGAGAGACAATGGGTAAGCGCCTGGAGGTGGTCAGTGGCTTGTGGAGCTGTGCCTGGAGTGGCTATAAAGGCCAATTCTAGAGTGACAGACTCTTCCACAGGTGCTGCAGATAAAATTGGTTGTCGGGGCTGTTACACAGTTGGCTCTCTCCTTACACTTCTGTCTCTTTTCCTGCCAACTGCTAAGTCTCTTTGACTCGCCTCTCTTTAGCCCCGCCTTTATGGCTGTCCGCCAGCTCTGGCAATCACTGGCAACTGACTCCCATGACTTGTGGTCAATGTCGCAGGACTTCATGTCACATGTGCAGATGCCTTTAAAGCGGAGACATGGACGGCCGGTGGGTCTGATACCAGTGACGAGCTCGCTGTACAATGTGTCCTTGGGGATCCTGCCATCTTCCATGCGGCTCACATGGCCAAGCCATCTCAAGTGCCGCTGGCTCAGTAGGGTGTATATGCTGGGGATGTTGGCTGCCTCAAGGACTTCTGCGTTGGAGATATGGACCTGCCACCTGATGCCAAGGATTCTCTGGACGCAGCGAAGATGGAATGCATTGAGACGTCGCTCTTAGCTGACATACATTGTCCAGACCTCACTGCCATAGAGCAAGGTACTGAGGACACAGGCTTGAAACACTCGGACTTTTGTGTTCCGTGTCAGTGTGCCATTTTCCCACACCCTCTTGGCCAGTCTGGACATAGCAGCAGACGCCTTTCCCATGCGCTTGTTGATTTCTGCATTGAGAGACAGGTTACTGGTGATAGTTGAGCCTGGGTAGGTGGTACAGACATTAGCATTTCTAAATATACCTAAAATTATGCCACTTTACTGATAAAACCTTCTAATATCACCAAACCTTGCAGGTAATCGCTGATTAATGTGTCCTTAATTCCCTGCTACACTGTGGAGTAGAACTACTGATAAATTTGCAGATTGCATTCAGATTTTCCTTGTAGTTTTGGCATAATTTATTGCATCCCTGTTGTATTTTGAATAACTTAAAGAGTGGATTTACAGTTTACTGGAAAGCTAAGTGCTAATTGGGTTGTTCAGTGGCATTAAATTCACACTGTTCCTGCAACCCTGCTTAGAATCCAGAACAGCACAGGATAAACAAGTCTGTTTTTTAATGTACAACCATTTGTAGTTTTCGTTGAGCTCAGTTGGGTAAGTATCGTCAATAAGTGGTAGGCAGAGATTACAGATCACAGGTAACTGTACGTTTCCTGCATGTTTTAAACCATATATAGAAATTTCTTTCCCTTCTTGAAGACACACACTGTTGATGGTTTGATAGCAGTGTATGACCCATTTACATATTAACACTGCCTCATTCCTTTGGTAGACATATGTTAGTTCTGTCATATCTCCAACAATGAGAAAATATACTACGGCAATCATAGATTACAGGCGTTATCCTCCTTGTCCACTATAAATTAACCTAGTCTGTGAGGTTGTATAAGAAACTGATGTCGTATAAACATTCTGTTAGATGCAATCTAATTAATATATGTGTGTGTGTGTTAAATAAGGGTTTACATCTTGCAGAGACTATTTATTGAGTCACAGCTTTCTGAAGCCCAGGTTCCTCTTGTCAGTTACATTATTGGACTACACACTAATTATTTTGGCAGTGTAACTAGCTTTAATGAGCAGTATTACTGCACATTTCAATTGACATTTAAATTATAACGTGCACTGGGACTGTCTGGTACTTTGCAAATTATAGCTTTGCAAAAGTCAAAGCAATGATGATATAATCTAACAAGGGTGTCATTACTTTTGTGTGGACTTCAAATGCTGATCTCCTCCTTGTGTATTCTGAATGATATAACCTGTTAGATGAAACATTATTTATAGATCAGGAATTATTTTTTTATTCAGAGTCAATTTTGTACTCATTAACATTTCAGTCCTGGAGTTGGAAGTCTTTTCTGACTTGGCTGTGTCAGAGTTCCAATTCAGAGATGCCCCGCCACCAACATCAAGGCTTTTGAAACCTGAATTAACTCTTTACTCCTATGCATAGAAACAAACAGAAGTTACAACACGGAAAAAATCCATTTAACCCAACCAGATTAAAAACAAGAAATACTCAGCAGGTCTGGCAGCATCTGTGGAGAGAGAAGGAGAGTTTCCATATAGATGTTTACCCTCCCAACAAACAAATAGTCCCAGTCCCTAACCTGTTTCCATTAACCCCTCAACCTATTTTCTTTCATCCCCCATCCAGCCTAATCTTGAATGTTGATAGTTTCTGCAGCAACCACTAACCCTGGAAGTGAATTCCACAACAGGTGGCACAATGGTGCAGTGGTTAGCACTGTAGCCTCACAGCTCCAGTGACCTGGGTTCAGTTCTGGGCACTGCCTGTGTGGACTTTGTAAGTTCTCCCTGTGACCGCGTGGGTTTCTGCCCGGTGTTCTGGTTTCCTCCCACAGCCAAAGACTTGCAGGCTGATAGGTAAATTGGCCATTGTAAATTGCCCCTAGTGTAGGTAGGTGTTAGGAGAATAGTGGGGATGTGGTATGGGATTAATGTAGGATTAGTATAAAATGGGTGGTTGATGGTCAGCACAGACTCAGTGGGCCGAAGGGCCTGTTTCAGTGCTGTATCTCTCTATGACACTCTAACCACTAAAGTCTATGTGCAAAGAAGTTTCTCCTTGCCTTATGTTCTAAGTCTCTTACATTAAATCATGTATCTATGGCCCATCACTTCTGAACCCTCAACTGCTAGAAAAAAGTTTGCTTCTATTTACATGGTCTCATTCATAATTAATGCTTCTATCATATTACCATGTAATCTGTGTTACTCTAATGGAAAAAGATCAAATTACAACTGTGGCTACACCTCAACAGTATTTCTACTTATACAGCCTTTTTAAAGCATGTGGTTACGTGTAGTACAGAGAATAAGATCTATACTTTATTGTGACCATCTCTTTCAAGTATCAGAAAAGAGTAACATGAATAATGTCGACAGATGGCATCCATGGCATAATGTACTTCACTGACTGGAAAATCCTTTAGGTTGTCCTAAAGTTGTAAATACAAGTCTTTCTTTCTTTCTAGTGTCACACGTGACTCAGTTGGTAACACTCTCGCTGCTGAGTCGCCAGGTTCAAGACCCACTCCAAGACTTGAGTATAAAAATCAAGGCTGACAGTTCAGTGCAGTACTGAGCGAGTGCTACACTGTTGGAGGTCTTTTGGATGGGAAGTTAAAGCGAGGCCCCATCTGCCTGCTTGGGTGGATGTAAAGGATCCCATGGCATTATTTGAAGAAGAGCAAGGGAGTTCTCCCTGATGTTTTGGCCAATATTTATCCCTCAATCAACATCACAAAAACAGATTATATGATCATTATCGCGTTGCTGTTTATGGGAGCTTACTGTATACAAATTGGCTGCGACATTTCATACATTACAACCATGACTACACTTCTAAACTACTGAATTGGCTATAAGGCACTGTGAGGCATCTGGTGGTCGAGAAAGGCGTTATACAAATGTAAGTCTTTCTTTTATTCTTTTCCTTGTGGGCAGCGAGTTCCAGGTCATTACCACTTGCTGCATAAAAAAGTTCTTCCTCACATTCCCCCTGCATTTCTTGCCCAAAACCTTAAATTGCTGTCGCCTAGTCCTTCTACCATTGGAACAGTTTTTCCTTCTCTAACTTATCTAAGCCTAGGTACAGCTCTGTCAAATCTCCCCTCAATCTCCTTTGCTTCAGGGAGAACAACGCCAGCTTTTCCAACCTAACATTGTAACTAAATTCCCTCATCCCTGGAACCATTCTGGTAAATCTCCTCTGCACACTCTCAAGGACCCTTACATCTTTCCTAAAGTGTGGTAACCAGAACTGGATGCAAAACTCTAGTTGGGGCCTAACCAGAGCTTTTTAAAGATTCAAAATAAATTCCCTGCGATGGTACTCTATACCTCCATTTATGAAACCCAAGATCTCATATGCTTTGCTAACCAATATGTCCTGTCACCCTCAAAGATTGATGCACATGTACCCCTATGTCCCTCTGTTCATGCACACTCTTTAGAACTGTGCCATTAAGTCTATATTGCCTCATCCTATCCCTTCTGCCAAAATGCATCACCTCACACTTGTCAGTATTTAATTCCATCTGCCACTTGTCTGTCCATTCTGCTGGGTTATTTATGTCCTGTTGCAGGCGGTTTGTATCATCCTCACTGTTTGCCACCATCCATGTTTGGTGTCATTGGCAAATTTTGAAATTCTACACTATATTCATTTATATATGGCAAAAAAAAGCAGTGGTCCTAGCAGTGATCCTTGGGGAACACCGCTGTCACAGGCTGAAAACGTTAACTCTGTTTCTCTCTCCACAGATGCTGCCAGACCTGCTGAGTATTTCCAACATTTCTTGTTTTTATTACTGTCTATCATCCTCCAGTCTGAAAGACAACCATTTACCACAACTCGATGTTTTCTGGAATTAAGCCAAATTTTTATCCAATTGGACACTGACCCTCCTATTCCATGAGCCTTTTCTGTGGTACTTTATCAAATGTTTTCTTAAAATCCATATAAACAACATCCACTGCATTCCCTTTATCAACCTTCTCTGTTACTTCATCAAAAAATTCAATTAGATTAGTCAAGCACGATCTGCCTTCTACAAATCTGTGCTGGCTCTCCTTTATTAACTGAAACCTCTCCAAGTGCCGGTTGATTTTTTCCCTGATTATTGTTTCTAAAATCTTACCACCACTGGTGTTAAACTTAGTGGCTTGTAGTTGCTAAGTTTGTCCTTCCACCCTTTCTTGAAAGTGGGTGTCACATTTGCCACTCTCCAATCCTCTGGCACCTCCCCCTATCTAGGGAAGATTGGAAAATTATGGCAAACCCTTCCACTATCTCCAACCCCACTTCTTTTAGCAACCTGGAATGCAAACCATTCAGACCAGGTGATGTCTTTACCCTAAGCTTGGCCAACCTTTCCAGTAACTCCTCCCTCTCAATTTTTACCCTATCCATTGTCTCTACTCTTTCCACTTCTACCGATATTTTTTCAGATTCGTCTTCCTTAGCAAACACCAATACAAAGTACTCATTAAGAATTCTAGCTTTGCCCTGCACCTCGAAGTATATATTACCCTCTTTGTCTCTAATAGGCCGCACTCTACCTGTTACTACCCACTTACTATTTACATGCCTGTAGGAGATTTTTGGGTTCCCTTTTATGTTAACTGCCGTTCCATTCTCATATTCTCTCTTTGCCAGTCTTATTTTCCTCTTCACCTCCCCTCTCAACTTAATGTATTTGGCCTGGTTCTCACTTGAAGAATTTACCTGACATGCATCATACACTCTCTTTTTTACTTCATTATAATCTCTATCTCCTTCCCTCTTCCAGGAATGTCTACCTTAAAGAAGTTCTGCTCTTCTCTCCGATGGGATGTCCATTTGTCTATTCTACCTTGTTTGCCCTTTTGTCATTTAATCTCTCCTGCCCTCCACCCTGTCACAGAACTTCCCTTTTGTCCTTTTCCCATCCTACCCCCTTTCACTTGCTTAAAACCTATTACATTTCAAACTATACACAGTGCTGATAAAAGACATAGACCTGAAATGTTAACTCTATTTCTCTCTCCACAGATGCTGTCATCCAAGGAGCCCTGTTTTTGGTTCCCCTACCTTCTGCTCTTGTTGGAATGTACCTAGCCTGTACCTGAAGCATCCCTTCCTTAAAGATAACCCATTGTTCCATGACAGTTTTACCTGTCAGTCTTCGGTTCCATTTTATCCTGGCTAGATCCCTTCTCACTGCATTGAAATTAGCCCTCTTCAATCTAACCGTTCTACATTATATTGTTCCTTGCTTTTCTGCATTACTAGTCTAAACCTATTACCGTTCTAACTATACTCAGTGCTGTTGAAAGGTCACCAACCTGAAACATTAACTCTGTTTGTCTCTGCACATATGCTGCCAGACCTGCTGAGTATTTCCAGTATTTTCTGTTTTTAATTCAGATTTCCAGCATCCACAGTATTTTATATTAGTGTCCAATTCACCATCACCTCTCTTCCAGGAATGTCTACCTTAAAGAAGTTCTGCTCTTCTCTCCGATGGGATTTCCATTTGTCTCCTTTACCTTCTTTGCCCTTTTGTTATTTAATCTCTCCTGCCCTCCACCCTGTCACAGACCTTCCCTTTTGTTCTTTTCCCACCCTACCCCCTTTCACTTGCTTAAAACTTCATTATTCTGCCATGAACACATTTCTAACTATACTCAGTGCTGATGAAAGTCACAGACCTGAAACATTAACTATTTCTCTCTCCACAGATGCTGCCTGACCTGCAAAGTATTTTCTGTTTTTATTTCTTTCTTTCTGAACCTCAATTTAGATAAATGCGAGTTATACCTTTTGGTAAAAAGAATAAGGAGGCCACATTCCCCTGTCTAAATGTGGTAAAGGACAGAGGGATCTAAAAGTAGTGACATAGTTTAATAAGGCCATAAAAAAGCAAGCAAAGCACTAGAGTTCATTTCTAGGGAGATAGAATTAAAAAGCAGAGAAGTTATGTTAAAGAACAAAAAGAACAAAGAACAAAGATAATTACAGCACAGGAACAGGCCCTTCGGCCCTCCAAGCCTGCGCCGATCCAGATCCTCTCTCTAAACATGTCGCCTATTTTCTAAGGTTCTGTATCTCTTTTCTTCCTGCCCATTCATGTATCTGTCTAGATACATCTTAAAAGAATCCATCGTGCCCGCATCTACCACCTCCGCTGGCAATGCGTTCCAGGTGCCCACCACCCTCTGCGTAAAGAACTTTCCACGCATATCCCCCCTAAACTTTTCCCCTTTCACTTTGAACTCGTGTCCTCTAGTAATTGAAACCCCCACTCTGGGAAAAAGCCTCTTGCTATCCACCCTGTCTATACCTCTCATGATTTTGTACACCTCAATCAGGTCCCCCCTCAACCTCCGTCTTTCTAATGAAAATAATCCTAATCTGCTCAACCTCTCTTCATAGCTAGCGCCCTCCATACCAGGCAACATCCTGGTGAACCTCCTCTGCACCCTCTCCAAAGCATCCACATCCTTTTGATAATGTGGCGACCAGAACTGTACGCAGTATTCCAAATGTGGCCGAACCAAAGTCCTGTACAACTGTAACATGACCTGCCAACTCTTGTACTCAATGCCCCGTCCGATGAAGGAAAGCATGCCGTATGCCTTCTTGACCACTCTATTTACCTGCGTTGCCACCTTCAGGGAACATTGGACCTGAACACCCAAATCTCTCTGGACATCAATTTTCCCCAGGACTTTTCCATTTACTGTATAGTTCACTCTTGAATTGGATCTTCCAAAATGCATCACCTCGCATTTGCCCTGATTGAACTCCATCTGCCATTTCTCTGCCCAACTCTCCAGTCTATCTATATTCTGCTGTATTCTCTGACAGTCCCCTTCACTATCTGCTACTCCACCAATCTTAGTGTCGTCTGCAAACTTGCTAATCAGTCCACCTATACTTTCCTCCAAATCATTAATGTATATCACAAACAACAGTGGTCCCAGCACGGATCCCTGTGGAACACCACTGGTCACACGTCTCCATTTTGAGAAACTCCCTTCTACTGCTACTCTCTGTCTCCTGTTGCCCAGCCAGTTCTTTATCCATCGAGCTAGTACACCTTGGACCCCAAGCGCCTTCACTTTCTCCATCAGCCTGCCATGGGGAACCTTATCAAACGCCTTACTGAAGTCCATGTATATGACATTGACAGCCCTTCCCTCATCAATCAACTTTGTCACTTCCTCAAAGAATTCTATTAAGTTGGTAAGACATGACCTTCCCTGTACAAAACCATGTTGCCTATCACTGATGAGCCCATTTTCTTCCAAATGGGAATAGATCCTATCCCTCAGTATCTTCTCCAGCAGCTTCCCTACCACTGACGTCAGGCTCACCGGTCTATAATTACCTGGATTATCCCTGCTACCCTTCTTAAACAAGGGGACAACATTAGCAATTCTCCAGTCCTCCGGGACCTCACCCGTGTTTAAGGATGCTGCAAAGATATCTGTTAAGGCCCCAGCTATTTCCTCTCTCGCTTCCCTCAGTAACCTGGGATAGATCCCATCCGGACCTGGGGACTTGTCCACCTTAATGCCCTTTAGAATACCCAACACTTCCTCCCTCCTTATGCCGACTTGACCTAGAGTAATCAAACATCTGTTCCTAACCTCAACATCCGTCATGTCCCTCTCCTCGGTGAATACCGATGCAAAGTACTCGTTTAGAATCTCACCCATTTTCTCTGAGTCCAAGCATAACATTCCTCCTTTGTCCTTTAGTGGGCCAATCCTTTCTCTAGTTACCCTCTTTCTCCTTATATATGAATAAAAGGCTTTGGGATTTTCCTTAACCCTGTTTGCTAAAGATATTTCATGACCCCTTTTAGCCCTCTTAATTCCTCGTTTCAGATTGGTCCTACATTCCCGATATTCTTTCAAAGCTTCGTCTTTCATCAGCCGCCTAGACCTTATGTATGCTTCCTTTTTCCTCTTAGCTAGTCTCACAATTTCACCTGTCATCCATGGTTCCCTAATCTTGCCATTTCTATCCCTCATTTTCACAGGAACATGTCTCTCCTGCACGCTAATCAACCTCTCTTTAAAAGCCTCCCACATATCACATGTGGATTTACCTTCAAACAGCTGCTCCCAATCTACATTTCCCAGCTCCTGCCGAATTTTGGTATAGTTGGAGAGAACCTTGGTCAGACCATACTTGGAGCACTATGCACACTTCTGGTCTCCATATGAAACCAAAACTAAGAGGTTATACTTATCAGGAAAGATTGAACAGGCAGGGGCTCCTTTCTCCAGAAAGGAGAAGGCTTTAAGATTATTAAAGGGTTTGATTGGGTAGACATAGAGAATTTTCCACTTGCAGGCGAGAATAGAAGTCGGGGTTATAAATAAGATGTCACTAATAAATGCAATAGGAAATTCTGGAGAAACAGCTTTACCCAGAGAGTGGTAAGAATATAGAAATCGCTACATGAGTAGTAGTCGAGTTGAATAGCACAGATATATTTAAGGAGAAGCTAGATTAGTACATGAGGGAGAAGGGAATAGAAGGATGTGTTGATAGGGCTAGACGAAAAAGAGTGGGAGGAGGCTTGTGTGGAACATAAATACCAGCATAGGCCAGTTGGGCCGAATGGCTTGTTTCTGTTATTTTATTCTTTCAACATGTGTCTGTTTTTCATGTAGAAAGAGCTGCTCATTACTCTGCCATTAACACTCTCTCTGGACTAATGCTTTGTCTTTCACCACAAGCATTAACACACTTTTTGCCTTTGTCCCATGACACCTTTGTTATTTAATCTCTCCTGCCCTCTGCCCTATCACATACCTTCCCTTCCCTGTTCTCTCCCCCACCAACCCCACGCCCCTTTCACTTGCTTAAAACCTAACTCTTTTCTAACCTTTGCCAGTTCTGATGAAAGGTCACAGACCTGAAACGTTAACTCTGCTTCTCTCTCCAGAGATGCTGCCAGACCTGCTGAGTATTTCCAGCACTTTCTGTTTTTATTTCTGTTTATATTTCAGATTTCCAGCATCTGCGGTATTTTGCTTTTATTATAGAGGTGTAGTAAACTGGAAGTAGATAATTTCACATAAGGAATCTGATTCCACAACCCTTTCACGTAGTATATTCCAGATCTTAACAACCCTTTGTGTGAAATAATTTCCTCTTATTTCTCCCCTAGTTCTTTAGTCAATTATTTTCAATCTATGACCTTTGGTTACTGACCCACTTGCCAGAGGAAACAGTTTCACCCCAGCTACTCCATCAAAACCTCTCAATTAAATCTCCCTTTAACTTTCTCTGCTCTAAGGAGAACAATCCCAGCTTCTCCAATCTCTCCACGCAACTGAAGCTTCAAATCCCTGGTATCATCCTATTAAATCTCCTCCGTACCATCTCCAAGACATTGACATGCTTCCTAAAGTGTAGTGCCCAGAATTGTATCCAATACTCCAACTGAGGCCTAACCAGTAATTTGTAAAGGTTCAACATGACTTCCTTGTTTTTGTGTTGAATGCCCCTATTTACAAAGTCAAGCATCCCACACTCTTTCTGAACCGACATCAAATTGCCCTGCCACCTTCAACGATGTATGTTCCCCCCACGCCCCTCAATGTTGCTCCTTTTCCAGAGACACTGATGGCCACTAATGTTCAGGTCTACAAGCAGTGATCACCCTCCAATACCTCATCTGACTGATTAATCTTCATTTTTCTCGTTCACCAGGTTACTCGGTTGTCTGATGGAAGCATTACCACCAAACCAGAAGCTGTCTTCACTGCGTGTCAATGGATATCCACTCATACATGTGACAAGAGACCATCAGAGAGCAATAAAGAGAAGGAACCCAGGCTGATTTTTTTTCCCTGTTGTGGACTGAGGCTGATTATGGAGCCCCAATAGGCCCCAGGCTGAGATCAGCAAACTCAGCAGAGATTGGAGACCAAGAACTTTCAGTTCTACCTCTCTCAACCATGCCCATTGATGCCTCAGTACCAACCCTGTGATGCATATCACAAAGTGGACCCACTGCTACCTCTGTAACATCACCCACTACCGACCCAGCCTCAACCCACCTGCAGCTGGTACTCTCATCCATGCAATTGCCATCTCCAGACTCGATTATTCCAATGCTTATCTTGGCCGGCTCCCATTCTCCACCCTCCATAAACTTCCGCTCATCCAAAACCCCCTCCATGGTCTCAGCTCTCCCCATCTCTGTAACCTTCACCCACCCTATTACCCCACCACCCACTCCAGAGTCTGCACTCCTCTGACTCCAGCTTCCTGTGCAATACTTATCATTTCTCCCCCACAATATGCAGCTGTGCCTTCAACCACTAGGTCCCTCTTTCATAGAATTATAGAATCTTACAGCACAGAAGGAGGCCATTTGGTCTATCATGCCTGTGCTGGCTCTGTCAAAGAGATATCAATCTGGTCCCATTCCCTTACTTTTTCCTCATAACCCTACAAATTATTCCTCTTCAACTACATATCCAATTGCCTTTTGAAGGTGACTATGGAATCAGATTCCACCGCCCTTTCAGGTAGTGCGTTCCAGATCATAACAAGCCTCTGTGTGAAGAAATCTCTCATCTCACCTCTGGCGCTTTTGCCGATTACCTTTGGTTACTGACCCTCCTGCCACTGGAATGTTTTTCTTTATTTTCTCCATCAAAACTCTTCATAATTTGGAACATCTCGATCAAATCTCCCCTTAACCATCACTGCTCCAGTCTCTTCATTTGACTCAAATCTCTCATCCCTGGTACCATTCTAGTAAACCTCCACTGTACCCTCTCCAAGGCCTTGACATTCTTCTTAAAATGTGGTGCCCAGAATTGGACACAATTTTCCAACTGGGACCCAATTGATTTATAATGATTTAGGGTGGCACAGTGGTTAGCACCGCAGCCTCACAGCTCCAGCAACCCGGGTTCAATTCTGGGTGCTGCCTGTGTGCAGTTTGCAAGTTCTCCCTGTGTCTGCGTGGGTTTCCTCCCACATGCCAAAAGACTTGCAGGTTGATAGGTAAATTGGCCATTATAAATTGCCCCTAGTATAGGTAGGTGGTAGGGAAATATAGGGACAGGTGGGGATGTGGTAGGAATATGGAATTAGTGTAGGATTAGTATAAATGGTCAGCACAGACTCGGTGGGCTGAAGGGCCTGTTTCAGTGCTGTATCTCTAACTAACTAGCTAGTGTACCTTCCTTGTTTTCCTACTCTGTGGCTCTAGTTATAATGACAAGGATTCCATAGGTCTTTTTAACATTCTGGAATTGCATCCCTAATCCCCTCTGCATCTTCATGTCTCTCTCCTCCTTTAAAAACCTCCCTGATACACACCGAGCATTTGGCCACCCCATACTAACCTCTCCTTTGGCTCAGTGTCAGTTGTTTGCTTACTGTCAGCTGTGGCTTAGTGGATTGTACTTTTCCCTCTGAAGCAGCAAATTGTGGGTTCAACTCCCACTCCAGAAATGTAAGTGTAAAATCTAACCTGATACCTCAGTGTGAGGCTGGCTTTCAGATGAGATGTTAAACTGAGGCTCTGTCTGCTCTCTCAGGTGAATGTGAAAGATCCCATGACACTACTCAAAGAAAAGCTGATGTGTCCAACCCAGTAGTTATCTCTCAATCAACATCACAAAAACAGATTATCACATTACTGTTTGTGGGATCTTGCTGTGTGCAAATTGACAGCTGTGTTTCCTACGTTACAACAGTAACTACACTTCAAAAGAACCTCACTGACTGTAAAGTGCTTTGGGACATCAAGAGGTTGTGAAAGATGCGATACAAATGCAAATCTCTTTTTCGTGCCTCTGTGTAAGTGCCTTGGGGCATTTTTCTATGTTAAATTTGCAATATAAATGCAAGTTGTTGTTTACATGTGAGGCCTCGGGAGCAGAGGATGGGGATGGAGGGGAGAGATCCCAGGTGTGACAGCTTTTATTTTCATGAGAACACATCACTGAAATCTGCAAACAGCTAATCTTGTACTCAAGTCTGTTGTAACCAGTGTCAGGCACATTCCTCCCTCAGGAAAATCATCCTGAACAACATTGAGTCCTGAGGCTCATTAATTCCTTGCCTCTGAAACTGATTCTCTCAAGATTTTCTTCAGCCAAGCATTCCACTTGGCGGGAATTCCTTCCCTTAAGACTAGCTGACCTACTTTCACAGTTTTCAGATTATGTCACCACCACTCTCTCCAGACATGAACACATTCACTAGACACTGGAATGCACTGCCTGAAAGCTTTGAGGACCTGGATACATCTGATATATTTTACAAAAGAATTATCATACTCCTTTTTTAAGGAAGCTAAAGGGGTTGCAAATGTTATTTCTCCAGAGGACAGGGTGAGGGGGTGCAAACAGGTGTTCAGTCACCCTATCCTTAATTATAGACTCGAGCAATTTTCCAACAACAGATCTGAGGCGAACAGCTCTATAATTCCTTGGTTTCCAAGTCCCAAGTCATGAAAGGCACTATAGAAATGCAAGTATTTCTTTTCTCGTTGAGATGGCAGTCACAGAATCACAGAATTGTTACAGCACAGAAGGAGCCCATCCAGCAGAGAACAGTCTAATTTGAACCTGCCTCCACCACACTCTCAGGCAGTGCATTCCAGACCTTAACCACTCGCTACATGAAAATATTCTTCCTCATGTCATCCCTGAATTTCCCATCAAGGTCTTGCCCCATGTAAATCCTGGCATTTTCAGCACTACAGGGCACCGGACAGCACAATCTCAGTGCAACTCTTAGGATCAAAATTCAGTTCAATAGATTTCTGACCGTTAAGGGTTTGATTTTAACACCCAAAAGCAGGTGGAGTCGGGTCAGACATCAACATTTTTAAAGCTGAAGCCCAGTTTTCTGGAGGCAGGACAAAGGGCTCCCACGAGGTGCGTTGGCAATTTAAATATTTTAATGAAACTGGCAGCCTCTGATTTAACCTACTTTTCAGGCCTTACTGTGGCTGGCCGAATTTCCCAGGGCTCACAAAACCAGGCAGCTGAAGAGAGATGAAGACAACTTCAGGGAGAAGGTAAATGCACTCATGGCACTGCTTGTAGATTAAGAGGAGCAGTAGTGCTACCCCAACCCTGCCCTCCACCAAGCTCCCTCCATCAGACCTCCCACCAGATACAAAGACCCCCAGGATCAGAGTTGTGACCCTCCCCATTCCCAGAATTGGATCTCCACCTACCTGCCGCCTCCACCCCCCGCCGCCACCCCCCCCCCTACCCCCAAAAGTTTTCAGCATGCTCTGGAGTGCTTCCCACCCAACTGGAAGCCAAGCCTGTCAATCAGGCTGACTTCCAGGCAGCGAACCTGTCAATGACAGAAGACACACACCGTGGAACTTAAAAGTCTGAAATTCCATGCCCCCTCCCTGCATAACTTGCCCTTGTTAGTATTAAATGTGTGGCTCGAAGATTGGTGTGGGAGAAATAGGTTTGGACTCATGAAACACTGGCAACAGTACTGGGGAAAGTAGGAGCTGTATCGTTGGGATGGTCTTCACCTGAACCATGCTGGGACCAGTGTTCTGGTGAGTGGTATAACTAGGACGATAGAGAGGGCTTTAAACTAAATAGTAGGGGCAAGGGTTCAAGTGAGAGAAGATCTGATAAATTAAAGACAGAGGACAAGGGGACAGAGCAAGGTAGCAATAAGGGAAATAATAATCAGAGCGTGGCAGGAAGGGACAGAATGTGCAAAATTAAGAGTGTGCAAGGAGCTAAGGCTAGAGATTGCATAAATAATAAAAAGACAGAACTAAAGGCTCTGTATTTGAATGCATGTAGCATTCGTAACAGAACAATGAATTGATAGCTCAAATAGAAATAAATATGATCTGATAGCCATTACAGAGACATGGCTGCAAAATGACAAAGGCTGGGACCTGAATATTCAAGGGTATAAACAGACTCCAGAAGCTGGCCGAGCGCGTCTACCCTGAGGCACAGTGTGGCTTTCGAGCAGAGAGGTCGACCATTGACATTTTGTTCTCCATTCGTCAGATACAGGAGAAATGCCGCGAACAACAGATGCCCCTCTACGTTGCTTTCATTGATCTCACCAAACCTTCGACCTCGTCAGCAGACGTGGTCTCTTCTGACTACTAGAAAAGATTGGATGTCCACCACAGCTACTAAGTATCATCACCTCATTCCATGACAATATGAAAGGCACAATTCAACATAGCGGCACTTCATCAGACCCCGTTCCTATCCTGAGTGGCGTGAAACAGGGCTGTGTTCTCGCACCCACACTTTTTGGGATTTTTTTCTCCCTGCTGCTCTCACATGCGTTCATGTCTTCAGAAGAAGGAATTTTCCTCCACACAAGATCAGGGGGTAGGTTGTTCAGCCTTGCCCATCTAAGAGCGAAGTCCAAAGTACAGAAAGTCCTCATCAGGGAACTCCTCTTTGCTGACGATGCTGCTTTAACATCTCACACTGAAGAGTGTCTGCAGAGTCTCATCGACAGGTTTGCGGCTGCCTGCAACGAATTTGGCCTCACCATCAGCCTCAAGAAAACGAACATTATGGGACATGACGTCAGAAAAGCTCCATCCATCAATATTGGCGACCACGCTCTGGAAGTGGTTCAAGAGTTCACCTACCTGGGCTCAACTATCACCAGTAACCTGTCTCTAGATGCAGAAATCAACAAGCGCATGGGAAAGGCTTCCACTGCTATGTTCAGACTGGCCAAGAGAGTGTGGGAAAATGGCACACTGACACAGAACACAAAAGTCCGAGTGTATCAAGCCTGTGTCCTCAGTACCTTGTTCTATGGCAACGAGGCCTGGACAACGTATGTCAGCCAAGAGCAACGTCTCAATTCATTCCATCTTCGCTGCCTCCGGAGAATACTTGGCATCAGGTGGCAGGACTGTATCTCCATCACAGAAGTCCTCGAGACGGCCAACATCCCCGGCTTATACACACTACTGAGTCAGCAGCACTTGAGATGGCTTGGCCATGTGAGCCGCATGGAAGATGGCAGGACCCCCAAAGACACATTGTACAGCGAGCTCGCCACTGGTATCAGACCCACCGGCCGTCCATGTCTCCGCTTTAAAGACATCTGCAAACGCGACATGAAGTCCTGTGACATTGATCGCAAGTCGTGGGAGTCAGTTGCCAGCGTTCGCCAGAGCTGGCCGGCAGCCATAAAGGCGGGGCTAAAGTGTGGCGAGTCGAAGAGACTTAGCAGTTGGCAGGAAAAAAGACAGAAGTGCAAGGGGAGAGCCAACTGTGTAACAGCCCCGACAAACAAATATTTCTGCAGCACCTGTGGAAGAGCCTGTCACTCTAGAATTGGCCTTTATAGCCACTCCAGGCGCTGCTCCACACACCACTGACCACCTCCAGGCGCTTACCCATTGTCTCTCGAGATAAGGAGGCCAAAGAAAGACATGACATTTCTGAAGGACAGGAAACTAGGAAAAGGTGGAGGTGTAGCTCTGTTAATTAAAGATGACATGCAGAGAGTTGACCTTCGTTTTAAAAATCAAGGTGTAGAATCTGTTTGGGTAGAGATAATAAATAGTAAAGGTAGGAAGTCACTTGTGGGAGCAGTTTATGGGCCCCCTAACAGTAACCACACTGTAGGAAGAAATAATGGGGGCTTGTGAGAAAGGTACATCGATAATCAAGGGTGATTTTAATCTACGGATAGATTGGATGAATCAGATTAGCAAAGGCAGCCTGGAAGATAAGTTCATGGAGTGTTTTCTCAACAGTTTCTTGAAGCAGCTTGTTCTAGAGCCAACCAGAGAGTAGGCAACTTTAGATCGGGTAATATGTGAAGAGACCCCAGACAGGAGTCTGGGGTTATAACAATGAAAAATAAGGAAATCCGGAGGAATTGAAGAGATGTTTTGCATCTGTCTTCACAATGGAGGATCCAAATAACATCCCAGAACTAATTGTGAATCAAGATTTGAAAGGGAAGGAGGAACTTAAAACAATTACCATCAGCAGGGAAAGGGTACTAAGAAATTATTAGGAGTAAAATGTGACAAATCACCAGCTCCTGATGGACTTCATCCTGGGGTCTTAAAAGAAGTGGCTGCTATGATAGTAGATGCATTGGTTTTAATTTCTCAAAATTCCCTAGGTTCTGGAAAAGTCCCATCAGATTGGAAAATAGCGAATGTAATTCCACTATTCAAGAAAGAAGGGAGACAGAAAGCAGGAAACTACAGGCCAGTTAGCTTAAAGTCCGTCATAGGGAAAATGCTGGAATCTGTTATGAAGGGGATTATAGCAGATCATTTGGAAAATCTCAATGCAATCAGGCAGAGTCAACATGGTTTTGTGAAAGGGAAATCGTGTTTGACTAATTTATTATAGTTCTTCGAGGAAGTAACGAGTAACGTGGATAAAGGGGAACCTGTGAATGCAGTGTACTTGGATTTCCAGAAGGCATTTGACAAGGTGCCACACAAAAAGTTACTAAACAAAATAAGAGCCCATGGTTTAGGGGGTAACATATTTGCATGGATGGAGGATTGGTTAGCCAACAGAGAGTAGGCATAAATGGGTTGTTTTCAGGTTGGCAAGCTGTAACTAGTGGAGTGCCACAGGGATCAGTGCTGGGGCCTCAACTATTTACAATCTATATCAATGACTTGGATGAAGGACAGAATGTATGGTTGCTAAATTTACTGATGACACAAGGATAGGTCGGAGAGTAGGCTGTGAAGAGGACAAAGAACAAAGAACAAAGAAAATTACAGCACAGGAACAGGCCCTTCGGCCCTCCAAACCTGCGCCGATCCAGATCCTCTATCTAAACATGTCGCCTATTTTCTAAGGGTCTGTATCTCTTTTCTTACTGCCCATTCATGTATCTGTCTAGATACATCTTAAAAGACGCCATCGTGCCCGCATCTACCACCTCCGCTGGCAACGCGTTCCAGGCACCCACCACCCTCTGCGTAAAGAACTTTCCACGCATATCCCCCCTAAACTTTTCCCCTTTCACTTTGAACTCGTGCCCTCTCGTAATTGAATTCCCCCACTCTTGGAAAAAGCCTCTTGCTATCCACCCTGTCTATACCTCTCATGATTTTGTACACCTCAATCAGGTCCCCCCTCAACCTCCGTCTTTCTAATGAAAATAATCCTAATCTACTCAACCTCTCTTCATAGCTAGCGCCCTCCATACCAGGCAACATCCTGGTGAACCTCCTCTGCACCCTCTCCAAAGCATCTACATCCTTTTGGTAATGTGGCGACCAGAACTGCACGCAGTATTCCAAATGTGGCCGAACCAAAGTCCTATACAACTGTAACATGACCTGCCAACTCTTGTACTCCATACCCCGTCCGATGAAGGAAAGCATGCCGTATGCCTTCTTGACCACTCTATTGACCTGCGTTGCCACCTTCAGGGAACAGTGGACCTGAACACCCAAATCTCTCTGGACATCAATTTTCCCCAGGACTTTTCCATTTACTGAATAGTTCACTCTTGAATTGGATCTTCCAAAATGCATCACCTCGCATTTTCCCTGATTGAACTCCATCTGCCATTTCTCTGCCCAACTCTCCAGTCTATCTATATTCTGCTGTATTCTCTGACAGTCCCCTTCACTATCTGCTACTCCACCAATCTTAGTGTCGTCTGCAAACTTGCTAATCAGTCCACCTATACTTTCCTCCAAATCATTAATGTATATCACAAACAACAGTGGTCCCAGCACGGATCCCTGTGGAACACCACTGGTCACAGGTCTCCATTTTGAGAAACTCCCTTCTACTGCTACTCTCTGTCTCCTGTTGCCCAGCCAGTTCTTTATCCATCTAGCTAGTACACCTTGGACCCCATGCGCCTTCACTTTCTCCATCAGCCTGCCATGGGGAACCTTATCAAACGCTTTACTGAAGTCCATGTATATGACATCGACAGCCCTTCCCTCATCAATCAACTTTGTCACTTCCTCAAAGAATTCTATTAAGTTGGTAAGACATGACCTTCCCTGCACAAAACCATGTTGCCTATCACTGATAAGCCCATTTTCTTCCAAATGGGAATAGATCCTATCCCTCAGTATCTTCTCCAGCAGCTTCCCTACCACAGACGTCAGGCTCACCGGTCTATAATTACCTGGATTATCCCTGCTACCCTTCTTAAACAAGGGGACAACATTAGCAATTCTCCAGTCCTCCGGGACCTCACCCGTGTTTAAGGATGCTGCAAAGATATCTGTTAAGGCCCCAGCTATTTCCTCTCTCGCTTCCCTCAGTAACCTGGGATAGATCCCATCCGAACCTGGGGACTTGTCCACCTTAATGCCCTTTAGAATACCCAACACTTCCTCCCTCCTTATGCCGACTTGACCTCGAGTAATCAAACATCTGTTCCTAACCTCAACATCCGTCATGTCCCTCTCCTCGGTGAATACCGATGCAAAGTACTCGTTTAGAATCTCACCCATTTTCTCTGAGTCCAAGCATAACATTCCTCCTTTGTCCTTTAGTGGGCCAATCCTTTCTCTAGTTACCCTCTTTCTCCTTATATATGAATAAAAGGCTTTGGGATTTTCTTTAACCCTGTTTGCTAAAGATATTTCATGACCCCTTTTAGCCCTCTTAATTCCTCGTTTCAGATTGGTCCTACATTCCCGATATTCTTTCAAAGCTTCGTCTTTCATCAGCCGCCTAGACCTTATGTATGCTTCCTTTTTCCTCTTAGCTAGTCTCACAATTTCACCTGTCATCCATGGTTCCCTAATCTTGCCATTTCTATCCCTCATTTTCACAGGAACATGTCTCTCATTAGGTATCTGCAAAGGGATATAGATAGGCTAAGTGATTGGGCAAAGATTTGCTGGATGGAGTATAATGTGAGAAAGTGTGAACTTGTCCACTTTGGCCGGAAGAATAGAAAAGCAACATATTATTTAAATGGAAAGAGAGATTGCAAACTCTGAGATTCAGAGGGATCTGGGTGTCCAAGCACACAAAATACAAAAAGTTAGTATACAGGTACAGCAAGTGATTAAGAAGCAAATGCAATGTTGTCATTTATTGCAAGGGGAATGGAATATAAAAGTAGAGATGTTTTGCTACAGTTGTACAAGGCATTGGTGAGACCACATCTACAGTATCGTGTACAGTTTTGGTCTCCTTACTTAAGCAAGGATATCATTGCATTGGAAGCAGTTCAGAGAAGGTTCACTCGACTGATTCCTGGGATGAGAGGGTTATCTTATGAGGGAAAGTTGTACAGGTTGGGTCTGTATTCATTGGAATTTGGAAGAATGAGAGGTGATCTTATTGAAATTGAGAAGAACCTGAGGGAACTTGACAGGGTGAATGTTGAAGGGATGTTTCCCCTTGTGGGAGAGTCTAAAACTGGGGGACATAGTTTAAAATAAGGGGGCTCCCATTTAAGACAGAGATGAGAAGAAATTTTTTCTCTCAGAGGGTCATGAGTCTATGGAACTCACTTCCCCAGATAGCAGTGAAGGCAGGGTCATTGAATGTTTTTAAGACAGAAGTAGATAAATTCTTGACAAACAAGGGAGTCAAAGGGTATCGAGGGTAGGCAGGAAAGTGGAGTTGAGTCCACAAACAGATCAGCCATGATCTTATAGAATGACAGTGCAGGCTCGAGGGGCCGAAAGGCTCCTAGTTTGTATGTATATTCGTATATTCAGGGCTAAAGGAATCACGGGGTATGGGGATCGGGCAGGAAAGTGGAGCTTAAGTCAAGGATCAGCCATGATTTTATTGAATGGTGGAGCCGGCTCGAGGGGGCGAATGGTCTACTCCTATTTTTTGTGTTCTTGTGATTGTGGGATTTTTCCACAGAATTAAACTTTGGGTGAGGTTTTGAATTTGCTCAGAGTGAACTGAGATGTCTTTCAAGCATAAAGAACACAGGGTCAGCAATAGCAAGTAAACACTGGTGGGTTCTGTCTGTGGGAAGTAAAACTGGTGTCATCTGCTGTCCCGAAGTCAATTTCAATAAAATACTATTTGTGGATTGTTGTCATTGACCTCTGACCTATGCCTCAGGGTACCTGATAGTTATAAAACCAGTGCTCAGGGTCAAGGAGCAGAGGTCAACAGAATGAGTACACAAGGAACGGGTTTTTGAAACTGAAGCTTGTCACAAAATCAGGACTATTTTCATGAAGGATACGGATTGGAATTCTCTTCCCCACTCTGCAGTTTTACATTTCTGACACATTACAGCTTAAGAAAACCTCTGAGGATTGTAGGAATGTTAGATTTGTAAAGGGATGTCAATGCTGGAAATTTGAGATAAAATCAGAAAATGCTGCAAATGCACAGAGGTCACTCAGTAGAAGGGGAAGAGGATGTAATTACACTTTGTACGATATAACATTCAATCAATACTGTCTATCGACAGCTGTCAGCTGTGGCTCAGTTGGTACCAGTCTCACCTATGAGGTCACAAGGTTGTGGGCTTGAGCCCCAGTCCAGTGACTTGCAGCACATGATCGAGATTGGTACAGCCATTTGAAACGGGAATGCTGGCATGGGGAAACGGAGAATCGCATCGGAAGAGTCCACCCGGAAATCCAGTTTGTGACGTCAACTCCAGATTTCGTCAGCCGCACGAAAGCAGCAAGGGAGAATTGAGGCCCTGATGCAACGGGAATGTATTTTAAATTGTAGAACATTTATTTTCAATACAGAAGTATATCATTCACTGGAATTTAATAGGGGGCTTGAGATTAAGTAGATGGTGGCAGCACTCATCCCTCTGAGTTCAAGACTGTTGAAAGCTGGCGGCAGTGAGGTGAAGCTATAGAGCCATGACAGAGTTGCAGCCACGACCAGCACTGTATAGGGGGAGAGGGGGTTGCAAAGGTCATTTTTGGACTGTAGTGCTGGGCACTCTGCAAGGGGGCTTGAGGTGTGGGGGGCTCTGCAAGGGATGGGCGAGGTTCTCAGGGGCTCTGCAAGGGGGTGGGGTCGGGGTCTTGGGGGCTCTGCAAGGTGGGGTCGAGGTTCTCAGGGGCTCTGCAAGGGGGGTCGAGGTGTAGGGAGCTCTGCAAGGGGTGGGCGAAGTCTCGGGGGTTCTGCAAGTTGGGGGGTTGGGGTCTCAGGAGCTCTGCAAGGGGCGGGGGCTTGGATTTGGGTGGCTGTATATGGTGAACAAACTGTTGGGTGAGATGTGTGTTTGCTGGATGAGAGGGTCGGCCATCAGCAAGGGTGGTCTCTGAGGACCATCAGGAATTTTGCCAGAAGAAGTAGCAAAACCTCACTTCCCAGGGCAGGGTCATCTCTGCACCGACCAGACACCTGGCATGGGTCTCAGACACCCTGTCCTTTTGGACCCCGGTGACATGATGCAGCACCTCTAATGGAGGGAGGGCCAGGAGGCAGCTGCGTCTGCCCGTGAAGCTCCAGGACAAGAGCGGCAGCAGCAGGCCATGCCAAGAAGGACCCACCTGTGCCAGAGAATGTACTGTACTGAGGTCAGCTCCTTCAAATGCCCGATGGCATTGTCAATGAAGACTACGTCTCTCCAGGGAGGCTGTCACTGACTTATGTGCCCTGCTGCATGACGAGTTGCAACCTATGGGATTTGGGAGTCACCCTATACCAGTGCCCCTGAAGATCACCGTGGCACTGAACTCGTACATGTCTGAATCGTTCCAAGGATCCACTGATTACGTGTGTAGGTCTTCCAGGCAGCAGCCCACCGCTGCATCAATAAGGTGACCAATGCCCTGCTCAAGTGGGTTGGCGTCTAAGTGCGCTACCGGACTGAACCTGCCAGTCAGGCTGAGAGGGCTATCAGATTCGGGGCCATCGCTGGATTTTCCTGGGTGCAAGGCGGGATAGATTGCACGCGTCAAGGCTCCAATGGGCCAGCCAGCCGTCTTCATCAACAGGGAGGGCTTCCATTCAATCAACTGGTCTGCAACCACCAAAGGTGATTCCTGCAGGTGTGTGCCCGCTTTCCATGAAGTAACTCTGACATCTGCGGCACTTCGACACTTCCAGGTGCCACAGCTTTTCAGGCCCCACCCCCCCCCCCCCAACACTCGTCTTCAGGGATGGAATCTCGGGGTCAAGGGCTACCGATTGAAACTTGGCTGTTCACGTCTGAGAAACCCTTGCACTGCAGTGGAGGGGAGGTACAACGGCTCCATCCGAGTGAGCATCAAGCAGGCCATTGGTTTGCTGAAGATGAAATTCCTAACTTGATTTGGAATGCTGCAGTGAGGATCTCGGGTATCCTGGTGGTCTGCTGTGCTCTGCACAAACTAGCACTGCAGAGGGAGGAGGCCTTACATAATGATGGGGTGCCCGAGCGACACCTCTACATCGATGAAGAGGATGAGGAGGAGGGAGATGAGCAAGCTTTGGATATTGAAGCCTTTGCACTGGAGGCCGGGCAGTTTGAGTGACGTGCCCATGAGGCAAGAGACAATCTCATACTTACCCACTTCTAGCCACACTGATGCCCACTAATACAGAAACCAGTAAAGACTCACCTCAATGTCTCCTTTCCATTTGTGTTGTGTGCCTGGTGCCCTGCCGAAGCACGTGCTTGGGAGATCATATTCAAATGAGGGCTGTGCTTACATTGGCATTCGATGAAGGGGAAGGGTGAAGTCAGCAGCTCACAATTAAGGCAAAATAGAATAATTACTTTTACACAATGAACATTAATAGCTTGAACAAAAGAACTTTATATCAACCATCACATGTCAGATATCAAACACCAGTGAACCCCCAAATGTGTCCATGGGCTTTTCTTTATACGCTTGCAGGGGCTTCTATGAGGTGTGACCCCCTGCACTAGCAACTGGGTTGGAGGCAGGCTTCTGTTCAGGCTCTCCCTTGGCCTGTGATGACTTCAGCAGCAGTCCTTTGCCTGCCTGAGGCCTGAAAGGCCCCCGGCTGCCTGAGGGTTTCCTGCACTTGTGCAGGAATCTCCTCAGGCACCACAGCTGCTGGAGCTGGGCACGCTGGTGGAGGGGCTGAGGAGCCACTGTCCACACTTGGAGCACCGTGAGGAGAGCCCTCAGACGTAGAGGTCAGCCTCTCGTCCTCCCTCTCAAGACTCACTTGAACCTTCCTGCTCACCGGAGAAGGATAAGGAGCTGGAGAAGACACCAGGCGCCTCGTCCTTCTCTCACCTTGCCACTGCTGCACTGAGCTCATGGCCAAGGTGATGGTGTGCAGGTCTGCATGCATCTGTGGGATCTGGCTTTCCAAGTGGGTCGCCAACCTCTTGATGGTGGAAGCCAGGCGTTCACAGGCCTGAGACATGTCAGTGCTCTGGGCATGGATGGATTCTTCCATTGTCCGCTCATGGCTGCACAGGCCTCTAGCAACTCTGCCAGATATTGCCTTACCTCTCACTGCACCACCAGCATGTCCTATGCTGTTGACAACAGAGGCTCATTATTAGCCTGGAGCTCAGCATGGACCTGGACACCCGCAGTCCTCCAACTGTCAGTGGCCTCGGCTATCTCAGTCTCAGTCAGCTGCTTGGACACGTGTGCAGTGCCCTCACCAGCTTGTGAACCTGATTCTGCAGCCGATCAGAAACCCACCGAGGTAAAAGTACCTGCGCTAGTGGAAGGTGCAGGAGAGTCATGGAACGGTGCATCGTCTGAGTGCTCCTCCTCCTCAGCGGTTGACGTCTGTCCCCTTCTGGCTGCGTTTCCTGCCAGTGTCGACTGTATGAGAGAACACAAATATGTGTTGGTTCGGCTGTGCAGATCTCGTCATGTTAACCATACGTGATGTGGGTCTCCAGAAGTGAACAGTATGTTAATGGAAGCCCATCCTACAGGTCCGCAAAGGAAACCCAACCCGAGCCCGAATGCCAGACCCGGAAGTGCAACCCAACCCGAACCCGGCACATGTCATCGGGACCCAACGAGGTCGGGTCAGGTATCAGGCCTTTACATCAGTACATGAGTAATCCGCTCTCAGGGGAGTTAATGGGAGCGAGCTGTGAAAGAAGGTGGCCTGTGGCCGAGATGTAACCGTGCATCAGTCAGGATGAGGTGATGCCTAACCCCCATGCCTTGCCATTGTACTGCCTCCCTCCCCATGCCCTGCTTCCTCCTGCGTATCCACTTGCAATCGCTAAAAACGAGAGGGTGGAGCACACACCTTGGCCAAATGCAGGAGGTCGTTGACCCTCTTGCGGCACTGTATGCAGTTCTGTGGGGGGGGGGGGGGGGTGGGGGGGTGGGGGGAGGGGGTGATCCCACGGTTACTGACCGCTTCAGTGATTTCCACCCAGGCCTGCTTGGTCTGCGGGGAGGACCTCTTCTTGTCATCACTGGGGATGAGAACCTCTCATCTTTCCTTCGCAGCCTGGAGGAGAATCTGGAGGCTGACATCACTAAACTGTGGGGCTACCCTGTGTCTTGGCTTGGCCATCTTGCGGGGTTCGCCTCGGAGTGGAGGGGGTGGTGTTGTGGGGCGGGGGGGGGGGGGGGGGGTGGTGGGGGTGAGAATGCAGAATGGGTCACAGTTTTCCGCAGCTTGCAGCAAGTGACTGGAAGTAATGCACGCAGGGCTGGCAGGGCTTTAAATGTGGCACCAGCACCTCCTCTGCAGTCATCTGACGCTGAATTCGGTGTTTTGCCCCCCGCACGTGATTGGGTAGCCCCGCGCCTCCGTTATGCAAAATGGCCGCACGCCATGTGATCTTGGTGGGGTGGCCGCTCACATGACCAATGGGAACGGCGCCCATCTCCAGGCCCATTGTCAGTCCCAGGGGGCGGACTCAATAAGTTCAGCCTTTGCAGTGCATTCCTGAGGGAGGGTTATACAGACACACTGCAATTGACTGCATGTAGCTACACAGTGTATCACCTGAGGGATAGTATCATGATTGTGTCCTTAACCAGTAATCTGTACTCACACACAATTACGAGGGGTCAGCTATCAGGAATAGGATCTTTGGTTTATTTCTGTCTTCCTCATCTCAGGAAGGAAATAAGGGGAAGCTAGGTACGTATATTAGATGAGTGAAAAAGGAATAGAAGGATAGGTTCGTAGGGTTAAATGAAGAAGGGTGGGAGGAAGCTTGTGTGGAGCATAAACAACGGCACAGACTAGCTGGGCCAAGAGGACTGTTTCTGTGCTGTAAATACTATGTAGTTCTTTGTCACTTGCATTTATGTAGCACCTTTCATGTCCTCAGAACGTCAGAAAGCATTTCACAGCCAATTGTTGTTTTGCAGGTAAACGCGGCAACCAATTTGCACATAGCAAAGTTCCACAAATATCAATGAGATGAATAGCCAGATAATCTGTTTCAGTGATATTGCTTGAGAGATAAATATTGACCAGGACACCAGCAGAATCTGTCCCTCTTTGAATAGTGCCATGGGATTTTTATATCCACCTGACAGGGCAGACAGTACCTTGGTTTAACACCTCATTCAAACGGCACCTTCGAAAGTGTAGCACTCCCTCAGTACTGAATGGTCAGCCCCTATATTAGGGGTACAATAGCATAGTGGTTATATTACTGGATCCAGAGACTGGGAGTTCAAACCCCAACAGAGAAGTTTGAGAATTTGAAATCCGTCTGAAAAGTAATCTGGAAATCAAAAGCTAGTGTCAGTAAACCTGACCGTGAATCTGTGGGATTGTTGTAAAAACCCAACTGTTTCAAACTAATATCCTTTTGGCCAATCTATATGTGACCCCAGTCACACACCAACATGGTTGATTCTTAAGTGCCAGCACTCTGGGAGCTTTATCATTTCACAGGCTGCAGAGGTTCAGAAAAAGGCACCAACAACTCTCTTTTTGCAAGGCAACTAGGGATGGACAATAAATGCCAGCATACTGACGAGATTATTACTTACTCAAGTCTCAGAAGAGGACGTGAACCCATGATCATCTGATTCAGCTGTGTGACTGCTACCGCAGAGTGGAGGTTGACACTAACTGTAGTCCTTTACAGTCACCCTGACTCCAAGAAACTAAGGCTGTATTGTATTTGCTTGTGTATACGTCTTGGTTCCACTGTTGACATTGCACGTGTTGGCAAGCTAATGAAAAATAAATGACAGATTATAACTGCAGACTGTATTACAAGCCTTCATTTATTCAAGCCATGGAGGCAATAAAGAAAGGCAAAGGTTATTGCGCATCCTAAAAAGAGTTTTGAGTTGTGAGTGGTCGACTGGGGAAGCTGGGATTGTTCTCCTGAGAGCAGAGTAGATTAAAGGGAAATTTAATTGAGATGTTCAAAATCATGAAGAGTTTTGATAGAGTAAATAAGGAGAAAATGTTTCCACTGTTAGGAGGGTTGGTCAGCAGAGGACAGATTTGATAATTAGTGTCATGCTAGACCCCCACCTGCCAAGATTGAGGCATATTAATTTTGTCATATGAACATTAATTTTAATCTGTTGCTGGAGTGAGGAAATGACTTGTTAAACAGATCAATTGCGGCTGGAAAAAACATTTGCATACTGACAGACAGTGCTTGAAAGGACAAAGGGGCTATTCCCTGCTCCAATTTAACCCACAATGGACTTTGGGCACCAGGTATTGTGTGTAAGAAGAGACATTCCAGGGTCAGCTAAGACAAGAGAATCCACAAACAGACGTGGTAAGACCAACTGGTCACATGACTAACCCGCTTGGCAACCTGGGTTTTTTCTGAATTGTACAAACAGTTTGAACTGAGAGTGTCTGTTTGCTCCTGGACTGAAAAGACCTCTCCTGGCTGTCTTGCCACAGCCTGTCCTGTCTGCTCCCATCTCTTTCTCAGGGAACTCCAAATCCACTGAAGACACATGAACCCCAAGAGAGAAAAGTCTCCTACAGCGAACAAGTTTTAAGAAGAATACTGGGCCCCAATGAAAAGTAAGATCTACCTACAATCAAGGACTCTACAGTGAGCTCGAAGATCCGTAACAAAAACCCCCTTCAGAGATCGCTTCAAACTTTTCCACATTGTTTCTTCTGCTCTGTTCTGTCTCTATCTGCATGTGTGTATCGCATATGCATGCTAGTGTGGACGCATCATGTATCCATAAGTGTTAACTGAATTAGAGTTTAAGTTTAAGTTTAATGAATTTCAACCTTTCTTCATTAAACTTAAGAAAACCTGTTTGTGCTGGTTTCTTTGCCTTAAAATTGGAAAGCGGTGAACAAGGATTCACCAAGGGGGAGCAAAACAGTGTGTTTAAAATTAAAGCCCTGTTACAGTAAGACCAGATGAAGGCTGAGAGGGAACCCTAGACCCCTTTCTCATCTGGTCATAACAATTAGCAAAAAATCTAGTGGTGAAATGAAGAGACATTTTATTACACCGTGAGTTGTTGTGATCTGGAATGCACTGCCTGACAGGGCAGTGGAAGTAGATCCAATAGTAACTTTCAAAAGGGAGTTCGATAAATACTTGAAAAAAATATGGGGAAAGAGCACGGGATGTGCAACTAACTGGTAGGTCTTTCAAAGAATCACCAGAACTCTGAACGCCCTCCTTCTGTGTAATAGGATTCTATGAGTTACAAGAGGTGCACCTCAAACTCATCCCCAATGTTGTTTGTTTGCAAGAGATAAAATATTCTCAGAGGTACAGCCCCATCCCCACCATTTGGTTGCCTTGGTTTGTATAGATAGAGGGGGATGTGAGTCTATCGGGCTGGGTGCACAATGAGTGTTGTGTAGTGTGATTTTTCAAAGAAAAAAAATTGGAGGAAACCTGTGGCCATTTGTAGAGGTATATGGTAGAGGATGAACTTTACATAGAATATACTTCACAGGAACAAGCCACAGATACACTGCCCCGTTTATGCTCGACACATCCTGCCATTCTTCCTCATCGATCTCCCTCATGTGTTTATCTAGCCTCCCCTTAAATGCATCTATACTATTGACCTCAACTAATCTCTTTAAATTTGCATTTCTATAGAGCCTTTCATGACATCTTTGAAAGTGGATAAGACCCCAGGCCCAGACGAAATCTATCCTAGGCTGTTAAGGGAAGCAAGAAAATCCTCTCTGGCTATAGGTGTGGTGCCAGAGGACTGGAGGACAGGAATAAAGGGATAAGTTGAGTAATTACAGGCCAGTTAGTTGAACCTCGGTAGTGGGAAAATTATTGGAAAAAATTCCAAAGGAAAGGATAAATTTTCATTTAGAAAGACAAGGACTAATCAAAGACAGTCAGCACGGATTTGTTAAGGGAAGGTCCTGTCTAACTAACATGATTGAAATTTTTGGAGGAGGTAACAAGGAGGGTTGATGAGGATAGTGCATTTGATATAGTCTCTACGGGTTTTAGCAAGGCTTTTGATAAGGTCCCACATGGCAGACTGGTCACGAAAGTAAAAGCCCATGGGATCATAGGAAAAGTGGCAAGTTGAATCCAAAATTGGCTCAGAGGCAGGAAGCAAAAGGTAGTGGTTAATGGGTGTTTTTGTGACTGGAAGGCTGTTTCCAATGGGGTTCCACAGGGCTCAGTACTAGGCCTTTTGCTTTTTGTGGTATATATCAATGATTTGGCTTTGACTGTAGGGGGCATAATTAAGAAGTTTGCAGAGAATACAAAAATTGACCGTGTGCTTGCTAATGAAGAAGAAAGCTGTAGATTGCAAGACGATATCAATGGACTAATCAGGTGGGCAGATGGAATTCAATCCAGAGAGATGTGAAGTAACGCATTTGGGGAAGGCTAACACCAAGGCAAGGGAGTACACAATAAATGGTAGGATACTGAGAAGTGTAGAGGAACAGAGGGACCTTGGAGTGCATGTCCACAGAAGGTGGCTGGACAGGTAGATCAGGTGGTCAAGAAGGTATACGGAACACTTGCCTTTACTAGCCGAAGCATAGAATATAAGGATGGGAGTTATGCTGGAACTGTGTAAAACACTACATAGGCCACAGCTGGAGTACTGTGTGCAGCGCTGGTAACCGCACGATAGGAAAGGTATGATTGCACTAGAGAGGGTACAGAGGAGATTTATGAGGATGTTGCATGGACGAGAGAATTTTAGTTATGAGGAAAGATTGAACAGACCAGGATTTTTTTCTTTGGAACAGAAGAGGCCGAGGGGAGACCTAATTGAAGTGTATAAAATTATGAGGGGTCTAGATAGAGTGGATAGGAAGGCCCTATTCTCCTTGGTTGAGGGGGCCAGAACCAGGGGGCATAGATTTATGGTAAAAGGTAGAAGGTTTAGAGGGGATTCGAGAGGAAATTTTTTCACCCAGAGATTGATGGGATCTGGAACTCACTGCGTGAAAGAATGGTAGAGGCAGAAACCCTCTTAGCATTTAAAAAGTACCTGGATATACACCTGAAGTATTGTAACCTACAAGGCTACGGACCAAGAGCCCGGAAAGTGGGATTAGGCTGGATTGCTACTTGATGGCTAGCATGGACATGATGGGCTGAATGGCCTCCTTCCATGCTGTAAATGTCTATGATTTCTCTGACAGGATGGCCCAAAGCACATCATAGCCAATGAAGTACATTTTGAGGTATAGTCGTAGGAAACGTGGTAGCAAGCTGCGACAAGAACAATGAGATGATGATGTGTTTTTAATGATGGTTGAAGGATAAATATTGACCAGGACACCAGAGAGAATTTGCCTGCACTTCTTCTAATAGTGCCATTGGAGCATTTACACCCAACTAAGAGGGCAGACAGGAGCTTGATTTAACATCTCATTCAAAGGACAGCATCTCGAACGGTGCAACACCCTCTCTGTATCGGTACTGGGAGCCTTGATTATGGGTTCAAGTCTCTGGGCTGAGACTTGAACTCACAACCTGGAGGCAAGATGCGAGATAAATGCAAGATCTTTCTTTCTTTCATGTGGCGTTAGCTGGTCTCAGCCAGGGCTGTGGTGTAGGGGCTTGAGTTTACGAGCCGGATAAAACAATCCAGGTTTCCAGCTAGGTTGTTTCTGCTGAAATGCTCCTGTGTGGACAAGAATCGACCTCAGCTGGTAGAAACCTCCGCAAGTGAAACACATACCCTGAATCCAGCCCCTCCACCAAAGTCGCATTCACACCAAAAGTTACCATTGAATCATAAAATACAGCAGGAGGCCATTTAGCCCATTGTGCCTATGTTAGCTCTGAGAAAGACCTATCCAGTTAGCCCCACTCCCCCTACACTTTCCCCCATAGCCCTGAAAACTTCTCCCTTTCAAGTAGTTATCCAATTCTCTTTTGAAAGTTACTATCGAATCTGCTTCCACTGCCCTTTCAGGCACTGCATTCCAGATCACAACAACTCACTGTGTAATAAAAAAATCTGTTCCTCTCTACTCTGGTTCTTTTGCCAATTCTCTTACATTTGCATCCTCTGGTCACTGACCCTTCTTGCCAGTGGAAATTGTTTCTTCCCATCTATTGCATCAAAACCCCTCATAATTTAGAAAACTATCAAATCTCCTCTAAACCTTCTCTGCTCTAAGAACAATCTCAGCCTCTCTAGACTCTCCACATAACTCGCCCCCATCCCTGGGTTCCGTTCTAATGAATCACCTCTGCACCCACACGAAGGCATTGATATTGTTAGTGCAGATGGACATAGGGGGGGAATTTCATGCTCTCGCCCACATCCTGTTTGGAGGCGGGGAGAGTATATAATCAGCAGGATGGTGGCAGGGGGCGGATCCTGCCACCTTCCCGCCTCCACACAAATTAAGTCCAATTAAGTACTTCATCCCACTGCCGTTGGAATTAGCCCAGCGGTGGGCAGGCCTGTCACCGCAAGGGGAGTACGCCAAGCAAACCCGTATGAATTGCATGCCGGCTCCAGGGTCAGGGGGTGGGGGCTTCCCTCTTTAAAAGGCACAAGGCGGGGGGCCCGCTGAGAGTCACCCTCCAGCCCTTGCTGCTGACTCCCCTACAGCCCCCTCCCCACGACCCCCCACCCTACAAAACCCCTCCCACTGAGATTGAACTGTAGCCTGGTTCTAGGGCCTCGGGTAGGTGCGCCACTAACAGCAGCCAACGCCTCCGCGGTGGCGCTGCTCAGTTCAAGAGCTTCCGGCCTCTGATTGGCCAGAAGCTCTCAGCAGGCGGGTCTTCCGCCGCCGGGGTCCTTGAGCCCTGGGAATTCCTGCCGCTGTCCACTCAAGTGCCTAATTGGCTGGCGGGCCTTCCCCAGTGGAGGCGACGTGGGGTTCTCGCCAGCGCTTTTGCTGGTGGTCAAGATCCCCGTCACCCAGATAAAATCCTGGCAGTCGTGTTCATTTCACCTCTGATACTCACAATTTAGATTTGCGTGATGAAAATGACTAATGGGATGGGAGATTGAGAGACAATGGATGGTTTGCAATGAGGCGTGAAAGGAATCAATGGTCCCAGTAATGAGGGGAGAAAAGCAGTGAATGATTAACATCAGGCTTGACACCTGACAAATGTTAGTGATACCTTAGCAGCATTTTACTCTCACAGAAAAGCAATGGCTCAGAATGTTCTGGGAAAATAATTAACAGGCTCATCATCATTAAATTGCAAATCTTCCAGCAACTTGTGGCAAGGAAGTGATGTCCCAGGAGTCGAGCAATCGGCACAAGTTGCTGGACAATTTGTGCCTCTCTGCCATTAGCCTGGCAAAAACAGCAGCTCGCTCTCAATCTCCCTGTGAGCTTCAAGAAATTGTTGGATTTTTGCATTGCCCATTAAGCTTACCACAGAAAATTACAACTGATAACAAATTGCATAAGGACCCTTTTAATGATGAGATTTATGCTACTGTAATGCCGCTCAACTTTCCCGGCCCAGAAGGATAGCAATTCAAACTATGGAGTTTCATTCCTGCAGGGAGTACATTGTTCCTAGGAGGTCTTAAATTTTAAATGTGCTATTTTAAATGTTTTTATTATTCCTTTCTGTCTCTTTTTTCTCTCAGCCTTCATCCAATCTTTCTTTCCCTCTCTTTATTTCACTTTTTGCACCTGCTTTGAGTCTATTCATTTTATTTCCTGCTCTGTTGTCCCTCAGTTTCTTTCCCAACCGTTAAATCTCATTAGTTAAGGAGATGGACTGTTTGCCCATCTTTCACCAAGGTGCCCTGTCATGACCAGCTCACACTGCAGGCAAAAAGATTTTCAAGCTGAAGGGTGAGGGGAAAAGAAATCAAAAAAGCAAGACACACCATGAAATGCAAATCGTGGCCAATGTCTTGGAGTAGCATCTGATTGTGCCTCTACAGCTCAAAAGGCTGAGATTTTCCTCCAGGTCTACTGGCGAGTATTCTGTGAGCTACTGAGTAGTTCCAAACAGCTGCATTCAGTCAGTTTCCACCCCCACCTCACCCCCAGCCTATTATCTCCTCAGATGGGGGTCAGGGCCCCAAAGAGTGGGAAAGTCAAGGTTGAGAGACATGATACAGATATACAGCACGGACTGTCAAACTCTTAGATCAACAGCTCACTATGTTTACTTGCGTTTAAGTCTTTGAGGAGTCAGCTCACGTCAGCACAAAATTTTAAGCGTTGACGCATTTGATTGCTGGAACTCAAAAATTGGAGAGATTAAGAATGTCTTGTCATTCTCTATCAGTCAATTTCAGACTGATTGTTTAGCCATGCAATTTTGTGATTTTTTTGGCTATAGATTTATCGTATTCATCAGCATTTCTAATTTTTCTTTTAAATTCTCTGGTTAATGCCCAGCCCTAGTTGCCCTTGAGAAGATGGTGGGCCTTCTTGAAGTACTGAAGTCCGTGTGGTGAAGGTACCCCCAAAGTACTGCTAGCTTAGGGAGTTACAGGACGTTGGCCCAGTGACCATGAAGGAATAGCCAAAATATGTTCAAGATGGATTGGTATGTGTGACTTAAGAACATAAGAAATAGGAGCTGGAGTTGGCCATTTGGCCCTTCGAGTCTGCTCCGACATTCAACAAGTTCATGACTGATCTACCAACTCTACTCCCCATTCCCGCATTATCTCTTAATTCCCTTAGTACCCAAAAATCTATCGACTTCTGTCTTGAATATGCTCCATGACTGAGCAACCACAATCTTCTGGGTAGAGAATTCCAAAGGTTCACAACCCCGTGATTGAAGAAATTTCTCCTTATCTTAGTCCTAAATGGCTAACCCCTTATTCTGAGACTGTGGGACCGTGTTTGGGATTCCCCAGTCAGGTGAAACACTTTCTCAGTAACTACCCTGTCAAGAATCATGGGTTTTCAAATCTGTTAATCAAATAAAGGATAAGAAGTTGGGAGGCAGAAGTTAGAGAACTAGTCCCGATCCGATATAAAATCCAACAGGCCTTCTCTTACCTTTGCAATTCATGAACCTTTTCCAACCACCAAGTGACCATCTGTAGCCACTAGGAAGCAGCCCTGACTGCCTGGGCCACCTCACTCTGGAATGCCTGTACCAGCCTCTTCTGGTCCTTCTCCGTGCTCCTAGGTTGCTTCTTATCATATACTTAAGAATCAGCAGGAGGCCATTCAGCCCCTTGAGCCTGTTCCATCACTCACTGAAATAATTTCTAATCGGTATCTTAACATCTTCCATCCATCTTGGCTCCTTATCCCTTCATACCCTTGTCTAGCAAAAATCTATCAATTACAGATTTAAAATTATTAATTGAGCTGCCACCTATGCCTTTTTTGTGGGAGAGAGCTCCACACTTCAGGTATGATATCACAAAGGCTTAAATTTGCGAACACATGCATTCCTCTCTCAGCATTCTGGACAATATACATCCTGGGCTCAGTCAAAAGTTGACAACTGTGTTCTTTACCAAGAAAGGGAGGGTTTCATTTAAGTCCATTATTTTGGTTTTCATTAAAACAAGTACTAAATGTCCAAAATCCTTCACCACTTTCCAAGACTGTTTCCCGTTCCACTATTTTTATAAGTTACAAGTATTTACAACACAGAAACAGACCATTCAACTCAACAGGTCTATGCCGGTGTTTATGCTCCACACAAGCCCCCTCCTATCCCTCCCCATCTAACTCCATCAAAATATCCTTCTAGTCTGTTCTTCCTCATGTGCTTATCTAGCTTCACCTTGAATGCATCTATGCTATTCGCCGAAACTACTGCAACAACAACTTATTTTTATATAGTGCCTTTAAAGTAATAAAACGTCCCATGGTGCTTCACAGGAGCATTATAAAACAAAGCATGATACCAAGCCAAAAGATTGGTCAAAGAGGTAGGTTTTAAGGAGTTTCTTAAATGAGGAAAGCAAGGAGAGGTAGGAAGGGTATTCCAGAGCTTGGAGCCTAGGCAACTGAAGGCACGGCCACCAATAATAGAGTGGGTAAAATCAAGGATGCACAAGAGGCCGGAATTAGAGAGGAACGCCGGTATCTTGGAGGGTGGTGGGGCTGGAGGAGATTACAGAGATAGGGAGGGGCAAAGCCAACGGAGGGATTTGAAAACAAAAATTACAATTTTAAATCAAGATGTTGCTTGACCGGGAGCCAGTGTAGGTCAGCGAGCACGGGTGTGATAGGGGAATGGAATTTGGTGTGAATTAAAATGCGGGCAGAAGAGTTTTGGAAGACCTCATGTTTATGGAGAGTAGAATGTGGGAGACCAGCCAGGAGTGCATTGGAATTGCCCTTGAGAAGGTGGTGGTGAGCTGCCTTCTTGAACTGCTGCAGTCCTTGGGGTGTAGGTACACCCACAGTGTTGTTAGGAAGGGGGTTCCAGATTTTTGACCCAGCAACAGTGAAGGAACGGCGATATAGTTCCAAGTCAGGATGGTGTGTGGCTTGGAGGGGAACTTGCAGGTGGTGGTGTTCCCATGCATCTGCTGCCCTTGTCCATCTAGGTGGTAGAGATCGTGGGTTTGGAAGGTTCTGTCAAAGGAGGCTTGGTGAATTGCTGCAGTATATCTTATAGATGGTACACACTGCTGTCACAGTGCATCAGTGGTGGAGGGAGTGAAGGTGGTGGATGGGGTACCAGTTAAGCAGGCTGCTTTGTCCTGAATGGTGTCAATATTCTTGAGTGTTGTAGGAACTGCCCCCATCCAGGCAAGTGGAGAGTATTCTGTGGTGTTTTGAGTTAGTGGGCTGGATTTTACCAGCCCCTCAATGTCGCGGGTTGTGGTGGGAGAAGCCCCCAAGGGGCTTCGACGCCAGGAAAGCCCCGCCCCATTCTACCAGTGCTGGTGAGGCCTCGTGCCGGCCCCCACCGCTTCCCCACCGCCGCTCATTGACGGGAACCTCATTTAAATATGGAAATAAATGTTAATTCATGAATAAATACTTACCTCGTCGCGATGGTCATCCCGCTCCAATATTCCGGCCAATTGTCGGAGCTCCTGCACCTTTGGATCTCTGTTCAGAGATCCGAGGCGGAACACTGGGGGGGAGGGGGGAGGAGTTAAGTTTTCAGTGCGGGAGGTGAGAGCAGGGAATACTCTTGCGATTGGTGGAGGGGCTGTGGGAAGGGGTTGAAGGTGAAAGTGAATAACGTTCGGGGGGGGGAAAGGTCGGGATCGGAATGTCAGTTTTTTTTGGGGGGAGAGGGCAACGAATAAAGTTTTTACTCCTTGGGGGGGGGTTGGTGGGAGAGGGGATTGAAACTGTTAATAAAGTTGTCAATTTAATTTTTCGCGTCCTTCAACTTTAAAAATGTAAATCGCACTGAAGGGCTGCAAGCCCTTTTGAAATAGCACCAGCGCCTGCGCTGTAGTGCCGGATGCTGTTGCCAGGGACAGAGCGCCTGCCCCATCTACGTCATCGGGGGCGGTCGGATCGCCCCAGTCATGTAAATGAGCCGCCGTGCTAAATATCACGGTGGCTCCACGCCATTTTTGAAGCTCACCACCGAGATTCAACCCAGTGTTTGAAAATTGCAATTGCATTGTGAATCGTGTACACTAGAGGCTGCTGCAGAACACACAGGCTAGCAAAGGGAAAGTGAAAGTAAAAGCAGAATAAAGAAGAGGCCTTTGTGTTCAACAGCCTGCTGCTGCTGCTGTCTCAGTCTCTGTCTCACATATCTTAAACCAAACCCGGCTAAACCTCACTACAGTCCTGAGAGACATCACATATTCATCACACACCTTGTAAATGGTTGACAGGCTTTGGAAGTCAGGAGGTGAGCTACTCGCCACAGAATTAATGATAATGGAGTTGTTGCCGAAACATAACAATCAGTCTCTATCAATTAGTCGCCATGATATGACATGAGGTGAGGAAAACTTCAGTTGTGGAGAGTTTGGCAACCAAAATCCAAAGTCACCTGTTCCTCCCAAGAACGCTACACTCAGTCATGTCTCAAATGACTCATTCTTTTGGCCTCACTGACATGAGCATATTTAGTTAGTTAGTGATACAGCACTAAAACAGGCCCTTCGGCCCACCAAGTCTGTGCCAACCATCAACCACCCATTTATACTAATCCTACACTAATTCCATATTCCTACCAAACATCCCCACCTGTCCCTATATTTCCCTACCAATCCTAGGGGCAATTTATAATGGCCAATTTACCTATCAAGTCTTTTGACATGTGGGAGGAAACCGGAGCACCCGGAGGAAACCCACGCAGACACAGGGAGAACTTGCAAACTCCACACAGGTAGTACCCAGAATTGAACCCGGGTCGCTGGAGCTGTGAGGCTGCGGTGCTAACCACTGCACCACTGTGCCGCCCATTTCTTTTTAACAAAGAAACATCATCTTTGTAAAGTTACATAATGGCTGAACAGTTTTTTTGTTGTGGAGAGAGGAGGGTTGAGGAGAAGATGGCCACAGAAAATCCAAACAACCTTCTCGCCATGCTGACATGAAGCACACATGATGTGCTTCAGCACAATTTAGGGCAATTTCACATTCCAGTCCTCCCAAGAAGGGAGCAGTCACTGCAGGGAACCCAGGACAGCAAACTGAGGGTCCAGGGCCATAAACATATTGTCCCAGTTCCCAAAAGATTCTTGTGCCTGACAGGCCAGTATAGGCCCCTCAGTGTCCAGGCTGACTCATGGGGGACTGATCATTACAGCGAGGTAGCAGGGGATATACCATAGAATCATAGAATAGTTAAAGCACAGAAGGAAGCTGAACAGAACTTTAGTTCGGCCACACTTAGAATATTGCGTGCAATTCTGGTCGCCACACTACTAGAAGGACGTGGAAGCTTTGGAGAGGGGACAGAGGAGGTTTACCAGGATGTTGCCTGGTCTGGAGGGCATTAGCTATGAGGAGAGGTTGGATAAACTCGGATTGTTTTCACTGGAACGACGGAGGTGGAGGGGCGACATGATAGAGGTTTACAAAGTTATGAGCGGCATGGACAGAGTGGATAGTCAGAAGCTTTTTCCCAGGGTGGAAGAGTCAGTTACTAGGGGGCATAGGTTTAAGGTGCGAGGGGCAAAGTTTAGAGGGGATGTGCGAGGCAAGTTCTTTACGCAGAGGGTGGTGAGTGCCTGGAACTTGCTGCCGGGGGAGGTGGTGGAAGCAGGTACGATAGCGATGTTTAAGAGGCATCTTGACAAATACATGAATAGGATGGGAATAGAGAGATACGGTCCCCGGAAGTGCAGAAGGTTTTAGTTTAGACAGGCATCAAGATCAGCGCAGGCTTGGAGGGCTGAATGGCCTGTTCCTGTGCTGTACTGTTCTTTGTTCTTTGAAGCCATTTGGCCCATCCGGATGTGCCAGCTCGCTGCAAAAGCAATTTGGTTCGGCCCACTCCTCCACTTTTTCCTCATAGCCCTGCAAACTTTTTCCCTTCAGCTGTTTATGCAATTCCCTTTTGAAAGCAATGATCGAATGTGCCTCCGCCGTACTCTCAGGCTGTGCATTCCAGATCATACCATTCCTGCAGAACCATACTTCAAGAGAAGAGGAGAACATCAGAAGAGAAGAAAGCCATGAGAGAGGGGTAGAAATGTCTGTTACTCCATCCAAAACTATAGATTGTAGTCACAAAACAGACACAGGCCATTCGGCCCAACCAATCCATCACGATGTTTAGGAACATAGGAGCAGGAATAGGCCATTCAACCCATTGAGCCTGCTCTGCCATTCAATATGATCATGCCTTTTTCCCACACTAGCCCCATATCTCTTTATGTCATTGGTATTTAGAAATCTGTCCATCTCTACTTTAAACATACTCAATGACTGTTTCCACAGCCCTCTGGGGTAGCCTCCACAAACCCTGTTCACATATCCCTTCATCCCCTTTTCCTCATCCACCTATCCAATCTAATCTTGAAGGTTGACATAGTTCTGTCTCAACCATAAACCCCAGAAGTGAATTCCTCAGCCTTTCCACTCAGTGTGAGGAGCTTTCCTCTGCCTTCTGTCCTAAATTTCTTCCAATTAATCCTGTATCTATGGCCACTCATTCTTCACCCCTCAGCTACTGAAAATGGTCTGTTTCTATCTATCCATTCTTTCATAGTCTTAAGCTAGATGTCATCTGCAGCTCGGTTGGTAGCTCTCTAATCTCTGAATCAGAATGTTCAAGTCTCACTCTGGAAACTTGAACACAGAATCTAGGCTGATGCTTCAGTGCAGTGCTGAGGGAGTGCTGCACTGTCAGAGGTGCTGTCTTTTTGGTTGAGACGTTAAACCAAAGCCCGTTCTGCCCTCTTAGGTGATGTAAGGTCCCATATCCATTATTTGAAGAAGATTGGGCAAATTCCCCCCCAGTGACCAGACCAATATTTATCCCTCAACCAACATCACTTAAAGACAGATTATCTGACCATTATCACGTTGCTGCTTGTGGGAGCTTGCTGTGCAAAAATTGATTGCCACATTTTCTGCATTGGAACATTGGCTATATAGCACTTTGGGACATCCTGAGGTCAAGAAGGGCACTATAGAAATGCAAGCCTTTATTTCTTTATATACTTATACATACAGGACTGTGGCTGTGCATTAACAACCAATTGTGCTCTGAATCCACTTCCAAGGCAGTCCAGCAAAAGGTCACTTTATCCCATGACATACAAACGCCAAGGTCAATGAAACCACCAGGTTTCCAAGTGCATTCCTTTAATCATATTTAAACTGGATTAAAAATTAAAGAGATAAAGATTAATATTTTAAAAACAATATCTGGCAGGATGAGAGTGAGCAATAATTTAAATTAAGTAAATTAAGTTGTGATTTATAACATGCCGTCTGTTTGTAAAAGAGAAACAGTCTGGTAAAAGTGTTAGAAAAATACATTTTTGGGCCACATTAGGTCAAAGAATGCAGACATTGTAAAAATTAAGGAGATTCAGCAATAGAAAGAGGTAAGTTAGAGGTAACATAAACACGTTAAGTGAATGCGTGCCAAGTGAAATACAGGAAAAATAATATCCAATCCATCAAATATATTTATTTTGATAACACCCTGCAGTTCTCTGTTCAGAGCTCAGACACAGGGCTTCGCTCCACGAAGCATAGCTTTGCTGAGGCAGCTGTATTTAACATGTCTGAGATGCCTAATATCAAAATACAAATATACAAAAATGACAGGCAGGAAAATACCTTCTGCTCCATCTAGTCTGTCCCACACAACATCTACGCAAATCACAATACGTACACTTGCCACCTCAATGATTGGCAGGATGTCCTCCCTCTGTGCTCTAAGATTATATGATTCGATTTCTGTATTGCCCACCCTGCACCCATCACATCCCCCAACCCCGCCCCCCCCAACTAATCCCCCCAACCACCCCCCCACCACATCGACTGCATCCGATTCTCTGCCCTGTTCCTCTCCAGACAGTTTTAACTCTGTACAGGAGCTCCAACTCCACAGTCGCCAGCTACCATCGCAGCTTACTATGGTGCATTATTATGGTCGAGTAGCCTGACACCACTGTCTGGGTTATGCATGAGAAATGGACACTTAAGCCAGAATCTATCGACCCTAGATCTAGAATCAGTTTGGAGAAGAAGAAGAGAAAATTGCAACAAATAAAACTCTGAAGATTTTTCCGTTCTGCCCAAAGCTGGTCCTTGTTTTTTTTTTAAGCAATTATATTTTATGTTTATTAATAAGAGAAACAGGCAGTTGCAGCACCTGATAATAAAGGTAAGTCGAGGGTCACAAAGATGATTGAGAATTTGAGTTCTGAGGGAAAGTTAAGAAAGTTGGGTTTGATTTCTTTGGAAAGAAAGTTTTAAACTGATCTCATTGAAGTATTCGAGTTTATAAAGGGAATTTTGAAAAAGTGTTCCAGGCAAATTGATCCCTCTGGTGAAAGGTTCAAATACCACTGAACACGAGTTATTAATGAAAATGGAGCTAAGAGAGAAGCCAATGGGTAACAATTTGCATCTCAAGGATAACCAAGTTGTTGAATAACTTCCAGGGAAGGCAAACAAGAGAAAGTATCAAGAGGTTCAAAAAACAAATTGATGCAGTTCTGGAACGGTTTGAGGGCAAAGTGAGGAGGTGGGTGACAGTGGAGGTGAATCAGAAAGGCTCATTTAGATTTTATCACTTTCAGCATATCTTAAAAGTTCTTATGTACTATTCTGTTTTAACTAAATCTCGGCCTTGCGTTTACTCCACTGAAAGTATTGGATCAGCACATTCCCTCTGCTAGATTATCGGGGGCTATTTTAGCCAGACAGGTGCAGTGCTAAAAAGACACGACTGTCTGAGAGTCTGGATTTAGCACTGAATTTTGGTCCTAATTACTGATTACCAAAATTTGAATGTGCCTAGAGATGTTAATCAAAAATCTTCAGGTTGAACACCAAAGTACTGAATCGACAGTATTTTCATGCAGTGGGATATGTGGGCTCCTTGCACCCACTTCCAGTGAAGGTGTGGAGCGCTCTGGCTAGCACATAACAGCACGTTGTTGGATATCTCAGGGACTGAGGGAGAGGGCACACAGGTTCTTGGATGTGGCACTGGAGGTCCTGAGGAGGAGGGATGTCCTGTATGCCCTGTATCTGCAGAGGGTCAAACACCACCTTGCTCTCCTGTCCACCTCTCCTACAGCAGCTGGTGCTGCTCTGCCTGGCCTCACGTCCTCCTCCCATTCCTCTTCCAGACCAAGAGGGACCTCTAGCAAGATGTCCATGACCAAGCGCTCTCTTTCTCCTGGTTACTCCAGTGAGGTGGAGTAACACAGCAGTTGCTCTCTATGGATGAGAATTTCAGGAATAGACACTGCTGAAGGGTTGGTGAAGTCTTGACAAAGTGTCCCAGAAAGTCTTCCAATGTGTTTCAGAGGTCCTCTTCACAGCTGCAACAGCAATGACCATGAAATGGTGTGTTTCCCTTTGAGTAAAGCTTGAAATCAACAACAACGTCATGTTTACTTCCAAACAACTGGTTGCTAGTAAGAGACAGTGTTAGTTGAAGCACTAGCCACAAAAATGCCATGTAGCGTCTATAATGAGCATTAGCAGGTATTTTGGGTCAATTGTTTAACAAACTTCGAGGTGGTCATTCCTAGTACTTGCTTCAACTCCTTTAGCAAGATGGCGTCTTGCACTAAGCATGGGTTAAACTGGCGTTTCAGCTTAAGACCCCAGTGGGCCACCTCTTTAGTGCCTAAAGTATTTGTCGAAAATCGATCCCCGCAGTGTTTGAAACAAAGGTGCCTTTGCAATGTTAACCAGGTTTATAATGATATTCAGCATAAAACTGGAAATAAATTGGAACAGTGTAGAGGGAGCTTTACTCTGTATCTAACCCGCGCTGTACCTGTCCTGGGAGTGTTTGATGGGGACAGTGTAGAGGGCGCTTCACTCTATATCTAACACTCTGTACCCGCCCTGAGAGTATTTGATTGGACAGCATAGAGGGAGCTTTACTTGATGTAATATATTTGGTTCTTTATGCTGCCACTATATAGACTCTAGTCAGAGAGGTTCTTAGACTGTATTGTTTAAACATTAATCTTTATTGTATAGTAACTATAGACACTCCACACTAGCCTGTGTGTCTTCTTCAAGAGCCAAGCTGTAACTGTTCTCTTACATCATCATGGTGGGTGGTAATTTTTACGGTCTCTCAAGATTTTTTTGATCCCTTTGATGCCCTTATACTACATCTCCCCCAAGTCTTTATACCAATATATATTTACATACATTCGCTTTTTTATTTACATGTTACCCCATCTCCCCAAGTCTCTGACTTCATAGATTCAACCTATCAGGAGGCTTCATGACTCTCCCTGATCTTGTTGCCAGGTTTGGAAGATTGGTAGTCTTTCTTGACTTGGGCGGCCTTCGTTGAGGTTTGTAGTATTCGGTGCTTTTTGAATTTTCGGTTCATCATCTGAGTTGTTTCAATGTATGACCGATTGATGTCTTTGATATAAAGGAATAAGATTCCTTCTCTTTCTCTGTGCAGAACCTTCTTGATAAGATCGCTGTCGATTCTCGCCTTTCTGGAGAATTCCCCGTTTTCTATTTTGGGCTCATATTTTTGCCCTTCTGACAAATTTGGTGGGTTTCTTGCACAGTATATAATTATAGGCCTGTTTCGATATGAGTTTTCTTTGTCTGGTACTTTCTGATAATCCTTGCTTTGCAATCCTGGAAGTAATTTCTTGGATAGAATTGGAAGTTGCATTTGAAGTTTTCTCCCCATTAAGAGTTTTGATGGCACTAATCTGCACAATAATGGAGTCGTTCTGTCTGTCAGTCGTGCAAATTGGAAATCTTGATTTTTCATCAACATAGTTTTAACAGTTCTGACTGCTCGCTCAGCTTCTCCATTTGATGTGGATACTTAGGAGGCCTGCTACCCGACCCGAACCTGACGGGACCCGATGACATGTGTCGGGGTCGGGGTTGGGTCGGGTCGGGTCGGGTCGGGCCCATCTTCCGGGGCTGGCTTTCGGGCTCAGGTCAGGTCAGGCCGAGTCCAGATCGAGTCAGGTCGGGTCAGACCGGACACACACACGGTAAGTGCTCAGCTGGTAAGTATTAAAAATAAAAAAACTTATCTGAGCTGGGAGTCCAGGACGAAACTGAATCTGCGCAGTGAGCGGGTGACGTCACTATGACGTCTCGCGCATGCGCTACAGCTTCTTATAGGTTCGATGTCAGGAAGGTAAGTAAAGGGATGATCGGGTCAGGCTCGGGTCGGACCGACTATTGGCGGGTTCGGGTCAGGTCGGGTCGGGCTCGGGGCAAAATCGGAGGGACCCGGGCCAGGTCGGGCTCAGGCCCGCTGTGGTTTGGTCGGGTTCGGGTCGGGTTCTTTTTCCCGACCTAAAGCAGGCCTCTAAGCAAATCCACATTCTTCCGCAAAGTGCGTGAAGTAATCATTTGCAAATTGTGGTCCATTATCAGATAATATCTGATCGGGTATACCATGTGTTGCGAAAACTTCTTGTAAAACTCTGATGACTGCTTCAGTTGTTGTTGTGTACATCCACTTAACTTCAAGCCATCTTGAGAAGTAATCAACTATAATTAGATAGGATCCTCCCTCAAAGAAGAATAAATCCATCACCAACCGTTCCCATGGTCTAGTTGGGAATTGGGTGTTGGTTCTCTTTGAGCTTGTCTGTGTACCTGACAAATTTGTTGGACTTGCTTCTTCCCAAATTCTCTGTCCATGTAGCACTCCTGTAGGAACTTGCTGCATTTCTCTTTCTCACTCTGGTAGTCTTAGAGTAACATGACAGGCTGTGCTGTGTTGTGCTGGTTCTCTCCATATTGTGCAGACTCTCTGGTGGAATCTGGACTCTATGCAGTGCTCAGGTCAGGTTGGGGGGAGCGGGTGGGGGGCTCTCCCTCTGTCCTGGCTCCTGGATTCTTCTGGTTTATCTTCTTCTGTTGGAGTTTTCTGAGGATGTTACTGACAGAATTGATAAAGGGGAGTCGGTGGACGTAGTATATTTGGATTTTCAGAGGGTTTTTGATAAAGTCCCCCACAGGAGGTTGGTTAGCAAAATTAAAGCACATGGGACAGGAGGTAATATACTGGCATGGATTAAGGATTGGTTAACAGGCAAAAAACAGACAGTAGGAATAAACGGGTCATTCTCATATTGGCAGGCTGTGACGAGTGGGGTACCACAAGGATCAGTACTTGGGCCCCAGCTGTTCACAATGATTTGGATGTGGGGACCAAATATAATATTTCCAAGTTCGCAGATGACTAGGTAGGAATGGATATTATGAGGAAGATGCAAAACGGCTTCAAGGGGATTTGGACAGATTTAGTGAATGGACAAGAAACATGGCAGATGGAATATAATGTGGAAAAATATGAGGTTATCCATTTTGGTAAGCAGAACAGATGTGCAGAGTATTTCTTAAATGGTAAGAGATTAGAAAGTTTAGATCTACAAAGGGACTAGGGTGTCCTCATCAATAAGTCATTGAAATCTAACATGCAGGTGCAGCAAGCAATTAGGAAGGCTAATGTTATGTTAGCCTTTATTTGAATACAGGAGTAGTGAAGTCCTGCTTCAATTGTATAGAACCTTTGTTAGATCGCACCTGGAGTACCGTGTGCAGTTTTGCTCCCCTTACTTTAGAAAGGATATTATTGCCATAGAGGGAGTGCAATGAAGGTTCACCAGACTTGTTCCTGGGATGGCAGGACTGTCCTATGAAGAAAGATTAGGGAAACTGTATTCTCTAGAGTTTCGAAGCATGAGAGATGATCTCAATGATATCTACAAAATACTTAAAGGGTAGATGCAGCTAAATGTTTCCCCTGGCTGGGGAGTCTAGAAACAGGGGACACAATTTCAAAATAAGGGGGAAGCCACTTAGGACAGAGATGAGGAGAAATTTCTTTACTCAGAGGGTTGTGAATCTTTGGAAATCTCTACCCCAGAGGGCTGTGGAAGCTGTCATTGAGTATGTTTAAAGCAGAGATTGACAGATTTCTAAATACCAAGGACATAAAGGGATATGGGGATAGTGTGGGAAAAAGGCATTGAAGTGAATGACGAACCACGATCATATTGAATGGCGGAGCAGGCTCGATGGGCTGAATGGCCTACTCCTGCTCCTATGTTCCTATGTGCCTTCAACTTTCTTTATAAGATGACGGTCAATACAAGCTCTTCTACCTAAGAGTGAGAACTCCTAATTGCTTAGGATATACAGTGTTTCTAATATCTGCTTTCCCTTATATTGAGGCGTCGCTTCTCTTTAGTTCAAGTACAACACCTCCTGGGCCATGTAACTGAGTTTCTGTTGGTTTCAGAACATGTGTGGATAGCCACGGCTCTCTATCTGACAGGACCGTCACACTTGCTCCAGTGTCGAGTTTGAAATTAGTGATATGTCTGTTGACAGACGCGTCTTGCTGACCAAAATGTTTGTTTCAGATCATTGATTTCACCCTGAAAATATTTCAACTGGTCTACTGCAGGATGTTGCGTAACCTCATTTACCTCTGTATTCTTAACTACCTTTCCTTTAGAGGTTGAGGTAGTCGAGATTTTATTTCGGCACATCTTACTGAAATGCCCTATTTTTCTGCAACAAATGCATTCTGCTCTATTGGTGGGACATTGTTCACGCCTGTAGGAGGTATTTGCAACACAGGGCTGGCAGGGTTTAAAGGCGTATTACGCTCTCCCCCACCCTGCCCCCCCCCCCCCACCCCCCCACCCCGCAGTGTACCTTTTACTTTTTTTTCCTGGTGCCTCTTGTTCAGCCCTCTGGTGAAGTTACAGGAGGTTTCCCGAACCAAGGTCTTTTCTCACCTCGTAGGATTGGTCTGTTCTTGCTGTGCAAATTGAAGTAGGAATCACACGCTTTTCGGACTTCATCAAATTTGGTTGATGTTTCATCAATACATCCTCTTGCTATTATATCATCAGCTACAGCACCAATTAAATATTATAATCTACTCACTTGCTCTGTTTCCGACTTGCTGTCCAATTTTGATGCAATTATGTAACTGAGGAACCTTTTCCTCCATAGTACCCAGTGTTGAGTCAAATTGGACCCCTCATGACTTTTGAAACTCTCTGGTACTCCCTAATTTTGATCCATTTTTAAAATGTTTATATACTTTTTAGATTGTTCCCCTTTAAGAAACTCTTTTTTCATGCTAGTTTGCTTTGATGGAGTGTAGCAGGTCCTTGGCAGTGTTCCCTGTTTGTTTCCTTGGCTTCCGGTCGGGACTTCCCCTTTCTTTCAGCAGTTCACTTATGCATTTACACAGCTGCCTATTGGAATTGACAGAGCTGTTCGATAAACAGTTCCAGTTGCTTATTTTTAGCTAGAGTTTATTTATTTTGTTCAAGCTTGACTGCTTTAATTACTTTTTTCTGCTCAGCTTAGCTGCGTGAATGGAGACCCTGCTGTGCTCAGGAGTTTCTCGTGCATTTTTTTCACTATCGGACTTTTATTTTCAGTTTGTGCGCTTTTCAGGGTTTTCCCACTCTCCACCCTTGTGTTCAGCCCGAGTGAGAGATTGGGTTTTCCAATTTTTCTCTCTCACTCACACAGAGCCTTAAGAAAATTAATTTTTCAGTTCTTCAAAGGCTTTTTTTTTAACTGGGATTTCTCGATCGTCAGCACAATGACTCACTAGATCGCTTGCTTTTCAGCCACGCTTCTATACTATGGAGCTTTTCTCCATCTTCTATGGTATGTCGTTTGTTTTTTCTCTTCAGCTACTTGTTTTAAAGTTTCTTCTCTTCTGGCTGAAGGATGATTGTTGCTTCAAATTTTCTCGGCTGGGTAAAGGACTTTGATCCCAGCACTGTTCACCATGTTATATATTTGATTCTTTATGCTGCTACCATACAGAGTCTAACCAGAGAGGTTCTTAGACTGTACTGTTTAAACATTAATCTTTATTGTATAGTAACTATAGACACTCCACATTAGCCTGTGTGTCTCCTTCAAAAGCCATGCTGTAAGTGTTCTTGAGTCTCTCCCACATGATCTATTACATCATCATGGCGGGCGGTAATGTTTACATTCTCTCAAGATTCACCCTTTGATAACATATATGACATTCGGTACCTAATCCATGCTGAAAATTATTATTGAATCTGTTTGCACCGCCCTTTCAGGCAGTGAATACCAGAACATAACAACTCGCTACGTAACACACATTGTCCTCATCTCCATCCATCCCCCCAGTTCTTTTGCTTACATGTAGAGAGAGAAGCAGAGTTAACATTTCAGGTCAGTGACCCTTCTTCAGAACGGACAAATATTAGAAATGTAAAAGATTTTAAGCAAATAAAGCGGAGGTGGGGCAAGAGATAACAAAAGAAAAGGTGTTGATAGGACAAGGTCACAGAGAATAACTGACCAGAAGGTCATGGAGCAAAGGCAAATGGTATGTTAATGGTGTGCTGAAAGACAAAGCGTTAGTGCAGAGAGGGTGTGAATAGACTGTAAAGCACAAAGCACTCCAAGCACCAACATTAAAAAAAATAAAAACAGAAACAGTGGGTAGGCACAGTAGAAACAAACTAAACACACTAAAAAACCCAAAATAAAATAACCAAATAAAAAAGAAAAGAGAATGAAAAAATAAAAAAAATAACTAAACATAAAAGGGGGGGCCTGTCATGCTCTGAAATTATTGAACTCAATGTTCAGTCCGGCAGACTGCAGAGTGCCTAATCGGTAAATGAGGTGCTGCTTCTCGAGCTTGCGTTGATGTTCACTGGAACATTGCAGCAATCCCAGGACAGAGATGTGAGCATGAGAGCAGGGTGGGGGGTGTTGAAATGGCAAGCAAACGGAAGCTCGGGGTCATACTTTCATAATGAACTAAGGTGTTCCGCAAAGCAGTCGCCCAATCTGCATTTGGTCTCCCCAATGTAGAGGAGACCGCATTGTGAGCAGCGAATACAATATACTAAATTGAAAGAAGTACAAGTAAATCGCTGCTTCACCTGAAAGGAGTGTTCGGGGTTTTGGATAGTGAGGAGAGAGGAGGTAAATGGGCAGGTATTCCACCTCCTGCGATTGCAGGGGAAGGTGCTGTGGGAAGGAGACGAGGTGGTGGGGGCAATGGAGGAGTAGACGAGGGTGTCGCGGAGGGAACGATACCTTCAGAATGCTGACAGGGGAAAGGAGGGGAAGATGCGTTTGGTAGTGGCATCACCCTGGAGGTGGTAGAAGTGGCAGAGGATGAACCTTTGGATGTGGAGGCTGGTGGGGTGGAAAGTGAGGACAAGGGGAACCCTGTCGCGGCTCTGGGAGGGAGGGGAAGGGATGAGGGTAGAAATGCAGGAAATGGGCCGGACACGGTTGAGGGCCCTGTCAACCACAGTGGAGGGAATCCTCGGTTGAGGAAAAAGGAAGACATATCAGAAGCACCGCCGTGGAAGGTAGCATCATCAGAGCAGATGCGTCGGTATTGGAGAAACTAGGAGAATGGAATTGAGTCCTTACAGGAGGCAGGGTGTGAAGAAGTGTAGTCTAGGTAGCTGTGGGAGTCGGTGGGCTTATAATGAATATTAGTAGACAGCCTATCACCAGAGATGGAGACAGAGCAGTCGAGGAAGGGAAGGGAAGTGTCGGAGATAGACCATGTGAAAGTGAGGGAAGGGTGGAAATTAGAAGCAAAGTTGATAAAGTTTTCCAGTTCCAGGAGGGAGCAGGAAACGGCACTGATACAGTCATCAATGTACCGGAAAAAGAGGGGGCCTGAGTAGGACTGGAACAAGGAATATTCGACATATCCCATAAAAAGACAGACATAACTAGGAGCCATGCGGGTAACCATAGCAACACCTTTTATTTGAAGGAAGTGAGTGGAGTTGAAGGAGAAGTTGTTCAGTGTGAGAACAAGTTCAGCCAGGCGGAGGAGGGTGGTGGTGGATGGGGACTGGTTGGGCCTCTGTTCAAGGAAGAAGCGGAGAGCCCTCAAACCATCCTGGTGGGGGATGGAGGTGTAGAGAGATTGGACGTCCATAGTGAAGAGGAGGCGGTTAGGGCCAGGAAACTGGAAATTGTCTAAATGATGTAAGGTGTCAGAGAGTCACAGATGTAAGTGGGAAGAGACTGGACCAGGGGAGAAAAGATAGAGTCAAGATAGGAAGAAATAAGTTCAGTGGGGCAGGAACAGGCTGAAACAATGGGTCTGCCAGGACAGTCCTGTTTGTTGATTTTGGGAAGGAGGGAGAAGCGGGATGTCCAGGGATGCGGGGCTATGAGGTTCAAAATTTTTTTAAATGTTTGTGCTTGGAGTGCTTTGTGCTTTTCAGTCTATTCACACCCTCTCTGTACTAACGCTTTGTCTTTCAACACACCATTAACATACCGTTTGCCTTTGCTCCATGACCTTCTGGTTAGTTATTCTCTGTGACCTTGTCCCGTCAACACCTCTTTTGTTATCTCTTGCCCCACCCGCCACCTTACTTGCTTAAAATCTTTTACATTTCTAATATTTGTCCATTCTAAAGAAGGGTCACTGACTTGAAACGTTAACTCTGCTTCTCTCTCTCCATAGATGCTGCCAGACCTGCTGAGTATTTCCAGCATTTCTTGTTTTTATTTCAGATTTCCAGCATCTGCAGTATTTTGCTTTTATTTACCTTAAATGTATGTCTTCTGGTTACCAAACATCTTCCCAGTGGAAGCAGTTTCTCCTTATTTACTCTATCAAAACCCTTCATAATTTTGAACAACTCTCTTAAATTCCCCCTTAACTTTCTCTGCTCAAAGGAGACCAACCCCAGCTTCTCCAGTCTCTTCACGTAACTGAAGTGCTTCATCCCTAGTCCCATTCTAGTAAAATATTGAGGGATTTTAAATCCAGACCCTGCTGCAGTGCAGTAAGGGATTTCATTTCTTCAATGTGACTACCTGACTGAAGATCAGATCTCCCGTCAAAAAGGAAGAGATTGAAAGTGTCAATAAAAGGTTTCACCAAATATTAAAAAAGAGAAAATGGAGAGTTCCATTAGTTAAATCAATGAAACCTGCAGACACCACAACCGGTGATTGGAGTCACAGACTGACCTTGAAAGTGGCTGCTTTAAAATACTGCATGGTGGATTGGAAGGGAAAAGTCAACAATTCTCAAGTGCTTGTTTGACTCTGAATTAGCAGCTGTATTGAAAAATTATTCCTTAGGAGGTTTTCATTAGCTGGCATGACATTTCCCCAGATATTTCCATCCCTGCCCCTGCATCCTCACTGTGTTACATAGGAACATAGGAGCAGGAGTAGGCCATTCGGCCCCTCGAGCCTGCTCCACCATTCAACTCAATAATGCATGATCTTCTACTTCAATGCCATTTTTCCGCACTATCTCCGGGATCCCTTGATATCTTTAATATCTAGAAATCTACCAATGTCAGTCTTGAATATATTCAGTGACTGAGCTTCCAGTGCCCCTCATTCTGAGACTCTGTCCCCCTGGTTCCAGACCCCACCAGTCAGGGGAAACATCCTTCCTGCAACTACCCTGTCGAGCCATGTAAGAATTTTGTACGCTTTTCTTCTAAAGTCTGGAGAATACAGGCCCAGCCTCCTCAATCTTTCCTCATAGGACAATCCCGCCATCCCAGGAACTAGTCTGGTGAGCCTTCGCTGTACTCCCTCTATGGCAAGTATATCTTTCCTTGGGTAAGGAGATGTAAACTGCACATAATACTCCAGGTGCAGTCTCACCAAGGCTTTATAAAATTGCAGCAAGACTTCTTTACCCCTGTACTCAAATCCGCTTGCACTAAAGGCCACATACCTTCCCAATTGCTTGCCGCACCTGCATGTTAGCTTTCAGTGACTTATGAACAAGGACACCCAGGTCCCTTTGGACATCAACATTTCCCAATCTCTCACCATTTAAGAAATACTCTACATTTCTGTTTTTCCTACCAAAGGGGATAACGTCACATTTTTCCACATTGCCCACTCACTCAGCTGTCGAAATCCCCTTGAGCCCTCTTTGCATCCTCCTCACTGCTCACATTCCCACCTAGTTTTGTATCATCAGCAAACTTGGAAATATTACAATTGGTGCCCACATCCAAATCATTTGTATAGATTGTGAATAGATGGGCTCCTGGTCAGCTTCTTAGGCCTAACAAAGGACCAGTGCAGAGGAGGCGACAATTCCCCAGGGAGGTTGTTGCAGATCTCTATAAACTGAGAATCAACTCACATTCCACAACCAGACACCTAAAAACAGAAAATGCTGGAATTGTCAGCAGCTCAGGCACCATTTGTCGAGAGAGAAACAGAGTTAATGTTTCCAGTTGATGACCTTTTGAAGAACTGGAAAAAATTAGTTACACCAGTTATTACACAGGATCAGAAGCAGAGAAAGGGGAGGAGGAGGGAGCAATGGCGGAGTGGCACGCTCTGTCTTTGGCCCACAAAGTCCGCACAGACCTTCGCCACAGTCTCCTTCCAGGTTACTACAAGCAGGTGTCAGTCACTGGAGAACCAACCAGCAAGATTCATCATCAGAAAAGGAGAGACGACAGAAGCTAGGATCGTTCTTCATAGAGCAGAGAAGGTTAAGGGCAGATTTGATTGAGGTGTTCAAAATCATGAAGGGTTTTGACAGAGTAAATAAGGAGAAACTCTTTCACTGGAGGTAGATCAGTGAACAGCGGACATAGGGCAGGATTTTATTCTGCCCTTGGGGACGGGCACAGAGGTGGCGAGGGGGGCAAACAGAATGGCAGGGGCGCCGTTCCCGACGTTGCCCGGGACCCCTTCCATTTTCTCCGGGGCGGGCCTCTTCCTGCCTCCCCTTCAGTTTTATTGAAAGCGGAGGGGCCCGAAAGCCTCAGGGATATGCCGCCAATTAAAGCCAGGCAGCCTCCTGGCGGGGTCAGGGCATGTCCCTCCTTTGGGGGAAATTCAGTGCCACCAGAGGGCCCCTCCTGCTGCGATGACCACCCACCCTCACCAACCACGCCCCGCGCTCCCCCCCCCCCCCACCACCCCATCGCTGGGACCTGCCCGAATGGCCCCAGCGGCTCCAGCCCCACTCACCTCTCCCGCGGTGTTCTCTCTCCTCTATGCTGCAGGACCTCATGCAGTACTAGCAGTGGCCACCACTCCCAGTAGCGCTGCCAGTACTGCAGAGCTGCCAGCCTTCTGATTGGCCAGCTCTGGAGGCAGGGTCTCATCCCTTAAAGGGACAGCGTCCCCGACAGTGGGCCGTTAACTGGCTGCCCACCGTGAGATAGGGGTCTGAAGGAGGATGGAGGTGCTGTCTCCTCCCACCTTCTGGCCCGCACTGGGACCCCCGTCGCCGGAATAAAATCCAGTTTATAGATTTAAGATGATCAGCAAAAAGGCCGGGGAAATGTTTTACACACAGAGGGCTGATTGTTTCCAGCTCACCAAGCTTCAAAAGTGGCAGGGCACACGCGCGAGAAGTGCTCCGCTGAGCCGCCGCGCTATTTAGTGCAGCAGCTCATTTACATGGCCGGGGTGGTTGGCCCGCCACCGATCACGTGGAGGGAGCGGGTGCTCAGTCTCCGGCAATGGTGTCCAGCACCACCGTGCATGCGCCAGCGCCATTTATAAAGGGCTTTCAGCCCTTCAGTCCAATTTAAATTTTTAAAGTAACAGGACCTGAAAAATTAAAATGAAAAATTTATTAAAGGCTTCAATCCCCTCTCCCATTCCCCCTCAATGAATAAACGGTTTACTTGTTGCCCTCTCCCCAACAAAACAACTGACGTTACAAACTCCCGCCACCCCAAAGTTTATTAACTCTGACCTTTACCCCTTCCCACCAGCCCCTAGACTAATCGGGCAGCTTTCATCCCACTCCCCCTACCCACCCTGAAAACTTAACTCCTCCCACCTCCCCGCCAGTATTCTACCTCGGATCTCCAAAGGTGCGAGAGTTCCAGCGACCGGCCAGAATATCGCAGCAGGACAGCCGGCGTGATGAGGTAAGTATTTATTCATTGATGAAAATAACTTCACCTATTTAAAAGAAGTTGCTGTTGTCATGCAGCAGGGGGGCCATGATGGGCCTCTCCCGGAGGTATTTTCCGGGGCCCCCTGCCACGATCCTCGACATTGGGGGTAAAATCCAGCCCAGAGTTTATGTGACAGAATCATAAAATCATAGAAAGTTTAAGGCACAGAAAGAGGCCACTTGGCCCATTGTGTCTGTGCCGGCCGAAAAACAATCCACCCATTCTAATCCCACCTTCCAGCATTTGGTCCGTAGCCCTGCAGATTACGGCACTTGAGATGTATATCCAGACTCCTTTTGAATGAGTTAAAGGTTTCTGCCTCAACTACCCTTTCAGGTAGTGAGTTCCAGACTATCACCATCCTCTGGCTGAAAAACCTTTTCCTCATCTCCCCTCTAATCTTTCTACCAATCATTTTAAATCTATGCCCCCTAGTCACAGACCTCTCTGCTAAGATGAATAGGCCATTCACCTCCACTCTATCCAGGCCCCTTAGAATTTTGTACATTTCAATCAGATCTCCCCCTCAGCCTTCTCTGTTCCAAGGAGAACAACCCCAGCCTATCCAATCTTTCCTCATAGCTGTATTTTTCCAGTCCTGGCAACATCCTCTTAAATCTCTTCTGTACCCTCTCTAGTGCAGTTACATCTTTTCTGTAATGAGGTGATCAGAACGGCACACAAGTGCTCAAGTTGTGGCCTAACCAATGAGTTATACAGTTCCAGCATAACCTCCCTGCTCCTATATTCCATCTCTTGGCTAATAAAGAAAAGGATTCCGTATGCCTTCTTAACCACCTTATCGACCTATCCTGCTACATTCAGGGATCTGTGGACATTCACTCCAAGGTCCTGCACTTCCTCATTAATTATGTATTTAGCAGATTTCCTTCCCTGAAGGACATTAGTGAACCAGATGGGGTTGTCTTTTTAAAAAAAAACTGCAATCAACAATGGTTCCATGATTATCACTAGACTAGGTTTGTTCTTAATTCCAGATTCATTAATTGAACTTAAATTTTACCATCTGCTGTGATGGGATTTGAACCTGTGTTCCGTGAGCATTAGGTTATTTGTCCAATGATATCACCATTACACCACCACTGCCCTTAAATGCAGTGTGTGAAAGGGCAGTGGAAGCAGATTCAATAGCAACTTTCAAACAGGAATTGGAAAATACTTGAAGGAAAAACATTTCCAGGGTAATTGAGAAAGAGTGGAGGAGTGGAAGTGAGACAAACTGGATAAGTTTTTCAAAAAGCCAAGTTGTCTCCTTCTGTCTGTATCATCTATGCTTCTTTGATACTCAGTTAGTCCCACTCCCCTGCTCTTTCCTCATAGTCCTGCAAATTTTTCATCTTCAAGTATTTATCCAATTTCCTTTTGAAAGTTACTACTGAACCTTCTTCCACTGCCCTTTCAGGCAGCACATTCCAGATCATAACAACTCACTGAGTTAAAAAAAAAATTCTTCTCATCTCCCTACTGGTCTTTTGCCAATTATCGTAGAGACAAATGGCCTGTTCTTCTTGGTATTGGCTAAATATTGCCCAATGAGCCAGGAGAACACCTCTGCTTTTCAAGTCGTGGCCGTGGGATCTTTTACGTCCTCAATGAGAGGCAGAAATGATTTCAGCTTAACACCTCACCCGAAAGATGGCACTGCCAACAAGCCAATCCTCGTTCAGTGCTCCACTTGGAGTGTCAGCTCAGGTGATATGCTCAAGGTTACGTTGTTAGCACAATCCAGAACCTCCTCGCTCAGAGGCACGAGTGCACCCCATTGAGTCAAGCTGACACTTGGTCATTTATTTTAGCACATCTGAGGGAATATTGTCGCATCATTTTGAAGAAAAAGACTTTAAAAATTGTGTTACCACAACAACAATGGTCAATTAGGCCCTCCAAAGTGAATTTGAACAGTTCGGCAGTTAAACAGCATCCAAAGACTGGGGCAGATTATTTATAATTGCTATTAGATATAGTAAGGGGGTAATTTTTTAATCATGGAATTTCAGGAGAGCTGTAAGGTTGCTTGGGTTCACAAATAAAGGAGTTCACTAATTGGTAACAATTACTTGGTAATGTTGGTTTTTTAATAGCATGCCTCATTAAAGTAAAAAATGAAGTGGGGTGAGAAGTTACAACTTTTGTTCCCTGACAAATCCTCAGGTCATAATTCTTTCCCTTCACACAAATGCAGTGAGCAAACATACACACAAACAGACGGACACAGGCAGACACAAGTACTTCTTTGAACGGGCAATAAATGCTGGCCTTGCTAGCAGGTTGATATTTAATTTAGAAAAGACATGCACGTGTACAGTACATTCATGCACACTGACATACACATACTGACACACACGCTGACATATGTGTGCACACGGTAAAGAGACCTCCTAACATGCAGACACACACGAGCCAATAACTACTCACACCCACGTGCACACAGAGGTCCACATACATGCTGATACATTCACACATACACATACACATATACAGACATAAACACCTCATTGAAACTTACAAAATACTTGAAATGATGGACAGGGTAGATGCAGGTAAGACGTTTCCCCTGGCTGGGGAGTCTAGAACCAGGGGACACTATTTCAAAATAAGGGGGAAGCCACTTAGGACCGAGATGAGGAGAAATTTCTTTACTGAGAGCATTGTGCATCTTTGGAATTCTCTACCCCAGAGGGCTGCGGAAGCTCAGTCATTGAGTATGTTTAAAGCAGAGATTGACAGATTTCTAAATACAAATGATATAAAGGGATATGGGGATAGTGTGGGAAAAAGGCATTGAAGTGAATGACGAACCACGATCATATTGAATGGCGGGGCAGGCTCGATGGGCTGAATGGCCGACTCCTGCTCCTATATTCCTATGTTCCTATATTCCTATGAGTAAATTCATTGTAACGACGCTCCCAAACTTCAAGGGAGATGGAGCTACGGACATCTGTGACACTGATTTCCTGAGCTCTGCTGGGAAATGAGGATCACCTAATTTAGATAACACTGACACAGACACAGATACACACCTTCTTACACACGCAAGTAAACACACACTGGTATGCACCAACACGATGCAGACATACAAATTCATGTATGCACACAGTAAAACATATGTGTATGTGCACATACATGAACAGATCTGCACGCACAGAAACAAGCACGCAGGCACATTTATTTACAGAAATGGACACAAATGGAATACAAACATGCATACATGACAAACATATGTACGAATTCGTGTACACATAAAGGCAGACACATGTATGCAAAAGTAAATACACATAGAATAGACACACACAAACACACATACATGTTTATACTAGACAAGCTTGCATACACAAACTGCAGAGTCTATTACCTGACAGCCCCCAAAGCAAGCAGCAAACTAAAAAAAAAACATCTTAAATAATCCGACACCATCATAACTCTTATCGAAACATTAGTTTTATAATACTGCCAACATTTTGGGAAAACACATTCAATCACATTATGACTAAGAGATTAGATTGAAGTAGACTTAAGAAATAATGTATGAGGCAGGGTCTGGTGTGACAGCATTGAGGGATCGGCAGTTATATTGGCTATGAGTCATTGCCAGGGTTTGAAGTAAGTGCTTCACCCAATCCCAACGGGGAAACGGACAAATGGATACTAAGGGAACAAGACATTAAACAACAGCCCTGCTGTAGGCCTGTGGGGATTCTACATTTTTTTTAATTAAATGATATTCACTTCATTTTTTTTGGCTCATCGAGGCAGAGTTTGGGAGCTTTTGAGATGTGCTTAAGTCAGTTAATTCTGACATTTGTGTGTTGGAATTGTCAATTCTTCTGTGCCCATGTGATGAATCAGTGCTTAGGTCCTCAAAGGAAGGAGATACTACTGCACTGTAGTCCAAAATTTTGAGATTACTGTCAATTAGAAGAAAGAATGTGCATTTATGTCACGCCTTTAACAACCTTAGAATGGCCCAAAGTGCTTTACAGCCAACAAAGTCTTTTGAATTGTAGTCACTATTGTAATGTAGGGAAATTCACACAGCAAGCTCCCACAAATAGCAAAGAAGTAATTAACCACATAATCTGTGTTTTTTTATTTATTGGTTGAGTGTTATTAGAGTCATAGAGTCATACAGCACAGAAACAGGCCCTTCGGCCCAACATGCCTGTGCCGGCCATCAAGCACCTACCTATTCTAATCCCATTTTCCAGCACTTGGCCCGTAGCCTTGTATGCTATGGCATTTCAAGTGCTCATCTAAATACTTCTTAAATGTTGTGAGGGTTCCTGCCTCTACCACCTCTTCAGGTAGTGAGTTCCAGATTCTAACCACCCTCTGAGTGAAATTTATTTTCCTCAAATCCCCTCTAAACCTCCTGTCCCTTACCTTAAATCTATGCCCCCTGGTTATTGACCCCTCTGCTAAGGGAAAACGTTTCTTCCTATCTAACCTATCAATGCCCCTCATAATTTTGTATATCTCAATCATGTCCCCCATCAGCCTTCTCTGCTCTAAGGAAAACAACCCCAGCCTTTTCAGTCTCTCTGAAATGCTCCAGCCCAGGCAACATCCTGGTGAATCTCCTCTGCACCCTCTCCAGTGCAATCACATCCTTCTTATAGTGTGGTGCCCAGAACTGTACACATTACTCCAGCTGTGGCCCAACTAGCGTTTTATACAGCTCCTTCATAATCTCCCTGCTCGTTTAGTCTATGCCTCGGCAAATAGAGGCAAGTATCCCATATGCCTTCCTAATCACCTTATCTATCTGTGCTGCTGCCTTCAGTGATCCGTGGACAAGTACACCAAGGTCTCTCTGACCCTCTGTACTTCCTAGGGTCCTATCATCCATTGTATATTCTCTTGACTTGTTAGTCCTCCCAATATGCATCACCTCACACTTCTCAGGATTAAATTCCATTTGCCACTGCTCTGCCCATCTCAGCAGCCCATCTATATCATGCTGTAATCTAAGGCTTTCCTCCTCACTATTTACAACACCACCAATTTTTGTGTCATCTGCGAACTTACTGATCATACCTCCTATATTCATGTCTAAATCATTAATGTACACTACAAACAGTAAGGGCCCCAGTACCGATCCCTGTGGTACACCACTGGTCACAAGCATCCACTCGCAAAAACAACTCTCAACCATCACCCTCTGCCTCCTGCCACTCAGCCAATTTTGGATCCAATTTGCCAAATTGCCCTGGATCCCATGGGCAGTTCCGAAGAAGGGTCACTGACACGAAACGTTAACTCTGCTTCTCTTTCCACAGATGCTGCCAGACCTGCTGAGTGATTCCAGCATTTCTTGTTTTTGTTTCAGATTTCCAGCATCCGCAGTATTTTGCTTTTATTCCCATGGGCTCTTACCTTCTTAATCAAGCTCCCATGCGGGACCTTATCAAAAGTCTTACTGAAGTCCATCTAGACTACATCAACTGCTTTACCCTCATCTACACATCTAGTCACTGCCTCGAAAAATTCAATCGTCAGTTAGACACGATCTCATCCTGACAAAGCCATGCTGACCATCCCTGATTAATCCCTGCCTCTCCAAGTGGAGATTAATCCTGTCCCTCAGAATTTTTTCCAATAATTTCCCTCCCACTGATGTTAGATTCACCGGCCTGTAATTACCTGGTTTATCCCTGCTACCCTTCTTGAATAATGGTACCACATTTGCTGTCCTCCAATCCTCTGGTACCTCTCCTGTGGCCAGAGAGGATTTGAAAATTTGTGTCAGCGCCCCTGCTATCCCAAGGGATCCATGAGAGGGTAGATAGGGCTTTGGTTTAACATCTCATCTGAAAGATCACACTTCAGACAGTGCAGCACACCCTCAGTAACTCCATTGAGCCTGAATTATGTACTTAGCCCACTAGATTGTAACTTGAAACCATGACTTCCTTGACTCAGAGATAAGAGTGCTACTGCTGAGCCATGGCTGGCACCGTTATATTTAACCCTTTCACTAGCACAAGAAGGTCTTTGTCTTCTCTCCTCTTCCTCTGTACTATATCCCTGGTTCCATCTTCTAGCTAAGATGACAGACAGGCCTGCTATATGGGAGGGGGAGAGAAAACAGGCCAGTTAGCGTGACATCAGTCGTCAGGAAAATGCTGGAATCTATTATTAAAGAGGTGTTAACGAGGCACTTAGAAAATCAAAACAAGATTAGGCAGAGTGAGCATCGATTTATGAAAGAGAAATCACGCTTGACAAATTTATTAGAGTTTTTAAGGATGTAACCAATGGGGTTGGTAAGAGGGGAACCAGTGGATGTAGTACATTTGCACAAGATAAGGGCTTATGAATTGAGGATTGGTTAACGGTCAAGAGGCAGAGAGTAGGGATAAATGGGGCACTTTCAGATTGGCAGGCTGTAACTAGTGGAGTGCCGCAAAGATCAGTGCTAGGGCCTCAGCTATTTACAATCTATATTCATGGCTTAGATGACGATACCGAGAGTAACAGATCCAAGTTTGTTGATGATACAAAGCTTGGTGAGACAGTCAGCTGTGAGGAGAACACAAAGAGGCTGCAAAGGGATATAGATAAGTTAAGTGAGTGGGCTATAAGATGGAGTATCACGTGGGAAAACGTGCGGTTATTCACTTTGCGAGGAAGAATAGAAAAGCAAAATATTTTTTAAATGGTGAGATCTGGGTGTCTTCGTACAACAGACACGAAAGTTAGCATGCAGGTACGGCAAGTTTTTTTAAAATCATTCATGGGATGTGGGTGTCGCTGGCCAGGCCAGCATTTATTGTCCATCACTAATTGCCCTTGACAAGGTGGTGGTGAGCCGCCTTCTTGAACCGCTGCAGTCCATGTGGTATAGGTATACCCACAGTGCTGTTACCAAAGGAGTTCCAGGATTTTGGCTCAGCAACAGTGTAGGAATGGTGATATAGTTCCAAATCAGGATGGTATGTGACTTGGAGGGAAATTTGCAGGTAGTGATGTTTCCATGTGCCTACTCCCCTTGTTTTCGAGGTGGTAATGCACAAAAACCAAGCAAAGTAAGTGGCCCACCTGTGGCTAATGAAAGAAATCAAAGATTGTATTCGAGCAAAGGAAAAGGCATATAAAGTTGCCAAAAAATGGGTAAGCCTGAGGATTGGGAGCATTTCAGAATTCTGCAAAGGAGGACCAAGAGAAAGATTAAGAAAGGGAAAATAGAATATGAGAGTAAACTAGCAAGAAACATGAGAACGGACTGTAAAGGCTTCTATAGGTATGCAAAAAGGAAAAGATTAGCAAAAACGAATGTCGGACCATACAAGCGGAGTTATGAAAGGGAAATCATGTTTAACAAATCTGTTGGAGTGTTTTGAGGATGTAACTAGGAGATTAGATAAATGGGAACTAGTGGATTGGTATATTTAGATTTTCAGAAAGGTTTTGATAAGATCCCACACAAGAGGTTGGCAAACAAAATTAGAGCACATGGGATTTGAGGGAATATACAGCTATGGACTGAGCGCACAGTGGCGCAGTGGTTAGCACCGCAGCCTCACAGCTCCAGCGACCCGGGTTCAATTCTGGGTACTGCCTGTGTGGAGTTTGCAAGTTCTCCCTGTGTCTGCGTGGGTTTTCTCCGGGTACTCCGGTTTCCTCCCACAAGCCAAAAGACTTGCAGGTTGATAGGTAAATTGGCCGTTATAAATTGTCACTAGTATAGGTAGGTGGTAGGGAAATATAGGGACAGGTGGGGATGTTTGGTAGGAATATGGGATTAGTGTAGGATTAGTATAAATGGGTGGTTGATGTTCGGCACAGACTCGGTGGGCCGAAGGGCCTGTTTCAGTGCTGTATCTCTAATCTAATCAAACTAGTTAACGGACAGAAAACAGAAAGTAGGAATAAAAGGGTCGTTTTCGGATTGGCAGACTGTGACTAGTGGGGTACCACAAGGATCACTGCTATTCACAATCTATCAACGATATGGATGTGGGGATTAAATGTAATATTTCCAAGTTTGCAGATGACACAAAACTAAATGAAAGTGTGAGTTGTGAGGAGGGTGCAAAGATGCTTCAACGGGATTTGGAGAGGCTAAGCAAGTGTGAAAAAAAAATTGGCAGATGGAATACAATGTGGAAAAATGTGAGGTTATCCACTTTGATAGGAAAACCAGAAATGCAGAGTATTTCTTAAATGGTGAGAGGCTGGGAAGTGTTGAACTTCAAAGGGACTTGAGTGTCCTTGTTCATGAATCACTGAAAGCTAACATGGAAGTGGAGCAAGCAATTAAGAAGGCAAATGATATGTTGGCCTTTATTGCAAGAGGATTTGAGTATAGGAGTAAAAATGCCTTACTGCAATTATATAGAGCCTTGGTGAGACCGCAACTGGAGTATTGTGTGCAATTTTGGTCTCCTTACTTAAGGAGAGATATACTTGCCATGGAGAGAGAGCAACAAAGGTTCGCCAAGCTAATTCCTGGGATGGAGGAATTGTCCTTAAGGAAAGATTAAATAGACTGGGCCTTTATTCTCTGGAGTTTAGATAAATGAGGGGTGATCTCATTTAAACATACAAAATGCTTACAGGGTTCGACAGCATAGGTGCAGGAAGGATGTTTCTCCTGGCTGGGGAGTCTAGAACCAGGGGACACAGTCTCAGAATAATATTTAAGACTGAGATGAGGAGGAATTTCTTCACTCAGAAAGTGGTGAATCTTTGGGATTCTCTGCCCGAAAGGGCTGTGGAGGCTCAGTCGTTGTGGATGGTCAAAATTGAGATCGTAAGATTTCTGCACATTAAAAGCATCAAGGGATACAAGGATAGTGCAAGAAAATGGTTTTGAAGTAGAAGATCAACCATGATCTCATTGAATGGTGGAGCAGACTCAAAGTGCTGAATGGCCTACTCCTGCTCCTATTTCTTATGTTTGTAGGTCTGGAAGGTGCTGTGAAGGAGCCTGGCGAGTTCCTGCTGTGCACCTTTAGATGGTACACTACTGCCACTGTGGTGGAGGGATTGAATGTTTAAGGTAGTGGATGGGGTGCCAATCAAGTGGGCTGCTTTGTCCTAGATAGTGTTGAGCTTCTTGAGTGTTGTTGGAGCTACACCCATCCAGGCAAGTGAGGCGTTTTCCATCACACTCCTGACTTGTGCTTTGTAGATGGTGGACAGGCTTTGGGGAGTCAGGAGCTGAGTTACTTGCACAGAATTCACAGCTTCTGACCTGCTCTTGTAGCCAAAGTATTTGTACGGCTGGTCCAGTTAAGTTTCCGGTCAATGGTAAACCCCAAGATGTTGATGGGATTCGGCAATGGTAATGCCATTGAATGTCAAGGGGCAATGGTTAGATTCTCACTTGTTGGAGATGGTCATTGTCTGACACTTGCATGGCACAAATGTTGCTTGTCACTTATCAGCCCAAGACTGAATATTGTCACGGTCTCACTGCATTGCAGGCACAGACTGCTTCAGTATCTGAGGAGTTGAAATAACATTGAACATTATGCAATTATCCGTGCACATCCCCACTTCTGACCTTATGATGAAGGGAAGGTCATTGAGGAAGCAGCTGAAAATGGTTGGGCCAGGTCACGACCCTGAGGAACCCCTGCAGTGATGTCCTGGGGCTGAGATGATTGGCCTCCAACAACCACAACCATCTTCCTTTGTGCTGGGTATGATTCCAATCAGTGGACAGTTTTCCACCTGATTCCCATTGACTTCAATTTTGCTGGGGCTCCTTATAGAGTAATATAGCACTGAAACAGGCCCTTTGGCCCACCAAGTCTGTGCCAATCATCGGCCACCCATTTATACTAATCCTATATTAATCCCATATTTCCTAACACATCCCCACTTCCCTCAATTGTCCTGCCACTATCTACACAAGGGGCAACTTACTGTGGCCAATTTACCTATCAACCTGCAAGTCTTTGGCTGTGGGAGGAAACTGGAGCACCCAATGGAAACCCACGCGGTCACAGGGAGAATTTGCAAACTCCGCACAGGCAGTACCCAGAACTGAACCCAGGTCGCTGTAGCTGTGAGGCTGCGGTGCTAACCGCTGTGCCGCCCCTTGATGCCATACTTGGTCAAATACTGCCTTGATGTCAAGGCCAGTCACTGTCACCTCACCTCTGGAATTCAGCTCTTCCGTCCATGTTTGGATCAAGGTTGTAATGAGGTCTGGACCCCAGTGGCCCTGGCAGAATCAAACTGAGCATCAGTGAGCAGGCTTTGCTGAATAAACGCTACTTAATAGCACTGTCAATGACACCTTCCATCACTTAGCTGATGATCGAGACTAGACTGATAGGGCGGTAATTGGCCAGATTGGATTTGTCCTACATTTTGTGGGTAGGACATACCTGGGCAATTTTCTAAATTATCAGTAGATGCCAGTGCTTTAGCTTTACTGGAACAGCTTGGCTAGGGGTGTGGCTAGTTCTGGAGCACAAGCCTTCAGTACTACATCCAGGATGCTGCCAAGGCCCTTAGCCTCTACTGCATCCAATGCGTTCAGCCATTTCTTGATATCACGTGAAGTGAATCGAATTGGCTGAAGACTGGGATCTGTAACATGGGGGACCTCAGGAGGAGGCTGAGATGGATCATCCAATCAGCACTTATAGCTGAAGATGGTCGCAAATGTTTCAGCCTTGTCTTTTGCACTGACGTGCTGGGCTTCCCCCATCATTGAGGATGGGGATGTTTATGGAGCCTTCTCCTCCAGTTAGTTGTTTAATTGCCCACCACCATTCACGATTGGATGTGGCAGGACTGCAGAGCTTAGATCTGATCCTTGGTTGTGAGATCACTTAGCTCTTTCTATAACATGCATTAGGAAGGCAAGTGGTATGTTGACCTTTATTGCAAGGGGGCTGAAGTTCAAGAGTAAGGAAGTCTTGCAACAATTGTACAGGGTTTTGGTGAGACCACATCTGAAGTACTGTTCACAGTTTTGGTCTCCTTATCTAAATATAGGGCAACTGGTCTCCAGACCTCATTACAACCTAGGAGGCAGTGCAGCGAAAGTTCACTAGATTGGGATGAGCCTGTTGTCCTATGATGAGAGATTGGGTAGATTGGGCCTGTATCGTCTGTAATTTAGAAGAGGGAGAGGTGTTCTCATTGAAGCTTATATGATTCTGAACACTTGACAGAGTTGATGCTGAGGGGTTGCTTTCCCTGGCTGGGGAGTCTAGAACTAGAGTGCATAGTCTCAGGATAGGGGTTTAATTATTTAAAATTGAGATGCGGAGGTATTTCTTCACTCAGAGGGTTGTGCATCTTTGGAATTCTCTATCTCAGAGAGCTGTGGATGTTCAGTTGTTGAGTGTATTCAGGGCTGAGATTGTTAGACTTTTGGACTCTATGGAAATCAAGGGATATGCAGATCGGGTGGGAAAGTGGAATTGAGGTCAAAGATCAGCCATGATCCTACTGGATGGCGGAGCTGGCTTAAGGGGCCCTATGGCCAAATCCTGCTCTTATTTCTTATGCTCTTTCTCAGGTTCAAAAGCAATGTTAAACTTAGTGTGCTGAGAGAAAAATAATTTATTGCAACAAAGGAACACAGCAGAACCGTGACTGGAAACTGTTGATAGCAAGAGGAGACTACACTAAATGCTACTAAACTCTTACAGCTACACTACGCCTGTAAATAATATTTCTCACCATGTATTGTGCATTGCAGTTACGCTGGAAGAGGGAGAGACTGAAAGATATGAAGGAAGAAAAGTCTGCAGTGCCACATTCAGTACTGAGCATCTTCCGGAGGTTAGTGGCCAGATCTGAACACAGTACTCCAGGTGGGGTCTGATCAAGGCTCCATACAACTGAAACAACACGTCCATCCCTTTGTATTCCAACCCTCTTGAGACAAAGGCCAACATTTCATTAGCCTTTTTGATTACCTTTTGTAGCTGTGAACTAGTTTTTGGTGATTTGTGTACACCAATATCCCAATCCCTCCACAGCTCCTAGTCGCTCCCATTGAGAAAATATTCTAATTTATCTTTTCTGGATTCAAAATGGATGATCTCACTGGTCCTAACTTTGTCACAATGCCTTTTTAGTGTGTCATCTGTGGCTCAGTGGGTAGCTCTCTGGCCTCTGCATGTGAAGGTCCCGCTCAAGACTTGAGCATGTAATGCAAACTGATATACCAGTGCGGTACTGAGAGAGTGCTGCACTGTCAGAGGTATTGTCCTTAGAATGAGACATTAAACTGAAGTCCTGTCAGTTCTCCCTCAAGTGAATATTTAAAAAAAATCCCATGACAATATTTTGAAGAAAGGTAGGGGAGTTCTCTTTGGTGTCCTGGTCAGTATTTATTCTTCAGCTAACATCACCCAAAGCAGTTCATTTGGTCAATGTTTGCAGGACCTTGCTGTGTGTTAATTGGCTGTCACTTTCCCACATTACAATACTGACTAGACTTCAAAAGTTACCCAAAGTTGCTGTGAATCTCTTTGGGATGTCCTGAGATCTTGAAAGGCGATATATAAATGCAAGTCCTTTCTTTCTTATTTCTGTAAAAAGAAATGGATTTTTAAAAATGAAGTTTACAAGGAATTCAACATTTAAAGGTTGCATGATCATTTCTACGATGCGTCAAAGGCACAGTCTGACCACAAGGTTACATCGATTAAAGGAAAGCACTCAGATAAGTGTGCAGATGATTTGATGCACACAACAGCCCTCTCACTCCTAGACAACCCAGTTGTTACAACTGAGGTGGGAGGAGTGCACTGTCTTTTCTAGTTCCACTTCTCCACAGGTCACCACATATATTTAAACGTTTACCCAGTTACTGATACGGTCAATCATAGACTCCATTTTTACCCCAGAATAAAATACACCAACCAGGTTTCTGTAATAAACAACAAAATTATCAGTTTTTTATAAAACAAGTCTTAATCAGTAACAAAGCAAAGCATTAACACACAGATTGAAATATGAACTTTCCCTTTTTACACACACACACACACACACATCAGTTAACCAGAAAAAATAGAGATTTTCTTTTTAGACCTCTGTTACAAAGAAAAAGACAAAAAAGAATACTTTGGCCAAATACTTGCTAATTCTTGAAGAAAAAAAGAGAAGATATGGAAAGATGTCAGTTATCCCTTTTCTTGTTTGGCATCCTAAATACGCGTAGATGGCTATCACCGGGACCTTCCTAGAACAGTTCTTTTCAGGCAATGTTGAGGATCAGCTCGGCAAGCTTTCCAGAAGAAATGAGGCAACAGGGGTTTCTGGCAGGCTTTTTAGGAGGAATGCAGCAGCAATTTCTCGCTTCTAAGAGCTTCTCAAAGAGATGGAAAAACTGATCGGCTTTACAAAAAGATGGAAAAAGGCTGAGCTGGGGTTTAGACCTTGGAAGGTTGATTCTTAAACCCCTTTCAGAACACTGTCCAAATCCCAACTGACTTTCTAAAGCGACACCAAAAACAATCTCAAGAGTCAATCTTCCTGACCCCTATAAACCTTGACCTGTCACTTCTCTGTAAACATCTTCTCCAAGTCGAAAAGCTCCTGCTGGGTATTTATCTGAAGGCAGATGACTTCCAGTAAGGGTTGTTTACAAACCAAGTCCTCTCAGTATCCTTTCAACGACCCCAGTGAGAAAAAAATCCATGGAATCCTTTTCAGTTTTCCCAAATAAAACAATGCCCATAATTCTAAATGCCTCCTCAAAAAAACTTAACGAAAGAATATAGAAGCACCGTCATAACACAGTCTGTGTTTAAACCCAGGTTGGGGCTACTTGAGATGCCTCTATTTCAACTTGTGAGTGGTTTTCAGTGAACGGGTTTGACGAAGACAGATTGCCCATCTATGGGGTATTGGTTGATGTTTAGATATCATTGAGAACCAAAGATGCCACTTCTGTTATTTTGTCTACAGTTCTTTGCTTCTCCTTGAGACACCTAGTCAATTGGCCAGGACCATGGTTGGAAAGGAAAATTTATTAGGTTGGAAAGCAGTAAAGTGATGGACAGCTCAAAGTTTCAGCTAAGTCTTTTGTTTTGTACAAAAATTCATATCCAGAGAATCATTGAACGGCAGATACCATTGATGGCAGCTTCTGAAATACTTTTGAGAATTTCTTTTCATGTTGACCATTGTGTTTCTCTCTAAGCACCCCACAGGGAAGAATACACACTGCTCTCCTCAGGTAACACGAGAGGATCTTCTGTCTGTAGCTGTTGAATGAAATATTCTCCAATGCTTCAAATTTACAATTCCTATCTTTGCCTCCAGTGCCACATCTGTTACGATGGATTCCTCTGTCTACCCTGGTGTTTAATTTGCAAGGATTTCCATTGCAGCAATCTTTTTGTGCAGCTTCCCTTTAAGAGACAGCCTGCCTATACCACATGGTCTGTTAGCAGTGCTGCCAGGGCCTCCTGCCGTGTGCAGAGCTCACTGGCAGCATTAAGAAGCAGAAAGCAGTGTTCAAGGCACACCAGTTTGATGAGGTGGGTACATAAATTTTGCATGTTGTCCACCTCAATCTGAACAGAACCAGCACATCATGAATCATGACCCCAAAAACCAGGGTGTACGATTTCTAAGCCCAAGTTGTCAACCCTGGCTCAGTGGGTGGCACTGTTATTTCTGACTCCGAAAGTTCTGGGTTCTGCCCCAAAAATCAAGGCTGATGCTCACGTGCAGTACTGAGGGAGTGCTGCACTGTTGAAGATGAGATCTTTGGGATGAGATGTTAAACTGAGAGCCCTTCTGCCCTCTGGTCATTAAAGATCCTCCGGCATTATTTCAAAGAAGTGCAGGGGAGTTCTCCCTGGTGCCCTGGCCAATATTTACCCCTCAATCAACATCACAAAAACAGATTAGCTGGTCATCATCACATTGATGTGGGATCTTGCTGTGTGCAAATTGGCTGCCATGTTTCTTACATTATAGCAGTGACTACATTTAAAAAATATTTCATTGGCTGTAAAGCGCTTTGAAATATCTGGTGGTCATGAAAGGCACTCTATAAATACAAGTCTTTCTTTTCTTGGTGTTTTAGTCTCTCCATGCTCCAGTCTCTTCCCATCTTTGTAACTTCCTCCAGCTCTCCGTGATCACAGTTAACTCTGTCTTGTACATTCCCCCCACTCCCATCGTTCCACACTTGAAGGCCTCGTCTTCAGCCATTTAGGCCCTACACTATGGAATTCCATCACTAAGTTCCCATGATTTTCTAACTCTCTTTCTTCCTTTAAGGCTCATCCTTAAAAGCAATTTCTTTGAGCAAGGTCAACCTTCCTAAATTTTGGTTCAGTGTTCATCTTCCTAACATCTCTCTCTTTTTAGAAAGAAAAAGCTTCCATCAATACAGTGCCTTTCACTTGCAGGATGTCTCAAAGTACTTTACAGCCAATGAAGTACATTTAAAGTGTAGTCACTGCTATAATGTAGGAAGCGTGGCAGCTAATTTACAAACAGCAATGTGATAATGATTGGATAATCTTTTTTTGTGATGTTGGTTGAGGGATAATTGTTAGCCAGGACATTGGGAAGAACTCCCCTGCTGTTTAATTAAGTTGTACTGTAAGATCCGTCTGAGAGGGAAGATGTTGCCACAGTTTAATGTCTTATCTGCAAGACAGCACCTCTGACAGTGCTGCACTTCCTTGGTACTGGACAGGAGTGTCAGCCTTGATTTTGTGTTTTAGTCTCTGGAGTAGGACTTAAACCCATAAGTTTCTGACTCAGAGGCAGTGGAGTGGAACCCACCAAGCCACAGCTGACACTTAGCACTAGAAATTCATATACCCCGGTTTTTGGGCACAGAGGTCATGATTCACGGTGTGCCGGTGACCATTCAGATCGAAGTGGGCAGCACGCAAAATTCATGTACTCACCTCATCTAAATGATTGTGGCTGTAGCTGGTGTGCCTCCAGTTCTGCTTTCTGCTTCTTGATGCTGCTGGTGAGCTCTGCACGCAGCAGGAGGCCCTGGCAGCATTGTTTACAGACCATGTGGTACAGGCAGGCTGCCTCTCAAAGGGAGGCTGCACAAAAAGATTGCCGCAATGAAAATTCTTGCAAAATAAGAACCAGGCACACAGCGGGCTCCATAGTGATGAATGGGATGCAGGAGGCAATAGTGGCTGGAGGAGAGATGCCATGGTTCCGTGGGCGGCCCAGAGACCCTTAAGAAGGAAGTGGGAGAGTTGGCCAGGGAGGCCAACACTCGGATTCTGGACACAAGCACCTGGCAAAAGCACCACAAGAAGTCTAATGACCTCACGTGGGTGGTCAAGGTCAGTGAATGCATCTTCACATGACATCTCCTACCCAGCATAATACCAACCTCTCACACTGCTAAGTGCACCACAGCCCCATCACTCACCCAATAGCAGTCTGTGGCACTCAGGACTCACGCCTAACAGCCAGATACTCCACCTCACCCTCACATACTTGCGAATGATGCCAGCTTCACACCCACCTCTTACTGCCTCCACATACCTACAGATATTCAGCTGCGGTAGGTACATCACCCAAACACAGTGAAACACAGTCACTGACATTTTCCCCTCTCCCTTGCAGGAAAAGGTGGCACAGATTATAAGGAAGCAGAGTAGACTGGTAAGGGGCAAGGATACCTGCATCTCCTGAGACCTACGGAGGAGATAGTTCTCCACACCATGGACCCAGATACGACATCCCGTAGTATCTAACATCGCTGAGAACATTGAGAATGACGTCATCTTCCAAATTATGCCCCTTCTCAACTCCTAGCACACCCTAACTCTGCTATCTGGCTTAATGAGCAAGCTGATGGCATGAACATAGATCTCTTGCTTCTGACTCCAACTCCCTTCCCTTACTCCAACCTTCCCCCTCTGAATTCCTGCTTTCAGACACCAAAGAACCACTGCCTGCCCAGCCACAGCAGGCCCAGGTGGAGGAAAGAGAGAGCAACAGCACACAGCACTGGTGAAGAGATCCCATCATACGATCTGACACTTACAGTCGCCAGCTCAAACATTGGCATTGCACATACCTTAAAGGCTAGTATAGAGTTAGGATCAGCATATAGTGAGTCACTGGGCATGAGTGGGCTGCAGCCAGGCCAGGGGGAAAGGATGGTTCATTTGCCAGCTCACTAGAGGGCGAGGTGGCAGATGAGTTCTGCTGCAAAGGACACAGATGAGGACCTTGTTGGGTGGCATACAGGAGAATGCTGAATGGGCATGCACACCGAGATGCTGGGTGCATTGGCAGCTTCCTGTCACTGTCAAGGAGTATGGAGGAGCCAAGCTCCAACTTGGCAGATGGCACATCGAGGTAGTTCTGTCCACCGCCTCTGCTCCATCTCCTCTGTCGTGTTGAAGAAACAGAGGCACAGCCACTGCTGCCCCTGTGCCTGTTGCAGCTTTTGCGTGCACAAGTCACCTACTCCTCTGCCATCTCTCTGAGGATGCAGCAACACTCTGAGACAAATGCAGGAACTCACCACAATGCCTTCAAAAACACTCCAGAGTACCTTCAGACACTTTGCATGAGAAAAAAATTCCAAAAGTTTAACTTACCTGCAATCAGTGTTCCTGGACCTTTAAATAATGTTACCACAGGGCCCATCTTGCCTTCATGCATCATTATTTATTCGTAAACAACACAGACATTGCCTGCATGTTCTTTGCCCAGATTTGGAATCCTGGTGTCGCATCTGCTGGTCAAGCTGTGTGACGTCAGGACAGCGCCAAATCAATGTTTTCGGGTGCATGCAGCAGACACCACTGCATGTGTCCATATCCTCAGGGAGCACCACTCAGGCCATGCAGGAGTGGTCAGCAGCATATCCTGTCCCTGGCAAACTAAGGTAGGTAGAAACGGGACTGCACAACTGAATCTCATGCCCCTTTTTCAATGTTAAAGGTGCTCAATAAATACAAGCTTTTCTTCATCTTAATTGATGCCTAAAGTCACCATGAAAGGATTAAGGGGAGATGTAATCCAAACTTTTTGGATAATTGAATGAGTTGGATTTGAAAAGCAATTTTGTGCAAAATCAGGAAACAAGAACCCAAGGGAAAGATTAGAAACGGTAATTTGCACTATCAGGAGGACTGAACCTGTCATTACTGAACTCATTGATTAATGGGAAGGACAAGTATGTGAGGCTAGGATTCCTCCTGGAGAAAGCAATGAGGTGCTCTGTGAACGAGCAGTAATCTGCTCCAATTGGAAAGGTTTGGATGGGACCAGACTTTCCTAAAGGAAAGAAGCCCAAAACCTTCCCCAAATATCTAATCTGCCATTTAGTCTCAACATTTCAGGTTTTGACGAAGAGTCATCGACCTGAAACTGTTTCTCTCTCTACAGATGCCGCCTGACCTGCTGAGTATTTTCAGCATTTTCTGTCCTTATTTCTGATTTCCAGCATCTGTACTACTTTGCTCTTGTCCCATTTATCTTACTGTTCTTGCTTTCCATATTGCCAATTCCAGGATCATTTATTCTTTGTCAACCAACATTAAGTAAAAAAATCTGAGCTGGTCCAACATCTATACAACGGGACCTGCCTGGTTGCTTAGCAGCCTGCATTCTTAAGATGAAGACATCATAATGACTGATTTTGTGTTGCCGTGGGAGATATCACAGCTTTTGAATTTTCTGTGCCCTTCCATCTGCTGATATAACAATGTCAATGTGTTCCGTTCTAACATGCTCAAAACACAAGTTCTTTAAGAAAACTCAATCACTTGGCATTTCTATTCAAGTAACTTTTACAAACTATCCAGCCGAATAAAGGCATTAGTTTCAATTTCAGTGGCTGAAAGATGGCCAATTGAATTGTCCTTCCAAAGACCAACTAAAATTATATCCATTAAAACTTGCTTCATTATGTTAAACTTGCTCCATTTTTCAACCATCCTTGATTACTGCACGCACTTTGTACACTTTGATTCAGCGCGCATCATGTTAAAGAGCAGAGTAAGCCCAACACAAAACCTTTTAACTTTACAACTTATGTAACACATCTAAATATAGATACTTTCAGCAAAGCCTGCTAAGCTGTTTCAATGAAGCTCAACATTAGCTTGAGGAACTGAACCTCATCTCCCAATGAGTCATTTTACAGCCTTTCAAACTCAACATTGACTTCAATAACTTCAGATCATCATCACTAACTCCCAATTCCTTGGACAACAAGTGCTGGTAATGATTCTGCTGTAACTAGTTACATCGCCTCTGAACCCATCTGTTGTGTCTTTACGTGTCCCATTACCAACCCCCTTTTGCCTTGCTCCATCATCCCTTTTGCCATTTAATTTCTCCTGCCCTCCATCTGATCACAGAATTTCCCTTATGTTCCTTCCTCCCCTCTCCCTTTTCCCTGCCTTGCTTAAAGCCTGTTACATCTCCAACGTCTTCCAGTACAAATGAAAGATCATCGACCTGAAATGTTAACTCTGTTTCTCCCTCCACAGATGCTGCCTGACTTGCTGACCATTTCCAGCATGTTCTGTTTTAATTAAATATATTAACAAGTTGACTGCAGCGACTTTAGTTATAGTGAGGCTTCCATCTCTATCTGTTAAAAAAGATTGACTAGTTGACTTATGTTCATTAAGTTGTGTCATACCAACAGAGGCAAATGCAATGCTAATTCATTTTTTGTATCTAGTGTCAGCATCAACCCGGTCCAGGTCAGGATGTACATGGCACAGGTGCAGAGTAAAGATCTCTCCAAACTTCCAAATCGAACACTCTCAGGCATGTCTGGTACAGCATGGGTTAAATGAGGAATAAAGCTCTCTCTCTCTCATCAAGCATTTCCAGATCAGGTATCACATGGGTCAGAAGCAGAGTTAATCTCCCTCCATGGGGCCCCATAAAGCACTCCCAGACCGGGTTCAGCGTAAATTAGATTGAGAATAAAAGCTCCTTCAAAACAGTTCCAGCAATGAACCTTAAATCTAACCTCAGTTATTGCTGTGACCTGTTTGCCTATTTTGCCTGTAAAGTCTTGAATTAAATGCTTTGTGATATTCTGAGGTCTTGAAAGGTTATATATAAATGCAAGCCTTTCTTTGTTTTTTTGATTTACAATAGCCTTATGAAAGGCAGAGTTTTGGTCATAAGGCTGACATATGCAGGTCCTGGTCACATTTCACAACCGCTGTGGATTTGTGGGCTATTTATTATAGAGTTGGCTTGGCTTGGCCATGTGAGCCGCATGGAAGATGGCAGGATCCCCAAGGACACATTGTACAGCGAGCTCGCCACTGGTATCAGACCCACCGGCCGTCCATGTCTTCGCTTTAAAGACGTCTGCAAACACGACATGAAGTCCTGTGACATTGATCACAAGTCGTGGGAGTCAGTTGCCAGCGATCGCCAGAGTTGGCAGGCAGCCATAAAGGCGGGGCTAAAGTGTGGCGAGTCGAAGAGACTTAGCAGTTGGCAGGAAAAAAGACAGAAGCGCAAGGGGAAAGCCAACTGTGTAACAGCCCTGACAACCAATTTTATCTGCAGCGCCTATGGAAGAGTCTGTCACTCTAGTATTGGCCTTTATAGCCACTCCAGGCACTGCTCCACAAACCACTGACCACCTCCAGGCGCTTACCCATTGTCTCCCGAGCCAAGGAGGCCAAAGAAGAAGAATTATAGAGTATAGAATGTACTCTGGGTAGGGGACTTCAATGTCCATCATTCAGATTGGCTTAGTGGCACCACTACTGACCAAGCTGGTCACGACTTGAAGGGTGTATCTATTAGACTGAGCCTGTGGCAAGTAATGAGAACCAACAAGTAGGAAAAACATATTTCACATAGTCCTCACCAATCTACCTTGTCACAAATGCACCTGTCCATGACATTAGTGACCACCATACAGTCTTTGAGGAGACAAGGACCCAATTTAACGCTGAGGATACCCTCCATTGTGTTGTGTGGCACTACCACCGGGCCAAGTGGCATAGATTCAGAACAGATCTAGCAGCTCAAAACTGGGCATCCATGAGGCACTGTGGGCCATCAGCAGCAGCAGAATTGTATTCAATCACCATCTGTAACCTCATGGTCCAGTATATCTCTCACTCAACCATTACTACCAAGCCAGGGGACCAACCCTGGTTGAATGAGGAGTACAGGAGAGCATGCCAGGAGCAGCACCAGGCATACCTAAAAATGAAGTGTCAACCTGGTGAAACTACAACACAGGACGACAAGAATACCAAACAGCAGAAGCAGCATGCAATAGATGGAGCTAAGAGATCCCACAATGAACAAAGCAGACCAAAGCTCTGCAATCCTGCAACATCCGATTGTGAATGGTTCTTAAACAACTTAGTGGAGGAGGAGACTCCATAAACATCCCCATCCTCATTGATGGAGGATCCCAGCAGGTCAGTGCAAAAGACAAGGCTGAAACATTTGCAACCTTCTTCAGCCAGAAGTGCCGAGTGGATGATCCATCCTGGCTTCCTCCTAAGGTCACCACCATCACAGGTACCAGTCTTCCATCCAATTCGATTCACTCTGCATGATATCAAGAAACAGCTGATGAGACTGGAGACAGCAAACACTATGAGCCCTGACAATATTCCAGCTGTAGTGCTGAAGACTTGTATTCCAGAACGAGCTGTGCCCCTAGCCAAGCTGTTCCAAAGCAGCTACAACACTGGTATATACCCAATAAAGTGGAAAATTGCCCAGGTATGTCCTGTCCACAAAAAGCAGGACAAATCCAATCCAGCTAATTACTGTCCTATCAATCATAAAATCGTAGAATCATAGAATGGTTACTGCATGGAAGGAGGCCATTCAGCCTGTCGAGCCCATGCTGGCTCTCAGCAAGAACAATTTATCTAATCCCACTCGCCCGACCTTTCCCTTCAGCCTTGCAAATTTTCTTCCTTTCAGCTTTTTATCGAGCCAACTCTCTATCATCAACAAAATGATGGACGTTGTAGTCGACAGTGCTATCAAGCAGCACTTACTCAGCAATAACCTGCACATTGACGCTCAGTTTTCGTTCTTCCAGGGCCACTCAGCTCCTGATCTAATTACAGCCTTAGTCCAAACTGGGACAAAAGAGCTGAATTCCAAAGAAGAGGTGAGAGCGACTGCCCTTGACATCAAGGCAGCATTTGGTTCAGTGTGACATCAAGGAACCGTAGTAAGTTTGAAGTCAATGGGAATCAGAGGGAAAACTCTCCGCTGGTTGGAGTCATACCTAGTGCAAAAGAAGATGGTTGTGATTGTTGGAGGCCAATCACCTCAGCTCTAGGACATCACTGCAGGATTTCCTCAGGTTAGTGTCCTAGGCCCAAACATCTTCAGCTGCTTCATCAATTGCCTTCCGTCCATCATAAGGTCAGAAGTGGGGATGTTCACTGATGATTGCACAATGTTCAGTTCCATTCGCAACTCCTCAGATACTGAAGCGGGGTCCCTTGGGAAAGAGTGACCATAACATGATAGAATTCTTCATTAAGATGGAGAGTGAGAGAGTTGATTCCGAGACTAGGGTCCTGAATCTAAATAAAGGAAACTATGAAAGTATGAGGTGCGAGTTGGCTATGATAGATTGGGGAACGTTACTTAAAGAGTTGACAGTGGATAGGCAATGGCTAGCATTTAAAAAGTACATGGATGAATTACAACAATTGTTTATTCATGTCTGGCGCAAAAATAAAACAGGAAGGGTGGCTCAACCGTGGCTTACGAAAGAAATTAGGGATAGTATTAGATCCAAGGAGAAGAAATATAAAATGGCCAGAACAAGCAGCAAACCTGAGGATTGGGAGCAGTTTAAAATTCAGCAAAGGAGGACAAAGGGATTGATTAAGAAGGGGAAAATAGAGTATGAGCTTGCAGGGAGCATAAAAACTGACTGTAAAAGCTTCTATAGATATGTGAAGAGAAAAAGATTAGTGAAGACAAATGTGGGTCCCTTACAGTCAGAAACGGGGGAATTTATAATGGGGAACAAAGAAATGGCAGACCAATTGAATACATACTTTGGTTCTGTCTTCACAAAGGAGGACACAAATTACCTCCCAGAAATTTTGGGGAACATAGGGTCTAGTGAGAAGGAGGAACTGTATGAAATCAGTATTAGTAGGGAAATGGTGTTAGGGAAATTGACGGGATTGAAGGCCGATAAATCCCCAGGGCCTGATAATCTGCATCCCAGAGTACTTAAGGAAGTGGCCCTAGAAATAGTAGATGCATTGCTGGTCATTTTTCAAAACTCTATAGACTCTGGAACCGTTCCAATGGATCAGAGGGTAGCTAATGTAACCCCACTATTTAAAAAAGGAGGTAAAGAGAAAACAGGGAATTATAGACCAGTTAGCCTGACATCAGTAGTAGGGAAAATGCTAGAGTCCATTATAAAAGATGTAATAACAAAGCACTTGGAAAACAATGACAGGATCGGACAAAGTCAACATGGATTTACGAAAGGGAAATCATGCTTGACAAATCTACTGGAATATTTTGAGGATGTAACTAGTAGAATAGATAAGGGAGAACCAGTGGATGTGGTGTATTTGGACTTTCAGAAGGCTTTCGATAAGGTCCCACATAAGAGATTAGCATGCAAAATTAAAGCACATGGGATTGGGGGCAAGGTACTGACATGGATAGAGAACTGATTGGCAGACAGGAAACAAAGAGTAGGAATAAACGGGTCATTTTCCGAGTGGCAGGCAGTGACTAGTGGGGTACCGCATGGGTCAGTGCTAGGACCCCAGCTATTCACAATATTTATTATTGATATAGATGAGGGAATTAAATGTAATAGATCTAAGTTTGCAGACAACACAAAGCTGGGTGGGAGTGTGAGCTGTGAGGAGGATGCAGAGAAGCTCCAGTGTGATTTGGACAGTTGAGTGAGTGGGCAAATACATGGCAGATGCAGCATAATGTTGGTAAATGTGAGGTTATCCACTTTGGTGGCAAAAACAGAAAGGCAAATTATTATCTGAACAGCGATAGATTGGGAAAGGGGAGGTGCAGCGAACCCTGGGTGTCCTTGTGCACCAGTCGTTGAAAGTAGGCATGCAGGTGCAGCAGGCAGTTAAGAAGACAAATGGTCTGTTGGCCTTCACGGTAAGAGGATTCGAGTATCGGAGCAAGGATGTCTTGCTGCAATTATACAAGGCCTTGGTGAGACCACATCTGGAGTATTGTGTGCAGTTTTGGTCTCCTTATCTGAGGAAGGATGTTCTTGCTGTGGAGGGAGTGCAGCGAAGGTTCACCAGACTGATTCCTGGGATGGCAGGACTGACGTATGAAGAGAGACTGGGTCGATTCGGCTTGTATTCGCTGGAGTTTAGAAGAATGAGAGGGGATCTCATAGAAACTTACAAAATTCTAACAGGACTGGACAGACTAGATGCAGGAAGGATGTTCCCAATGGCGGGGGAGTCCAGGACCAGGGGTCACAGTCTAAGGATAAGGGGTAAGCCATTTAGGACTGAGATGAGGAGAGATTTCTTCACCCAGAGAGTGGTGAACCTGTGGAATTCTCTACCATGGAAAGCAGTTGAGGCCAAATCATTAAATATATTCAAACAAAGAACAAAGAACAGTACAGCACAGGAACAGGCCATTCGGCCCTCCAAGCCTGCGCCGATCTTGATGCCTGCCTAAACTAAAACCTTCTACACTTCCAGGGTCCATATCCCTCTATTCCCATCCTATTCATGTATTTGTCAAGATGCCTCTTAAACGTCTCTATGGTACCTGCTTCCACCACCTCCCCCGGCAACAAGTTCCAGGTACTCATCACCCTCTGTGTAAAGAACTTGCCTCGCACATCCCCTCTAAACTTTGCCCCTCTCACCTTAAACCTATGTCCCCTAGTAACTGACTCTTCCATCCTGGGAAAAAGCTTCTGACTATCCACTCTGTCCATGCCGCTTATAACTTTGTAAACCTCTATCATGTTGCCCCTCCACCTCCATCGTTCCAGTGAAAACAATCCAAGTTTATCCAACCTCTCCTCATAGCTAATGCCCTCCAGACCAGGCAACATTCTGGTAAACCTCAAGAAAGAGTTAGATATAGTTCTTAGGGAAAAAGGGATCAAGGGATACGGGGAGAAAGCGGGAAGAGGGTACTGAGTTTGGATGATCAGCCATGATTGTATTGAATGACGGTGCAGGCTTGAAGGGCCGAATGGCCTACTCCTGCTCCTATTTTTCTATGTTTCTATGTTTCTAAGCCAGGAGTGTGATGGAATACAGTCCACCTGCCTGGATGAGTGCAGCTCCAACTACACTCAAAAACCTCAACATCATCCAGGACAAAGCAACCAATTTAATTGGATCCATAGTCACCACCTATAGTCACTTCCTCCACCACCAGCGCACAGTGGTTCCCATGTGTACCGTATACAAGATGCACTGTAGCATCTCCCCAAGGATTCTGTGACAGTACCTTCCAAACACCCCCTCCCCGCCGTCCACCCACCACCACCACCCTAATCCTGACCACCTAGAAAGACAAAGGCAGCAGACATGTGGGAGCACCACCTGCAAGTTCCCCTCAATCATGCATTCAAGTATCTAGGGTGAGATTTAAACTCAAAATCTGCTGAATCAGAGATGAGAACATGACTCACTGAGCCACTGCTGATAGCCAGTAAGTATAATAACAGCAGTAAACCATATCCAAAAAGTCTAATAGCATCTATTCCATTACTTAACCAGTTTCATGCACCATTTCTCATGATGACAGATAACTCGAAAATAAATTCAGCCTGCTTCACTTTTCTAATAAAATAAAGAATTAAGTAGAATATGTGTGAGCACATTCAAAATATGAGGCTAATTGCTACAGAACTTTGTCATGCTCTCAAAATTCATTCTTTAAAAACAAATATGTGTTCAGGGAAATAAAATGTGCTGCTAGCTACCACGTGTCTCAGATCTTATATCTGCTGCAGGATCTACAGCAATCTCAGTTTAGGAGTTCAATTGATGTAAACCAGCCCTATTTCAAAAATTTACCAATCCAATCAATTGTAATTGCTGTGACCAATCAGAAGGCATTCAGCGTGCTTCTAAATTTCAGACTGCAGTTCAACATCCGGTCTCTGTTTCTGTTTCCTTTAAAGATTGTTTTGCATCTGCAGTAATGTGTGACATCAGGGGTATGATGGACTGAGGCTTGACATGATTGTATACAGTCTCCGCTTTGCGTGCAATCAGAAAATTGCATTCAAAATGTAATGCAATTGCACTGGTTAGGACAAGCTTTAAGTTTCCGCCAACATTCATTTGCATCATTACTAATGTAAAATTGTCACTGAAACAGCACAATCGGGCAGTGTTGTAAAATGTAATTGTTTCTTTGTTTTCCATTGTTACGGTCAAGTGAGGAGGGCTCTCTCCCCTTCTTTGACCACAACAGTTTTAATTCTTTCTTAAAATGGATGTACTGGCCAATTCAGTAGGTGTTTGATTACTTACTTACTATGATCATAACAAGAACCAATTGAATAGGTTTCTTGAGTTTAACAAAGAAAGAGGTTAACTTTATTGCACCTAAACCGAAGTAATGAAAATAATAACGCACCAACTTTCACTCACACACACACACACACACACACACAAATAGGTTACAGAGTGAGGAAAGGTAGATTGGTTGAGTTAGAGTCCATAGAAAAAAGGGGTATACAGTCTGTGGCGTTTGGCTATTCGGCTGACTTCTAGCTGAATTCAGTGGTCTTGAGGATTTTAGTTTGAAGAGGTAAATGACTGGTTCAGTCGCTCTCTTGGAGACAGCGATGCAGATAATTTCCTCCAACAGGGTTTCTGATTGTAGCTGGAGTATGAAAAGGTGGTCAGTCAACAGGTAGGATTTGAAGCTTGCATGCTGAAATGGGAAAGAGAGAGAGGGCGAACCCCCGCTTGGGTCTGCACGTGTCAGAGTCCATAAGCTTCTCCTTGCTGCTGTAGAGAAACATAAGCTTAAAACCACAGATGGGGAGGGGTTTGTCACATGACCATCGCCCAGTGATTCAAATATGGCAGCAGTGTTTCTCTTCTTGCTAAAAAGAACTTAAACACCCTGGGTCTTGGTTCTTGCTAGGAAATGAGCAGACATTTCGTCTCCCTCCTCACAGGCCTTGCAATGTAAGGTACAATGTTGCAAACCAGGTAGCCATTCTAAGCTGCCAGCAAAGCCATCTTTTTTATCTGTTCGTTTTTAAATTTCTTCAAAAAAATATAAATTCAGATCTCCAGTCAGTGGATTAAAGAAAATTAACATTTAACAAAGTACATTGATGTGACACCATTAAAAAGTATTCCCTGACATATTTAAGAGTGGTAACCCGGTGAAGTTTGATTAATATAGCGGAAAATGGGTTTATCACAAAACTAAGCATTTTTAGTAAGAGTGTCTAGTCCGCCACGTGTGAGTAATAGGATTTAAAAATCACTAACAATTACTTCAAAGAACTATACTGAACCATTTAATAGTTTTATTGGTGCACACTAATCAGTTTACTAGTAAATTAAATATTTTTTATTGTGCAATGAATTTTAAAACCTGCCAAGTAGTGCCTGTGAACCTCAGGAAATGAGTGCAAATTGAGGAGATTTCCCAAACCAGCACAATTGACGGAATCTCACAATTTCAACGTGGAAAAATGGCCAGTATTGTAGGTGATCACCTTCAAAGAGAGTGCAATTGAATGGAGGACTGTCACTCTGGGGTTGGAGTCACATTGTCAGGGCAGAATACAAGGGGGTGCATTTTCCACTTGACCATCATGTAATTGTTCGGGTGTTGCTTAATGGCAGAGTCCAGAGAGAATATATTAGACCTGGAAGTTTAGTTTAGTGATACAGCACTGAAACAGGCCCTTCGGCCCACCGAGTCTGTGCCGACCATCAACCACCCATTTATACTAATCCTACACTAATCCCATATTCCTACCACATTCCCACCTGTCCCTATATTTCCCTACCACCTACCTATACTAGGGGCAATTTATAATGGCCAATTTACCTACCAACCTGCAAGTCTTTTGGCTTGTGGGAGGAAACCGGAGCACCCGGAGAAAACCCACGCAGACACAGGGAGAACTTGTAAACTCCACACAGGCAGTACCCAGAATTGAACCTGGGTCGCTGGAGCTGTGAAGCTGCAGTGCTAACCACTGCGCCACTGTGCCGCCCAAAGTGTTAAGTATTGACTGTGTTTGACTAAAATGGAAAAAAGTTCAATTTCCAAGTATGAATTCCAGTCAGCTGGTCTAAGCTCAAAATTAAAGAGCAAGTCTGGAACTCTCTCCCCAAAAGAGCTGCTGAGGCTGGGGGTCCATTGAAAATTTCAAAATTGAGATTGATGGATTTTTGCAAAAACAAAATACTGCAGATTCTGGAAATCTGAAATGAAAACAGAAAATGCTGGAAATACTCAGCAGGTCAGGCAGTATCTGTGGAGAGAGAAGCAGAGTTAATGTTTCCGGCTGATGATTTTTTGTCAGAGTTCTGATGAAAGGTCACTGTCCTGAACGCTTAACTCTGTTTCTCTCTACATTGATAGATTTTTGTTGGCTGAGGGTACAAAAACAACTTATATTTATATAGCACCTTTAACATAATAAAGCATCCCAAGGCGCTACACAGGAGCATAATAAAACAAAATTTGACACCGGGCCTCAAAGGAACTATTCGGGCAAGTGACTATATCTTTGGTCAAAGAGGTAGGTTTTAAAGAGTGTCTTAAAGGAGAAAAGAGAGATACAGAGATGGAGAAGTTGAGGGAGCGAATTCCAGAATTTAGATCCGAGGTAGCTGAAGGCTCCAATGGTGGAGCAATTAAAATCACAATGCACAAGAGGCCAGAATTAGAGGATTGCAGATATCTCGGAGGGCTGTAGGGCTGAAGCAGATTACAGAGCTAGGGAGAGGGGTGACCATGGAGGAATTTGAAAACAAGGTTGGAAATTTTATAATTGCTGCCTTGCTAAACCGAGAGCCAGTGTAGGTCAGTGAACACAGGGTGATGCTTAACGGGATTTGGTGCAAGTTAAGACACAGGCAGCAGAGTTTTGGATGATCCCAAGTTTACAGAGGATAGAATGTGGGAGACCAGCTAAGAGTGCATTGAAATAGTTAAGTCTGGAGATAACAAAGACATGGATGAGGGTTTCAGCAGCAGAACAGCTGAGGCAGGGATGGAGTCGGCTGACGTTACTATGGTGGAAATAGGCGATCCTGGTGATGGTGCAGATATGTGGTTGAAAGGTCAGCTCAGGGTCAAATATGACACCAAGATTGTGAACAGTCTGGCATGCAGTCAGTGGTGAGAGCACAGAGTTTGTGGTGGGGACTGAAGACAATGGCTTCAGTCTTCCCAATATTTAATTGAAGGAAATTTCTGCTCAGCCAGTGCTGGATGTTGGACAAGCAATCTGACAATTTAGAGACAGTGGAGAAGTCAAGAGAGAGGTGGTAGTGAGTTAGAGCTAGCTGGGTGTTGTCAGCATACATATGGTTTTTGGATAATGTTGCCAAGGGGAAGCATGTCGATGAGAACTGGAAGAGGACCAAGGATTGATCCTTTGGGAACACCAGAGGTAACAGTGCAGGAGTGGGATGAGAAGCCACCAATGGTGATTCTCTGGCTACGATTAGTTAGATAAGAATGGAACCAGCACGTGCAGTCCCACCCAGCTGAATGACAGTGGCAAGGTGTTGGAGGAGGATGGTGTGGTCAACCATGTCAAAGGGATATGGAATCAAGGTGGTTAAATTAAATTGAGCTGAGTTACAGATCAGCCATCTCAGTGAATTGTGCAACAGGCTCGAAGGGCTGAATGACCTCCTCCTGTTCCATCTGGATGAGCATATAATTCACCCAGAAATAAAATACATTCAGAAAAATAAAACAAATGATGCCATATTGGAGGGAGTTGTATAGAGATACTTTCAAGATGGAGGTAATAGTCTCTGAGTGTAATTGTGATGTTGTTAGGAAACATTAAATGCAGCTCGAATGCTCTAACTTGCGAGTTGCCTGCCGATCTGAGGCAAACAATAGCCTGCTTTATGAGCACTTTAACTGCACAAGCTGAATTAAAACTGTATATTTATCACACATGAGGGACTCATGGGGAAAGCTGCTGTGGAGACATCGGATGTGAATGGAATTGGTGTAGTGCTGTAGGAATAAACTGCTCTCTTGTGGAGTATGAGCTAAAGGGGTATTTCTCTGCATTGGTCGAGAGCAGGATCTGAGGTCAGCAGTGACAGTCCCAACTCTGCGATGATTTATAACCGTGTGTAGCTCAAAGTCTTGGTGTTCGGAATTGATGCAGCAGCGGGGTAAGTTCACCAGTCCACTCACAGAGCTATCAGGCATGATAATCTCTTCAAGCTGCATAAGATGTGGTGTCTGAGCAGTGGCATCCATCACGCTGACAACTTCCTTCTGCTGTAAGATAAAGAGGTTGTGCTGCATCTAGGGGTTGCCATCTCTGGTTGGATACATTGCTGGAGGTCTCATCACGTGACCTTCAGCTGCCCCACCCCCCCCCCCCCCCATTCTCCCCCCATTGGTCACCCAACACATCCAGCATAACAATGCACCGCCTTCTAACAGCCAATTGGAAAGCAAACAGACTGTTTGTTACCTATTGGATGATTCTTGACTCTCAGTCAAACAGCCTTTTCCCCATTGTCCAATATTTTTCACAACTGGTAAACAAAAGTGTTTGAAGAAAATTATTGCTTTGAATACTCCTGATGCTTTTTCTCCTGGGTTTTTCTTGTAGCAAAGTCCTGGTGATTAACTTTCAAAACCTGGAGGCTCCAGGGCAACTCCTGGAGAGGTGGCAACCCATACTGCACCTTCAGTAGCTCACAATGGAGCAGGAATTGGTCTTCACTGAGCCCTTTTCTCAGGGCAGTGTGCAAAGAGTATCGATTTCAGGGTGCCGGACCTGTGCCGGCGTTACGGGTGTCGCCATTTTGGTCAAGGCGACTTTGCAGGCAACATGGGCAGCCACCTAAAACAGGCCCTGGACTCCTTACAGATATAAAATGAAGGGTCTCACACCTATTTTAGGGTCCCCTTGCACCATTTGGCTTTGACTGAGTGGAACGGGAACCGAGCCTACTCTGCTCAGGATTATTAAACGGCTTAAGCAGTGACCACCATCAAAAAGTAAGTTTGTTTGAAAAAGCTTTTTTTTTTAAACTGTCCTGCGGAACCAGGAGAAGAAAGACTGTTCCCCAGCCGCAACCCACTTCTTCTGATTCCATATTCCTTGCTATGCAAAACCCACTCCTCTGTTACTCCCAACCACCCCCATGCCCCACAACAGGGACTTATCCTCGAGCTACTGCCTGAATTTTGTTTTATTATTCGTTCATGGGATGCATTTATTGCCCATCCCTAATTGCCTTTGAGAAGGTGGTGGTGAGCTGCCTTCTTGAACTGCTGCAGTCCTTGGGGTGTAGGTGCACCCACAGTGCTGTTAGGAAGGGAGTTCCAGGATTTTGACCCAGTGACAGTGAAGGAACGGCAATATAGTTCCAAGTCAGGATGGTGTGTGACTTGGAGGGGACCTTGCAGGTGGTGGCGTTCCTATGTATTTGCTGGCCTTGTCCATGTAGGTGGTAGAGTTCGCGGGTTTGGAATGTGCTGTCTAAGGAGCCTTGGTGTATTGCTGCAGTGCATCTTGTAGATGGTACACACTGCTGCCACTGTGCGTCGATGGTGGAGGGAGTGAATGTTTGTAAATGGGGTGCCAATCAAGCCGGCTGCTTTGTCCTGGATGGTGTCGAGCTTCTTGAGTGTTGTTGGAGCTGCACCCATCCAGGCAAGTGGAGAGTATTCCATCACACTCCTGACTTGTGCCTTGTAGATGGTGGACAGGCTTTAGGGAGTCAGGAGGTGAGTTACTCACTGCAAAATTCCCATCCTCTGACCTGTGCTTGTTGCCATGGCATTTATGTGGCTGGTCCAGTTCAGTTTCTTGTCAATGGCAACCACCAGGATATTGATAGTGGGGGATTCAACATTGGTAATGACATTGAGCATAAAAGGGAAATAGCTAGATTGTCTCTTGTTTGAGATGACTTGTGTGGCACGAATGTTACTTGCCACTCATCAGCCTAAGCCTGGATGTTGTCCAGGTCTTGCTGTATCTGGGCATGAGCTGCTTCATTATCTCAGGAGTCATGAATGGTGTTGAACATTGTGCAATCTTCAGCAAACATCCCACTTCTGACCTTATGATGGAGGGAAGGTCATCGATGAAGCAGCTGAAGATGGTTGGGCCTAGGTCCTACCTGAAGGAACGCCTGCAGTGATGTCCTGGAGCTCAGATGATTGACCTCCAACAAACACAACCATCTTCCTTTGTGCTAGGTATGACTCCAGCCAGCAGAGAGTTTTCCCCCTGATTCCCATTGACCTGAGTTTTGCTAGGGCTCCTTGATGCCATACTCGGTCAAATGCTGCCTTGATGTCAAGGGCAGTCACTCTCACCTCACCTCTTGAGTTCAGCTCTTTTGTCCATGTTTAAACCAAGGTTGTAATGAGGTCAGGAGCTGAGTGGCACTGACGGAACCCAAACTGAGCGTCACTGAGCAGGTTATTGCTAAGCAATTGCCGCTTGATGGCACTGTTGACGACACCTTCCATCACTTTGCTGATGATCAGGAGTAGACTGATAGGGCGGTAATCGGCCGGGTTGGATTTGTCCTGCTTTTTATGTACAGGATATACTTGGGCAATTTTCCACATTGCCAGGTAGATGCCAGTGTTGTAGCTATACTGGAACAGCTTGGCTAGGGACGTGGCTAGTTCTGGCGCACAGGTCTTCAGTACTATTGCCAGAATATTGTCAGGGCGCATAGCTTTTGCAGTATCCAGTGCCTTCAGTCGTTTCTTGATTTCATGTGGAGTGAATTGGATTGGCTGAAGTTTGGCATCTGTGATGCTGGGGACCTCAGGAGGAGGCCGAGATGGATCATCCACTCACCAAGACAACCGCCAGACAAAAGGACCCAATATTAAGATGGAAGTGAAATATCTGGAATTGTTGGTGGATCCTGAATTCACCTGGGATTTACCCATCTTGGGCTCCATTGAGTTTTCCACCCTGTTCCACTGCTGGAAAGAGAATTGTTTCCCCATTGTTCAATGAAGCCATGGAACAATGAGGATGGAATAGCATCTGGACTGCACCTGTGCACACATATGCTGTTATTTAGGAACAGAAGGAGCCCATTCTGCCCCTCGAGCCCATTCTGCCCTCGAGCCCATTCTGCCCCTCGAGAGCATTCCATCATTCAATTAGACCCTTGCCAACCTCTATCTCAATCAATTAAACCACCTTTGCTCCCTATGCATTGATATCTTCACCCAAACCTTTTTGCAAGTGGGAGTTCCAGACTTCCACTGCCCTTTGTGTGACAAAGTACTTCCTGATTCCATTCCGAAACAGTCCAGCTCTAATTTTAACATTATTCCCTTTGGTTTTGGATTTTCCCACCATAGGAACTAACTTCTCTGCATCTCGTCTATCAAATCCTTCTAACATTTTCAACGCTAGTTCTTCATTAGCTCAAGGTTTCTTTTTCTCACAATCTAAAAGGTTCCAAACTTCTTTTATCATTTTTGATAGCTTAATCAATCACCCCTCAAACTTCTAAACCTCCAGGGAACACAAGCCAAATTCATATAATCAGTCCTTATAATTTAACCCTTTAATTGGGGTTTCTGTGCTGACCTTGATTTCGAAAGGAAGGAGCTGCCACTGAGAAAAAAACAAGAAATGCTGGAAATACTGTGAAGAGAGAAGCAGAGTTAACATTTCAGGTCAGTGACTCTTCATCAAAACTGGCAATTGTTAGAAATGTAATAGGTTTTAAGCAAAAAAAGCGGGGGTGGGGCAAGAGATAACAAAAGGCAAGGTATTGATCGGAAAGAGGGTCACAGAGAATAACTGACTAAAGGTTCATGGAGCAAAGGCAAACGGTATGGTAATGGTGTGCTGAAAGAAAAAGCGTTAGTGCAGAGAGGGTGATAATTGACAGAAAAATGAAAAGCCCTGGCCCAAAGCACAAACATGAAAAAAACAGTGGGTAAGCATATGGTAAAAAAATGAATGATGAAACAAACTGAAATAAAATAAAAAATAATAAATAATAAAAAAGAAAAAAATAACTAAAAATAAAAATAAAAAGGGGGACCCAACATGTTCTGAAATTATTGAACTCAATGTTCAGTCCAGCAGGCTGTAGCGTGCCTAATCGATAAATTAAATACTGTTCCTCGAGCTTGCGTTGATGTTCACTGGAACACTGCAGCAAGCCCAGGACAAATATGTGGGCATGAGAGCAGGGGGGTGTGTTGAAATGGCAAGCAACCAGAAGCTCGGGGTCATGCTTTCGGACTGAGTGGAGGTGTTCCGCAAAGCGGTCACCCAATCTGCATATGGTCTCCCCAATGTAGAGGAAATCACATTGTGAGCAGCAAATACAGTCTGCTAAATTGAAAGAAGTACAAGTAAATCGCTGCTTCACCTAAAGGAGTGTTTGAGGCCTGGGATAGTGAGGAGAGAGGAGGAAAATGGACAGGTATTACACCTCCTGTGATTGCATGGGAAGGTGCCGTAGGAAGGGGACGAGGTTTTGGGGGTAATAGAGGAGTGGAGCAGGGTGTCGCGGAGGGAACGATCCCTTCGGAATGCTGACAGGGGAAGGGAGGGGAAGATGCGTTTGGTAGTGGCATCACGCTGGAGGTGGTGGAAATGGGGGAGGATGATCCTTTGGATATGGAGGCTGGTGGGGTGGAATGTGAGGACAAGGGGAACCCTGTCACGGTTCTGGGAGGGAGGGGAAGGGGTGGGGGTAGAGGTGCAGGAAATGGGCCGGACATGGTCGAGGGCCCTGTCAACCACAGTGGGGGGGAATCCTCGGTTGAGGAGAAAGGAAGACACATCGGAAACGCCGTTGTGGAAGGTTGCATCATCAGAGCAGATGCGTCGCAGACAGAGAAACTGTGAGAATGGAATGGAGTCCTTACAGGAGGCTGGGTGTGAAGAAGTGTAGTCGAGGTAGCTGTGGGAGTCGGTGGGCTTGTAATGAAGAGCTTCCACTGAGCCCCAGCTGACACCAGCTTGCATCAAATTATGGGCTATTTTTTGCTATTCATCCATCTGAAACTTTTTTTATTCATTCATGGGATGTGGGCGTCGCTGGCCAGAACAGCATTTGCTGCCCATCCCTAATTGTCCTTGAGAAGTTGGTGGTGAGCTTCCTTCTTCAACTGCTGCAGTTCATGTGAGGTAGGTATACCCACAGCGCTGTTAGGAAGGGAGTTCCAGGATTCTGACCCAGCGACAGTGAAGGAACGGCGATATCGTTCCAAGTCAGGATGGTGTGTGACTTGGGGGGGAACTTGCAGGTGGCGGTGTTCCCATGCATCTGCTGCCCTTGTCCTTCTAGCTGGTAGAGGTTGCAGGTTTTGAAGGTGATGTTGAAGGAACTGTCTGGGATTGTTACGCAGGGAAGGAGGATCATAATAGCCTCCTCGGGTCATCTGAAACCAAATTCCCAAAGTGAAAATAAACTGTAGTAACTCACCGGTTTCCCTACTATTATATATCTTTATAAGTGGAGATGTCTCAGCAATGACAAACAACAAAAGTGCACTAACTTATGGGCAACTTCAGAAACAGGAATGAAATTTAATATCTTGCTGCTGACCATGATATACCCTACCTTTATTATGCCTTTTGAAATATACCCTTTCTTAGCACATCAGAGGTGTGCAGACATGAAGAATGTTTCCCAATTCCTCAGCCACTGTGTGTAGTTTCAGTAATTACAGTGGTACCTGCACAAACCTTCCCATTTCTTTTTTTAAGTAAGAAATAAAGCCCAAGGATCAACCATTTCTCAAACTGAAATCTGCCGCTAATCTAAAACTTACTGCTGCCCGAAAGTATTAAAATCTTTAACCCAACATGTCAAGGGACCCATTGAGCCCTACACTAGATGCTAAAGCATAAAGGAATCGATAACACTTTGCTCAGTAGATGTCCTGGATGTTCAACTCTTGTTAATGCATGTAATGGCCAAACAGTAAAGCAAGAACTTGAATTTATACAGCACCAGCCACAAATGCAGGACATCTCAAAGCAGTTTACAGCCAATGAAGTACTTTTTAGTTTAGTTTAGAGATACAGCACTGAAACAGGCCCTTCGGCCCACCGAGTCTGTGCCGACCATCAACCACCCTTTTATACTAATCCTACACTAATTCCATATTCCTACCACATCCCCACCTGTCCCTATACTTCCCTACCACCTACCTATACTAGGGGCAATTTATAATGGCCAATTTACCTATCAACCTGCAAGTCTTTGGCATGTGGGAGGAAACCGGAGCACCCGGAGGAGACACAGGGAGAACTTGCAAACTCCACACAGGCAGTACCCAGAATTGAACCCGGGTCGCTGGAGTTGTGAGGCTGCGGTGCTAACCACTGCGCCACAGTGTAATCCCTGCAGGAAACACAGCAGCCCAATTGTACACAGCAAGCTCCCACAAACAGTACTGTGATAATAACTGGATTATCTGTCTTTAGGGATGTTGGCTGTAGACAGCCCCCCTGCTCTCTTCCAATGATGCCATGGGATTGTTTTCAAACACCTGAGAAGGCAGGCAAGATCCCAGCTTAACATTTCACCTGAAAGATGGTGACTTTGGGGGCACAGTGGCTCAGTGGTTAGCACCGCAGCCTCACAGCTCCAGCGACCCGTGTTCGGTTCTGAGGACTGCCTGTGTGGAGTTTGCAAGTTCTCCCTGTGACTGTGTGGGTTTTCACCGGGTTCTCTGGTTTCCTCCCACATGCCAGAGACTTGTAGGTTGATAGGTAAATTGCCCCTAGTGTAGGTAGGAGAATGGTAGGGAATATGGGATTACTGTAGGGTTAGTATAAATGGTTGGCACAGACTCAGTGGGCCAAAAGGCCTGTTTCAGTGCTGTATGACTATGAACTCTACCAGTGCAGTGTGATTTCAGTGCCACACTGGAGTGATAGTTTGGATTATGTGCTCAAATTTGTGGAATGAGGCTTGAACTCACAACCTTCCTGGCTTAAATGCAAAGAGTGATACCCACTGAGCCACAGGTAACAACTGAAGCTTGCTAAATGTACAATGTTTAGCTCAGAAGATATCCTAAAATCTCTTCATATTGTAGGATCCTCCCTGCCACGACCATCCCCAGTGCATTCCTATCATCAGCTGTGAGTAGCACTTTTGCCTCCGCGTCAGAACATTATGGGTTTGATCCTCATTCCAGAGACTTCAGCACAGACTGACACTCCTATGTAGTACTGAGGGAGTGCTGCACTGTCGGAGGTACTGCCTTTCAGATGAGAAATTAAAGCAATGCCCCCATCTGCCCTCTTAGGTGGACCTAAAAGATCGCAAGGCACTATTTGAAGAAGAGCAGCGGTGTCCTGGACAAAATTTATCCAACATTACTAAACAAACAGATTATCTGGTCATTATGGTGTTGCTGCTTGTGGGAGCTTGCTGTGTGCAAATTGGTTGCCACATTTCCTACATTACAACAATGACCACACTTCATTGCCAGTAATGTACTTGGGATGTCCTGAGGTTGTGAAAGGTGCTATATAAATGCAAGCATTTTTCTGTTTTTCTTCTTAAACTACAGGATTCCTCAAGATCCTGGATAAATAACGATATACATTAGGCTCACAGTTGAAGTATTATTGGGATAATAACTCTCATATTTCTAATAGGCAGGTGCAAGATTACGTGCCTGTCAGCAGCATGCTTTGAACACTTGTGGACATGCTTTCCAAGATTCAGAAAAATTGGGAAAGTTATGGAATTGTCTCTGGAATCTGTTTATTTTTACCATTCACTTCAGAAAAATTCACTGGTACTTCAGCCACAGTTCCATTCTCTGTGAGCGGATTGGACTTCCCTGCTTATATAAACTTTGTACGACCCAAAGAAATTGCACCAGAGAAGGAGGCCATTTGGCCTATCAACCCATTCTGCACTAACTCCAGAACTCTGCAACAACAACTTGCATTGATATAGCATTGTTAATGTAGTAAAACATCCCAAGATGTTTCATAGGGCACAGTTTGACACCAAGACATTTAGGAACGTATTAGGAGAGAGGGGGCCAAAAGCTTGGCCAAAGCGGCAGGTTTTAAGAAGCATCTTAAAGGAGGACAGAAATGTAACGAAGCAGAGAGGTTTGGATGGGAATTCCAGAGCTTAGGGCCTAGGCAGCTGAAGGCATGGCCACCACTGGTGGAGTGAGTAAAATTAGGGTTAAACAAGGGACTAGAATTAGAGGAGTGCAGATATCTCGGAGGATTGTGGGGCAAAGGGAGTTTATGGAGATAGGTAGGGGTGAGGCCGTGGAAGGATCTGAAAACAAAGTTGCGAATTTTAAAATCGAGGTTTTGCCAGACCAGGAGCCAATGTAGGGCAGCGAGCACAGTGGGTGATGGGCGATGAGGACTTGATGTGAGTCAGGATAGGGAAGACAGAGTTTGGCAATTGCTCAGGTTTAGGGAGGGTGCAAGGTGGAAGGCAGGCTAGGAAAGCATTTGGATTAGTCAAGTTTTTTTTATTCTTTCATGGGATGTGGGCCGAAGCCAGCATTTGTTGCCCATCCCTAATTGCCCTTGAATTGAGTGGTTTGCTAGGCCATTTCAGAGGGCAGTTGAGAGTCAAGCACATTGCTGTGGGGCTGGAGTCACATGTAGGCCAGGTAAGGACGGCAGGTTTCCTGATAGACAGAAAATGAATGGGTTTTAATGGGCAGCACTTCCCGCCAATTGTATTGGAATGAACCCCTTAAACTGATTGCCATAATGAACAACTTATTTGGATTGACCACATGAAAAAAAAAACGGTTTGAAAACGCCTCAAAGTCTCCCCTTCTCTGGAAGAACAGACCCAAATTCCTTAACTGCGTACCTGGTATCATTTTTGGCACTCTCCTCTTTCTTTCTCTTTGAGGTGAGGAGACAGAAAAGCAGAAGCGGGGGCGGGATATGAAGGGTGAGTAAGGCTACAGGTCGATGACCTCGCCCCAACTGGCCTTTCTTCACATCTGAGCCTAGATGATGATGGTCAGTAGGATATTTGGTCATGGGATGAGTCCCAATGATTCCACTGTCCAAGGATGTGTGAAGCCCAGTGGCAGTCATTGGACAGTGTTCAGAAGTTAGGACTCTAGCTGATTTCCTCCTCCATCTTCAACCCAATGTTCTAGACCCAATGTTACACCATTATCTAGCTGAGATCATCCTACGATGACCTTCCTGGTCTGTATAACTCAATCATAATCTTCGGCAGTACATGTACCCACCAACCCATCAGGGGTTCAAGATTTTTCTATTCATTCTTGGGATGTGGGCATTGCTGACAAGGCCAACATTTATTACCCATCCCTAGTTGCCCTTGAGAAGGTGGTGGTGAACCGCCTTCTTCAACCACAGCAGTCCGTGCAGTGTAGGTAGACCCGCAGTGCTATTGGGTAGGTACTTCCAGGATTTGTGACGTAGCAACATGAAGGAACAGCGATATATTTTCAAGTCAGGATGGTGTGACTTGGAGGAGAGCTTTGAGGTGGTGGTGTTCCCATGCATCTGCTGCCCTAACCTTCTGGGTGTTAGAGGTCTCAGTTACAGGAGGTGCTGTTGAAGGCGCGTTGGGCAGTTGCTGCAATGCAGTCTGTGTATAGTGATAGTGCACACTGCAGACATGGTGGAGGGAGTGGAGTCGATGTCTAAGGTGATGGAAGGGGTACCGATCAAGCAGCCTGGCTAGTTTATTTTTTGATCATGGGAGGTGGGCGTCACTGGCGAGGACAGCATTTATTGCTTCTTGAGTCTTGCTGCAGCTACACAGCATCTTGCGACATGGATGGGGTGTAGCTGATGCAAAAACAAAGAGAATCACATACAGCCATCGCTCCTCCCACCACTGGGTTGGGCAGAAGCTCAGTGACTGAGCATCATCGCTCCATAAACAAGAGGCCTGCGCCAGGTAAAGTGTGACTGAGCTCCAAACAAGGAGGGAATCGCACTGCAAGTGTCAGCAGCTCATCGCTCACCAACCTTACTGTGGAGGGGACAGGGGAACAAAAGCAAGATAGTAATTAGGTTTGTGACAGGCACTGGGGCGAGTGATCACTTCTTAAGAAAAATGTGGAGCAGAATCCATCCAGGCAATTGGAAGCTGCACAATCTATTTTGACAGGGCAAACTAGCACATGGTTAAATAAATGGTCTTTGACATGGTCAGTGCAAACATTGAATCTCATTGCTGTCACAAGCCATCCAGATCAAATTATTTATCATACACTTACATTCTGCTTCCCCCACTATAAAAAGGATATAGAGGCACTGAAAAAAGATACAAGAAAGATTTACACAAATGATACCAGAACTGAGAGATTATAACTATCAAGAAGCACGGAACAGGCTAGGGCTCTGTTCTCTAAAAAAGACAAAGCTGAGGGGTGACCTGATAGAGGTCTTTAAAATTATTGAAGTGGCTGATTGGGTAGATGCGGAGATGTTTCCCCCTGTGGAAAAGTCCAAAACTGAGGTCCGCCAATATAAGACAGTGACTAATAAATCCCATAGAGAATTCAGGAGAAATTTCTTTACCCAGAGAGCAGTGAGAATCTGGAACTCGCTACCACAGGGAGTAGTTGAGGCAAATACAATAGATGTATGTTAGGGGAAGCTAGGGGAAGGTGGTGGCGTAGTGGTATTGTCATGGGACTAGTAACCCAGAGTATTGCTCTGGGGACATGGGTTTGAATCCCACCATCACGGGTAGTGAAATTTGAATTCAATTAATAAATCTGGAATTAAAAGCTTGTCTAATTATGGCGTTGAAACCTTTGTCAATGGTTATAAAAACCCATCTGGTTCACTAATGTCCTTTAGGGAAGAAAATCTGCTGTCCTTACCTGTCTGGCCTACATGTGACTCCAGACCCATAGTCCAGCCTGTGGTTGACTTTCAGTTATATCTAAATGCTACAAAGTCAATAAGGAATGAAACGGGAGGGACGACATGACATCGACCTAAGCACTGGAACTGACAATGGCAAACCCATCCCTGTCAACCCTGCAAAGTCCTCCTTACTAACATCTGGGGGCTGTTGCCCACAGACTAGTCAAGCAACAGTCTGACATAATCATATCTTACAATGTCCCAGACATTCTATCACCATCCCCAACAATGTCCTGTCGCACAGGCAGGACAGACCCAGTAGAGGTGACAGTGCAGTGGTAGAGTGTGGGGAGAGACTTGCCCCGGAAGTCCTCAACAGCAACTCCAGACCTGAAGTCTCACGGCAGCAGGTCAAACATTGGCAAGGGAACCTCCTGCTAATTACCACCTATTGCCACCCCCCCGTCCCCCCCCCCTTTCAGTGCTTCCTCCAAGTGCTGTTCAACCTGGGGTGCCAATGGCACAGAATGTACTGTGAGTGGGAGACTTCACTGTCCATCATCAAGAGTGGCACAGTAGCACCATTACTGCATGAGTCCTAAAGGACATAGCTGCGAGACTGGGTCTGTGGTAAGGGAACCAACAACAGAGAAAAATATACTTGACCTAGTCCTCAACAATCTGCTGGCCACAGATGTATCTGTCCATGACAGTATTGGTAAGAATGACCAATGTCCACAATGTCCTTGTGGAGACAAAGTCCTGTCCTCACATTGAAGATACCCTCCATCGTGTTGTGTGGCACAACCACTGCGCTAAATGGGATAGATTTCGAACAGATCTAGCAATGCAAAACTGGGCATCCGTGAAGCACTGTGGGGCATCAACAGCAGAATTGTACTCAACCACACTCTGTAACGTCATGGCCTGGCATATCCCCCACTCTACCATTACCATTATGCTGGGGGACCAAACCCTCATTCAATGAAGAGTGCAGGAAGGTATGCTAGGCGCAGCTCCAGGCATACCTCAAAATGAGGTGACAACCTGGTGAAGCTACAACACAGGACGTGAGATAGACAGAGCTACGCAATCCCATAACCAACGGATCAAATCTAAGCTCTGCAGTCCTGCCACATCCAATCGTGAATGGTGGTGGACAATTAAACAACTAACTGGAGGAGGTGCGAAAGATAAGGCTGAAGCATTTTCAACAATCTTCAGCCAAAAGTGTCGAATGGATGATCCAGCTCGGCCTCCGCCTGAAGTCCCCAGCATCACAGATGCCAGACTTCAGCCAATTTGGGTGGGTGGCACGGTGGCGCAGTGGTTAGCACCGCAGCCTCACAGCTACAGTGACTTGGGTTCAGTTCTGGGTACTGCCTGTGTGGAGTTTGCAAGTTCTCCCTGTGACCGTGTGGGTTTTTGCCGGGTGCTCCGGTTTCCTCCCACAGCCAAAGACTTGCAGGTTGATGGGTAAATTGGCCATTGTAAAAATTGCCCCTAGTGTAGGTAGGTGGGGATGTGGTAGGGCATGTGGGATTAATGTAGGATTAGTATAAGTGGATGGTTGTTGGTCAGCACAGACTCAGTGGGCTAAAGGGCATGTTTCAGTGCTGCATCTCTAAAATAAAAAAAAAATCAAGAAATGACTGTAGGCACTGGATTCTGCAAAGGCTATGGGCCCAGACAATATTCCGACAATATTACTGAAGACCTGTGCTCCAGAACATGCTGCGCCCCTAGCCAAGCTGTTCCAGTACAGCTACAACACTGGCATCTACCCTGCAATGTGGAAAATTGCCCAGGTATGTCCTGTACACAAAAATCAAGACAAGTCCAACCCGGCCAATTACCACCCCATCAGTCTACTCTCAATCATCAGTAAAGTGATGGAAGGTGTCATCAACAGTGCCATCAAGCAGCACTTGCTTAGCAATAACCTGCTCAGTTTGGGTTCTGCCAGGGCCACTCAGCTCCTGACCTCATTACAACCTTAGTTCAAACATGGACAAAAAAGCTGAGCTGAGGCGAGATGAGAGTGACTGCCCTTGACATCAAAGCAGCATTTGACTGAGTATGTAGAGTCATACCTAGCACAAAGGAAGATGGTTGTGGTTGTTGGAGGTCAGTCATCTCAGCTTCAGGACATCACTGCAGGAGTTCCTCAGGGTAGTGTCCCAGGCCCAACCATTTTCAACTGCATCATCAATGACCTTCCTTCAAACATAAGGTCAGAAGTGGGGATGTTCACTGATGATTGCACAATGTTCAGCACCATTTGCGACTCCTCAGATACTGAAGCAGTCCATGTAGAAATGCAGCAAGACCTGGACGATATCTAGGCTTGGGCTGATAAGTGGCAAGTAACATTCACGCCACACAAGTGCCAGGAAATGGCCATCTCCAGCAAGAGAGAATCTAACCATTTACTCTAGACATTCAATAGCATTACAATTGCTGAACCCCCCACTATCAACATCCTAGGGGCTGCCATTGACCAGAAACTGAACTAGAGTAACCGTATAAATTCCGTGTCTACAAGAGCAGGTCAGAGGCTGGGAATCCTGTGGCGAGTAGCTCACCTCCTGACTCCCCAAAGCCTGTCCACCATCTACAAGGCACAAGTCAGGAATGTGATGGAATACTCTCCACTTGCCTGGATAAGTGCAGCTCCGACATCACTCAAGAAGCTAAACACCATCTGGGACAAAGCTGCCCACTTGATTGGCACCCCAGTCACAAACATTCACTCCCTCCACCACTGACGCACAGTGGCAGCAGTGTGCACCATCTACAAGATGCACTGCAGCAATGCACCAAGGCTCCTTAGACAGCACCTTCCAAACCTGTGACCTCCAGCACCTTGAAGGAAAACGGCAGCAGATGTATGGGAACACCACCAGCTGCAAGTTCCCCTCCAAGCCACACACCATCCTGATTTGGAACTATATCGCCGTTCCTTCACTGTCGTTGGGTCAAAATCTTGGAACTCCCTTCCCAACAGCACTGTGGGTGTAACTACACCACATGGACTGCAGCAGTTCAAGAAGGTGGCTCACCACCACCTTCTCAAGGGCAATTAGGGATGGGCAATAAATGCTGGCCTAGCCAGTGATGCCCACGTCCCATGAATGAAGAAAAAAAAGCATGAGTGACGAAGGAAAAGAAGGATAAGTTGATATGGTGCGATGAAGTGGTTCGAAGGAGGTTCATGTGGAGCATGAACATGTTGGGCCAAAAGGCCTATTTTTGTGCTGTAGACACGATGTAATACTATGTAACTATGTTGAAATCCTGTAACACTTGCTGAAAAATCACCAATGATTGAAGTTTGGTGAGTGAACATGAAGTTTTCTTTGTCGTGAAAATGTATTTACTATTTCCAAATTGCACTCAGGTCTATTTGTTCCTTTAAGAATGTAACAAGCTCATGTTTCAGTCTATATTAGAGAACTTAACCAGCCTCGAAAGTGATTTATATTCGTAAATTAAATGTCAAGATTGAGAAGTTACCAGCACTGGAGCGACACAAACACAGTTCATGTCTTGCATTGTAAAGTGGCTTTCCACACCTCACTTTGTAGTGAGATCTGTCTCTTTGAATGTTCTTTTCTTACAACCTGCAATGGAATGGTTCACTCTAGGAACAGGAGAAGGCCATTCTGCCCTTTGAGCCTATTTCACCATTCCATTAGATCGAGGCTGATCTTCACATCAGCTTTATGTCTCCTCCACCTGGGCTCCATTTCCCTTGATACCTTTAACCAATAAAAAACTGCTAACCTAAGTCTTGAAAATTAGGATCGAGACCCTCCTCCCCCCAAGTTTCCACAATCTAAATCTAAAGCAGATAATCTGATCATGAACTTAATAATCCGTAACTCATCGCTGTTTGTGGGATCTTGCTGTGTGCAAATTGGCCACCGCATTTCCTGCATTACAACAGTGGATACATTTCAAGAAAGTACTGAATAAGCAGTAAAGCTCTTTGGTATGTCCTGGGGGTGTGAAAGGCACGACAGAATTGCAAGTTCTTTGTTTCCGTTCTCCGCTTTTATGAACCCAATTATGTTGCATTCGATGGTTCACCATTCTTACTAGTGTCTTTTCCAATGTCAGAGGCAGGTCCATGCAGGCTAGTCGTGTGAACTCTGCATTGACAGTATTTCCAGTCTGAATTAGGAGGCTGAGCTTTCAGCCCACATGGAGGACTGGAGAAAAATGGCAGAACCAAAGTGCCTTTACTTTTCCTGCCATCATAGGAAAATAGGAATAAGCAGAGGGCATTCAACCCCTGAACCCACTGGCACCTTGAAATTGATCAATCTCAGTTATGAAACTTTCACTTGACCCCCAACCTGAACAGCTTTCTGAGAGGGGAGTTCTATTGTGTGAAGAAGTACTTCGTGACATCACCCCTGAAAGGCCTGGCTCTCATTTTAAAGTTGTGCTCCCTCGTTCTGGATTCTCCCACCAGTGGAAATAGCTCTTTTCTCTATCTACCCTATCAAATTAAATACCCCTACGAGTAAAACCCTTTTTTCTTCTAAGCTCAAAGGAATTTCAACTTAGTCTTTGCAACCTGTCCTTATAATTGGGCCCTGGTTTCATTCTGGTGAATCTGCACCCCCTCCACCCCCCCATCCATGACCAATATATCCTTCCTGAGGTGTGGTGCCCAGAACAGGATGCAGTACAACAACAACTTGCATTCATATAGCGCCTAACGCCATTACTATAGTAAAACGGCCCAAAGTGCTGAACAGGAGCGTCACCAAGCAAAATTTGACACCAAGCCACAAATGGAGATTTTAGGATGTGGCCAAAGACTTGATCGAAGAGGGAGGTTTTAAGGAGTTTTAAAGGAAAAGAGAGGCAGAGGGGTTTAGAGAGTGAATTCCAGAGCTCAGGCCCAAGTAACTGAAGGCACAGCCCCCAGTGATGGAGGGATTAAAATCTAGGATGGATCTATGTATTCCAACTGTGGACTAACCAGATCTCTATACATCTGTAACATAACTTCTACCCCTTTGTGCTCTTGCTCCCTTGCAATATATTAGTCTTGGTAATTTTTTGTACCAGTTGTTAGAAAACATAAGAACATAAGAAAGGTGGAGCAGGAGTAGATCATTCGGCCCCTTAAGCCTGCTCCACCATTCAATACAATCGTGGCTGATCTTCTGCCTCAACTCCGCTTTCTTGCCCGCTTCCCATTCACTTCGATTCCCTGAGAGACCAAAAATCTCTCTATCCCAGCCTTAAATATCTTCAACGATGGGGCATCCATCGCCCTATGAGGTAAAGAATTCCAAAGATTCACAACCCTCTGAGTGGAGAAATTTCTCCTCATCTCAATCCTAAATGATCGAGCCCTGTTACTGAGACTGTACCCTCATGTTCTAGATTCCTCAGCTATGGGAAACAACATCTCAGTGTCTACCCTGTCAAACCTCTTCAGAATCTTCAGAATTGAGGCTGGGCTACAGACCAAATGCTGGAAGGCGGGATTTGACGAGGTGGATTGTTTTTTGGTGGGCAGAGACACGATGGGCCAAGTGGCCTCTTTCTGTGCCTTAAACTTTCTATGATTCTATTCTATTCTATTCTAATTGTCTCAGTTGGTAGCACTCTTGCCCAAATCAGAATATTAGAAACATAGAAACATAGAAAATTTACAGCATAGAAGGAGGCCATTCAGCCCTTTCGGGATCTGGGCTGGCCAGAAAAGAGTTATCCAGCCTAATCCCACTTGGTCCATAGCCCTATAGGTTTGGCACTTCAAGTACATATCCAAGTATGATGTTACATTGTGGGTTCAGTCCCTACTCCAGATGTTAAGTTAAGGTAAATTATGAGGACAGGTTACACAAATCTGGAGTATATTCCCTTGCATTTAGAAGGTTCAGGGGTGATCTGATCGAAATGTTGAAAGGATTTGATAAGGTAGATACAGAGAAACTATTTCCTCTGGTGGGAGAATCAATAACGAGGGTGCACAATCTTAAAAATAGGAGGGAAATCAGGAATCACTTTTTCTCTCAAAGGCTTGTGGAAGTCTGGTATTAACTTCTCCAAAAGGCTGTGGATGCTGGGGTGAAGTTGAAGCTGTCAAGACTGAAATCCATCAGTTTTGTTTGGGCTAGAGTATCAAGGAATTAGAGCTAACGTGAGAAAATGGAGTTGCGATACAGATCAATCATAATCCACAAAGTATTTTAGCACGGAGACAGACCATTTGACCCAACAGGTCTGTGATGTTTCACTTCCCAGTATTAAGAAACAAGACTCACAATTTCTGTGTGTGTAGGCTTTGCTCAATTGGCTGCCCGTATCTGTCTTAGTTTCACTTTTGGAACCATGCTGCCTCAGGGTTAACTGACAGTATAGTGAACAGTCTTACAAACACAGCACAGAGCAATCAATCACTGAGCAAACAAACACAACATGATCCATGGCTGTGTTTATGCTCCACACAAGCCTCCTCGTACCTCTAATTAAATGGTGGGGCAGAGTAAAGGAGCTGAACAGACTTCCTGTTCCTATTCTCCGAAGGGAAGGGATTCCATTGTTCTGCACTCCTGGGAAACAATGGGTTTGAGTCAGAGAGAATGTAATGACTGTGCTTTCAACACAATGAGGATACAGTCAAGAGGAGCAGCATCTAACATGCTGGGAAATTTCACCATGAAAGAATAACGGAGAATTGGCCAGAGGAATCTTGACCTTCTTAGTATTAAAATAATAGAGAGAGGGCAAGAGCGAGACAAGAAAGGTCACATGAGAGGTCAGAGAGGAATCATCGATGAGATGACATTGAGAGGGAGAAATTGAAAGAGAGATTGAGAGAGGAAGAGAGAGATTGGAGAGAGTGACACACAGAGACTGAGAGATATGGAAGGAGAGAGAGATTGAGAGAAAATCTGAGAGACAGAGAGAAATTGAGAGAAAAAGAGAGATTGAGACAGACAGAGGTTGAGAGGCAGAGAGTATTGTGGATAGCACATATAGCGAGGTGAGCACACCGCAGGCTCAGACTCCACAGGCAGGAAGGGAATGGGTGACCATCAGACAGAGCAAGAGGACTAGGCAGGCAGTGCAGGAATCTCCTGTGGGTATTCCCCTGCAAAACAGATATACTGCTTTGGATACTGTTGGGGGAATGGCCTCTCAGGGGAAAGCAGCAACAGCCCAATTCGTTGCACCATGGTTGGCTCTGCTGCACAGGGGAGGAGTAAAAAGTGTTGGAATGCAACAGTTATAGGGGATTCAATTGTAAGGGGAATAGATAGGTGTTTCTGTGGCTTCAAAAGAGACTCCAGGATGGTATGTTGCCTCCCTGGTGCTAGGGTCAAGGATGTCTCAGAGCGGTTACAGGACATTCTGAAGGGGGAGGGTGAACAGCCTTAGTACACATTGATACAAACGACGTAGGTAAAAAAAAAAGGATGAGGTCCTAAAAGCAGAATATAGGGAGTTAGGAAGTAAGTTGAAAAGTAGGACCTCAAAGGTAGTGATCTCAGGATTACTACCAGTGCCACGTACTAGTCAGAGTAGAAATAGCAGGATATTTCGGAAGACTATGTGGCTGAAGAGATGGTGTGAGGGGGAGGGTTTTAGATTCCTGGGACATTGGGACCGGTTCTGGGGGAGGTGGGACCAGTACTAACTGGATGGGTTACACCTGAGCAGGACCGGGACTGATGTCCTCGGGGGAGTATTTGCTAGAGTGGTTGGGGAGGGTTTAAACTAAAATGACAGGGGGATGGGAACCTTTACAAGGAGTCAGAGGAGGGGGGGGGGGATCAAAGACAAAAACAAAAGACAGTAAGGGGAATAAGAAAAGTGATAGGCAGAGAAATCAAGGGCCAGAATTAAACAGGGACACAGTGAAAAATATTGGGAAGGGGACAAGTAATGTTAAAAAAACAAGCCTTAAGGCTTTGTGCCTTAACGCGCAGAGCATTCACAATAAAGTGGATGAATTAATCACGCAAATAGATGTAAACGGGTATGATATAGTCGGGATTACGGAGACATGGCAGCAGGGTGACCAGGGATGGGAAATGAACATCCAGGGGTATTCAGTGTTTAGGAAGGACAGACAAAAAGCAAAAGGTGGTGGAGTTGCATTGCTGGTTAAACAGGAAATTAACGCAATAGTGAGGAAAGATATTAGCTCTGACGATGTGGAATCTGTATGGGTAGAGCTGAGAAACACTAAGGGGCAAAAAACGTTAATGGGGGTTGTATATAGACCCCCAAACTGTAGTGGTGATGTTGGGAATGGCATTAAACAGGAAATTAGGGACGCATGTGATAAAGGCGCATCTGAAATGATGGGTGACTGGACAAATCAAATTAGTCACAATACCATAGAGGAGGAATTCTTGGAGTGTATAAGGGATGGTTTTCTGGACCAATACATTGAGGAACCAACTAGAGAACAGGCCATCCTAGACTGGGTATTGTGTAATGAGAGAGGAATAATTGACAATCTAGTGGTGCGAGACCCCTTGGGGATGAGCGACCATAATATGATAGAATTCTTCATCAAGATGGAGAGTGACGTAGTTGATTCTGAGACTAGGGTCCTGAATCTTAATAAAGGAAACTACGAAGGTATGAGGCGTGAATTGGCTATGATGGATAGGGAAACGTTACTTAAAGGGACGACAGTGGAAAGGCAATGGCAAACATTCAAAGAGCGCATGGATGAACTGCAACAATTGTTTATTCCTGTCTGGCGCAAAAGTAAAACGGGTAAGGTAGCCAAACCATGGCTTACAAGTGAAATTAGAGATAGCATTAGATCCAAGGAAGAGGCATATAAATTTGCCAGAAAAAACAACAGACCTGAGGATTGGGAGCAGTTTAGAATTCAGCAAAGGAGGACCAAGGGATTGATTAAGAAGGGGAAAATAGAGTATGAGAGCAAGCTTGTGGGGAACATAAAAACTGACGGTAAATGTTTGTATAGGTATGTGAAGAGAAAAAGATTGGTGAAGACAAATATAAGTCCCTTACAGTCAAAAACAGGGGAACAAAGCAATGGCTGACCAACTAAATGCATACTTTGGTTCTGTCTTCACAAAGGAGGACACAAATATCATACCAGAAATGTTGGGGAACACAGGATTTAGTGAGAGAGAGGAACTGAAGGAAATCAGTATGAGTAGAGAAATGGTGTTGAGGAAATTGATGGGATTGAAGGCCGATACATCCCCAGGACCTGATAATCTACATCCCAGAGTACTTAAGGAAATGGCCCTAGAAATAGTGGATGCATTGGTGGTCATCTCCCAAGATTCTATAGACTCTGGAACAATTCCTACAGATTGGAGGGTAGCCTATGTAACCTCACTATTTAAAAAGGGAGGTTGAGAGAAACCAGGGAATTATAGACCAGTCAGCTTGACGTCGGTAGTGGGGAAAATTCTCGAGTCCATTATCAGAGATTTTATCGCAGAGCACTAGGAGAAGTGGTAGAATCGGACAGAGTCATCATGGATTTACGAAGGGAAATCATGCTTGTTAAATCTAAAAGAATTCTTCGAGGATGTAACTAGCAGAGTTGATGAAGGGGAGCCAGTGGATGTGGTTTATTTGGACTTTCAGAAGGCTTTCAACACAGTCCAAGAGATTAGAGTGTAAAATTAAAGTCTAAGAGATTACAGTGTAAAATTAAAGCGCATGGGATTGGGGGTAGTGTATTTTGATGGATAGAAAATTGTTTGGCAGACAGGAAACAAAGAGTAGGAATAAATGGGTCTTTTTACGAATGGCAGGCAGTGACTAGTGGGGTACTGCAGGGATCGGTGCTAGGACCCCAGCTATTCACAACATATATTAATGATTTAGATGAGGGAACTAAATATAATATCTTCAAATTTGCAGATGACACAAAACTGGGTGGGAGGGTGAGTTGTGAGGAGGATGCAGAGAGGCTTCAGGGTGATTTGGACAGTTGAGTGAGTAGGCAAATGCATGGCAAATGCAGTATAATGTGGATAAATGTGAGGTTCTCCACATTGGTAACAAAAACAGGAAGGCAGATTATTATCTGAATGGCTATAAACTGGGAGAAGTGAATATGCAACAAGACCTGGGTGTTCTCGTACACCAGTCGCTGAAGGTAAGCATGCAGGCCCAACAGGCGGTAAAAAAGGCAAATGGTATGTTGGCCTTCATAACGAGAGGATTCGAGTACAGGAGCAGGGATGTCTTGCTGCAATTATACAGGGCCTTGGTGAGGCCACACCTGGAATATTGTGTGCAGTTTTGTTCTCCTTATCTGAGGAAGGATGTTCTTGCTAGAGGGAGTGCAGCGAAGGTTTACCAGACTGATTCCTGGGATGGTGGGACTGATGTATGTGGAGAGATTGAGTCAGTTAGGATTATATTCGCTGGAGTTCAAAAGAGTGAGGGGGGATCTCATTGAAACCTACAAAATTCTAACAGGACTTGACAAGGTAGATGCAGGAAGGATGTTCCCAATGGTGGGGGAGTCCAGAACCAGGGGTCATAGTCTAAGGATAAGGGGTAAATCATTCAGGACTGAGATGAGGAGAAATTTCTTCACCCAGAGAGTGGTGAGCCTGTGGAATTCACTACCACAGAAAGCAGTTGAGGCCAAAACAGTTGGTGGTGTGGTAGGAATATAGGATTAGTGTAGGATTAGTATAAATGGGTGGTTGATGGTCGGCACAGACTCGGTGGGCCGAAGGGCCTGTTTCAGTGCTGTATCTCTAAAACTAAAACTAAAACTAAAACACTATGTTTTCAATAAGGAGTTAGATATAGCTGTTGGGGTGAAAGGGATCAAAGGATATGGGGGGAAAGAGGGAACAGGTTACTGAGTTGGATGATCAGCCATGATCATAATGAATAGCGGAGCAGACTCAAAGGGCTGAATGGCCTACTCCTGCTGCTATTTTCTATGTTTTTATGAGACAGCGAGATTGAGTCAGAGACTGAGATTGAGAAAGAGAAAGAGGAATTGTGAAAAAGAGATTGTGTGAGAGAGCGGCAGAGAAAAAGAAAGATTGAGAAAGGGAAAGAGATTAAGAGAAAAAGAGATTGCAAGTGATTGAGAGAGAGAAATTGATAGTAATTGAGAGTGATGAGATTGTGAGAGGAGGATTTTGAGCTGCAATTGAGAGAGAGAATGAGAAAGAAAAAAGAGAGTTTGAGAAAGAAGGAGATTGAGAGATTTGGCTGAATTTAATGATCCCATTGCTGGGCCCATAAATGGATGCTATTCCTGTCCGTCATGTGGGCAGCCTCCCCACTGCGTTCAGTGGCAGGTGACCATTTTGTATATTGGAGTCACGGGTCCCCCAGGTCACTTGGCAGGGGTGGGATTAGAGTCATCAATTATGTTGTCAGATGACTCCTATGCAGATGCTGGCACCATTTTTAAAAGCCTGCCAGCCCTGCATTCACTCCTGCCTTAGATTCATCGGTAGCTTGGATCGCCTTTAAACTTTTCATGACTGGATCCTGTACCGCACCGAGGAGGGAAGGAAGCGATGGCCAAGCCAAGACACAGGGTGGCCCCACGGTTCAGTGATGCCTCCCTGCAGATTCTCCTTCAGGCTGCCAGGGAAAGGCGGGAGGTTCTCTTCCCCAGCGAAGAGGTCCTGCTGCCTGATCAAGCAAGCCTGGGTGGAGCTCGGAGAGGAGGTCAGCAGCCATGGGGTCATCCAACACTCTTCTTTTTGGGATTCCATGTGACTACACGGGAGGATGCGCGTCATGGGGCGTGTGACACTATTACAACAATGGCAGAAGGGGTGAGGATGGAACCTCATCCTGGCAGATGCAAGGCTGCATCTCAGCCACAGGAAACCGTCCTTCACATCTCAGCCCTATTAACTCCCCTGACAGCATGTGTCAGCATGAGAGTTATCAGATCCCCCAGCCGGGGGCAAGAGTCTGGCACTAGCAGAAATGTTATGTTGATCTCTCGACCTATCTCTGCTCTCTCCATCCTTCCTCTTGCAGGACAAGAGGGGCCACAATAGGAGGAAGATGGCCTGCACTGGTGAAGGAGTCCCTGATCTGCGCCCTCTCACTACCGCCGAGGAAGAGGCCTTGGAGCTGGCAGGGACCTCGGGTGGCCGTACAATTTCGGATGGGGAGACTGGAGTCCCTGCACAAGAGAGTGAGGATTGGCCCCCATCAACATACTCATTAATTTCGGCAAACCATATCACGCATGGTTAACATGACGAGATCTGCACAGCCTAACCCACGTTTGTGTTCTCTCATGCAGGTCGGCGGGAGCAGGAGACTGCAGCAACAGGGGGACAGACGTCCACCTCTGAGGAGGACGGCCATTCAGAGGATGCACGATCACATGACTCTCCTGCACCTTCCACCAGCGTAGATACTTTCACCTCAGTGGGTAACCATTCAGCATTAGAATCAGGGTCACACGTTGGTGAGAGCATCACACACGCACCCAAGCAGCTGCTTGAGGCTGAGACAGCCGAGCCCTCCAACAGTTGGAGGACTGTGGGTGTCCAGGCCCATGCTGAGCCCCAGGCTGATGATGATCCTCTGGTGTCAACAGCACAGGGCATGCTGGAGCTGCAGGGAGAAGTAAGGTGACATGCGAAGCTGCCAGAGGGCGTGCAGAGCCATGAGCAGACGATGGAAGAGTCTATCCATGCCATGACCGCTGCCTTGTCTCAGGTGTGTGAGCGCATGGCTTCCTCCATCAATAGTTTGGCAACCCTCATGGAGAGCAAGATCCCACAGATGTGCAAAAACCTGCACACCATCACCCTTACCATAAGCTCAATGCAGCAGTGACAAAGTGAGAGGCCAAGTCGCCTGGAGTGGAGCCGTGGCAATTGTTGTACCTGACCTCCGCTGTATTGCGAGGGTTCCTTACAGACGTGAGCAGCCAAGTCTTCAATGGGTAGCCTTTGTCCCTGAGAATCCATCCCGGAAGGTGAGCCGGGAGCCTGAAATGCTGCGGCACCTGGGACTGCTGAAGTATGTAAGCGTCGTGACTGCTTCCCGGGAAGTGGGCATTCACCTGCAGGAAACGTTTTCGGTGGTCGCAAAGCAGTTGAACGTTGATTGAATGGAAGCACTTCCTGTTAATGAAGGCGGCTGGCTGGTCTGTTGGAGCCTTGATGGCCACATGCATGCAATCTCTTACACCTTGCACCTGTAGGAATTCAGTGATGGCCCCAAAATCCAATGACCTGCAGGGTCGCTGGGTGACCCCCAAATCCAATAGGTCGTAGCTCATCCTGCAACAGGGCACATACATCAGTGGCAGCCTCCCTGGAGAGCCATAGTGTTAATTGAGAATGACAATTAGACATTTGGAGGTAGCTGATCTGAGTCCAGTGCAGTCTCTGGGTTATGTGAGCCCTTCTTGGCCTGGCAAGCTGCTCTTATTCTCATTGTGGAGTTTCACAGGCAGGCATAGCTGCTTCTTGGACCTCCCTGCATTGAAGGCGCCGCATCATGCCACGGGGGTCCAATAATACAGGGCATATGAGACCGATGCAAATTACTGTCGATGCAGAGTCGACCCTGCCTTGACTACTGAGCATTTGACAATCCTCTCAGCGGAATCCCTGATGGACCTCAGAGCCTAACCTGTGGCCCAGCACTGTGACTGAACAACCACATCACACAGCTGTTTGTTAACCCAATACAGCAACCCCGCACCCCACCCAACACCCACACTGCACCCATGCAGAGCCCCCCAAACCCCCTTGCAGAGCCCCAAGACCTGACCCCCCTTGCAGAGCCGCTGAGACCCTGAATCCCCTTGCAAAGCCCCCGAGGCCCCAAACCATTTTGCAGAGCCCCCAAGGCCCCGAATCCTCTTGCAGAGCCCCGAGACCCCAAGCCCACTTGCAGAGCCCCTGAGACCCTGAATCCCCTTGCAGAACCCCAAGACCTGACCCCCCTTTCAGAGCCGCCAAGACCCCAATCCCCTCCTTGCAGAGCCCCCAAGACCCCAAACGCCCGTGCAGAGCCCCGGAGACCCCAAGCTCCCCTTGCAGAGCCCCTGACCCCCTTTGCAGAACCCCCAAGACCACGAATTCCCCTTTCAGAGCCCCCAGCCCCCTCCCCCTTGCAGAGCCGCCAAGACCCCAACCCCTCTTGCAGAGCCCCCAGCAACACAGACAACAATGGCCTCCGATCCCTCCCTCTGCCCCTATACAATAATGCTCAGGAGTATCTACCCGTCGCAGCAATATGGTCTCCTGCCTCGGTGCCACCAGGTTTTAACAGAAGTGAACCCGAAGGCACATGAGTGCCACCTGCCATTCACACAATCGAGGCCTATCATTAAATTGAAATTAATTATATTTAAATGCATTTAAAATATCAGTTCAGCAATTTAAAACAGCTCCCCGTCTTGTCAGGACATCAATGACACCATGATGCTTTCCGCCACTGAAAAGATCCAGAACCAAGTCATGACGTCATATTTCCAAGGGGACAGCACTGGTGCAATTCTCCGTCTTTCCCGCCCTCCCCACCATTAAACAGTCACATTAAATTCTGCCTACTGAGACAGAGATTGAGAGAGAGACATAACATAGAAACATAGAAAATAGGAGCAGGAGTAGGCCATTCGGCCGTTCGAGCCTGCTCCGCTATTCATTATGCTCATGGCTGATCATCCAATTCAGTAGCCTGTTCCTGCTTTCTCCCCATATCCTTTGATCCCTTTAGACCCAAGAGCTATATCTAACTCCTTCTTGAAAACATACAATGTTTTGGCCTCAACTGCTTTCTGTGGTAGCGAATTCCACAGGCTCACCACTCTCTGGGTGACGAAATTCCTCCTCATCTCAGTCCTTAGACTATGACCCCTGGTTCAGGACGCCCACACCATTGGGAACATCCTTCCTGCATCGACCCTGTCAAGTCCTGTTAGAATTTTATTGGTTTCAATGAGAGCCCCCCTCACTCTTCTGAACTCCGGCGAATATAATCCTAACTGACTCAATCTCTCCTTATATGTCAGTCCCGCCATCCCAGGATTCATTCTGGTAAACCTTCGCTGCACTCCCTCCATAGCAAGAACATCCTTCCTCAGATAAGGAGAACAAAACTGCACACAATATTCCAGGTGTGGCCTCACCAAGGCCCTGTATAATTGCAGCAAGACATCCCTGCTCCTGTACTCGAATCCTCTCACTATGAAGGCCAACATACCATTTGCCTTTTCTACCGTCTCTTGCACCTGCATGCTTACCTTCAACGACTGGTGTACGAGAACACCCAGGTCTCGCTGCATATTCCCCTCTCTCAGTTTATAGCCGTTCAGGTAATAATCTGCCTTCCTGTTTTTGCTACCAAAGTGGATAACATCACATTTATCCATATTATACTGCATCTGCCATACATTTGCCCACTCACATAACTTGTCCAAATCACCCTGAAGCCTCTCTGCATCGTCCTCACAACTCATCCGGCCACCCAGTTTTGTGTCATCTGCAAATTTGGAGATATTACATTTAGTTCCCTCATCTAAATCATTAATATATATTGTGAATAGCTGGGGTCCTAGCACCGATCCCTGTGGTACCCCACTAGTCACTGCCTGACATTCAGAAAAAGACCCATTTATTCCTACTCTTTGTTTCCTGTCTGCCGACCAATTTTCTATCCATCGCAATACACTGCCCCCAATCCCATGCGCTTTAATTTTACACGCTAATCTCTTATGTGGGACTTTGTCAAAAGCCTTCTGAAAGTCCAAATAAACCACATCCACTGGCTCCCCCTCATCAACTCTACTAGCTACATCCTCGAAGAATTCTTGTAGATTTGTCAAGCATGATTTCCCTTTTGTAAATCCATGCTGACTCTGCCCGATTCTACCACTGTTCTCCAAGTACTCTGTTATAAAATCTTTGATAATGGATTCTAGAATTTTCCGGGCTGACTGGTCTATAATTCCCTGCTTTCTCTCTACCTCCCTTTTTAAATAGTGGGGTTACATTAGCTACCCTCCAATCTGTAGGAACTGTTCCAGAGTCTATAGAATCTTGGAAGATGACCACCAATGCATCCACTATTTCTAGGGCCACTTCCTTAAGTGCTCTGGGATGCATACCATCAGGCCCTGGGGATTTATTGACCTTCAATCCCATCAATTTCCCCAACACCATTTCTCTACTAATACTGATTCCCTTCAGTTCCTCTCTCTCACTAAGCCCTGTGTTCCCCAACATTTCTGGTATGATATTTGTGTCCTCCTTTGTGAAGACAGAACCAAAGCATGCATTTAGTTGGTCAGCCATTTCTTTGTTCCCCATAATAAATTCCCCTGTTTCTGACTGTAAGGGAAGACATTTGTCTTCACCAATCTTTTTCTCTTCACATACCTATAGAAACTTTTACAGTCAGTTTTTATGTTCCGCACAAGCTTGCTCCCGTACTCTATTTTCCCCTTCTTAATCAATCCCTTGGTCCTCCTTTGCTGAATTCTAAACTGCTCCCAATCCTCAGGTCTGTTGTTTTTTCTGACAAATTTATATGCCTCTTCCTTGGATCTAATGCTATCTCTAATTTCACTTGTAAGCCATGTTTGGCTACCTTTCCCACTTTACTTTTGCGCCAGACAGGAATAAACAATTGTTGCAGTTCATCCATGCATTCTTTGAATATTTGACATTGCCTATCCACCATCATCCCTTTAAGTAATGTTTCCCAATCCATCATAGCCAACTCGCGCCTCATACCTCATAAAGAAAGGTCAGAGAGTGAGGTCAGAGTTCACAGTCTCCAAGAATTAAAGATTCATCTTTGGGACACTACGGAGATCGAATAACCCAGGAGAAAAATCCTAAGTGCAATTAAAGAAAATTGTGTTTCTTCTCATTGACCTTGAACACTTTTGTTTGCTTGGTTTTAAATAAATTTTGGAGATGGGACAAAAGACCGTTAGACTGGGCGGAGCAGTTGTAGGTGGGAGTGTCATTTAAAAAAACCTCAAAGAATATGTCGAACCAGTTATCAACTCTATCAGAGATCAGAGAGGAATCACTCACAATACTACAAGGTTTATGTTGTAACAATCCCAGAATTACAGTAAGTGGTAGTGGAAGAGCCTTTCTCGTTATGGAAGCAGAGCTCAAAATTGTACATAAGTGCAGGCAATGTCTACAATTAAAATCAGTGTTTGGTTTGAAAGAGGTATCTGTGATTCTGGGAGGCCCACTTAAGATGTGCGAGATTAGTAGGGAGATTGTTTATAAAACATGATTTTTTTATTTGTTGAGTGATCCTTCTACGTCTAATTAAAATTCCATTGTGTTCAGAGGCTTCACGGTACTCTGCAGATGTTGTCACTTTTAATGTGGGAGTTTATGGCATCATCACCAAGCAAGTGTCTTGTAATCCCTATAATTTCAAACCTTCCGACAAGCGAGAAACTTCATCTGCTCAAGATCTGGAACAACTCCTTCAAGCACATCACACACATATATAGCTTTCTCGAGAGATGGGTTCTATTCCATGATATTGGATGTTCAGATCTAAGCTGAGCACTGTGCAGCTTCCTGAGTGATAAGAGTCCATTCACATTTGATGGGTGTAGGTTTTCCTTTTTCTACTCATAAGGTCCACTAAGTAGGAAAAAATTGATTTTATGAATTACAGAGTGGGAGCAAATGGTTTGGAAAACGATAGACAATAATTCCTTCATGTCTGTTGTAATATGATTCCATTTGAACGAGCACTTCCCATATGTTAAGAAGCCTCAAAGGCTTGGAAGGAAATGCTGCTCCTTGTAAGTTTCGATGACAAAATGATAATTGCCGGAATTCATTTATCTGATATGCTGAACTTGAATTAAAACGTTTTTTTATATTATATGAAATGTACAGCACAGAAACAGGCCATTCGGCCCAACTGGTCCATGCTGGTGTTTATGCTCCACAAGAGTCTCCTCCCATCCCTCTACATATATTTCTAAACCTTTGCCCTCATACATTTATCTAGCATCTTCTTAAATGTATCTATGTTATTCACCTCAGCTTCTCCCTGTGGTGTTCCACATTCACACCACTCTCTGGGTAAAGAAGTTTCTCCTGAATTCCCTATTGGATTTATTATTGATTATCTTATATTTATAGCCCCTAGTTCTGGTCTCCTCCACACGTTACTTAAATTAGCTTAACTCTACTTGTTTTGTCTTTAGAAAGTATTTATCAGCCCATTTGATTCTCATCAGGGAGTTTGCCAGAAATCTATGGGGTAATTTTAAACTAGTGTAAAACAAGTGATATCAGGTTGACCGTCTGGAAAACACCTCCCCTCATTTCCCTCTCCGATATTGCCGAGTGGTACAATCGCCCCCTCCTTGAGAGATCGGCCAAAGTATTGTTCTATACCCAGCATGCTCTAAGGCAGCCAAGGTAAGCGCAGAACTTGCTGAAGTAAGTTACAGACCTGTTGAAACTTGTGGTTAAGCGTACATGACTGTTGAACGGTGCAAACAAAGGGGAACAAATAAGTGACTGTTGAACGGTGCAGATAAAGGGGAGCAGATTAAGGCGAACAAACAATGGGTGCCACAAACAGGTCTGGACATCTGCTTGGGCAGCTAAACCACTAAAGCTTGCCAATCAAAGATGAGCTAATGTTTGGAGCTTTATCTTAAAGACCATGCAAGACACGATCATGTGAGTCATGGGTTGAGCAATGAGCCTTTAAAGAATATATAAGGGTTAACGCTTGAGTATATTCTCGGTGGGAACCTAGGAACAACTCTCAAAGGCAGGACCCTGAGTCCAGAGGCTCAGTGATCAACCGTGATGAGAGACTGATCATCTCTACATTGACGGGTAGTATCTTGTACAAGAAGTGAGACTTGTGTCTAAATAAAACTGTTGTACTGAACTTCTCCTTGTCATATGTTTGTATTCCGGTGTCTAGTGCCTGGGAGTTTGACATAATTGGAAAAGGGATCAATCTTCCCAACCCGAGTTAAATTATGCACAACAAACATCAGTAAAAGTATATTATGTCAATGCTACAATTTAGTTATTCTTTTAGTTAGTTAAAACTTAAATCGCAATTCAATGATGTTTTTCTATTGTTCATAGATGTGAGCATCACTGACAAGGCCAGCATTTGTTGCTAAACCCTAATTGCCTTTGAGAAGGTGCTGGTGAGCCGCGTTCTTGAACCACTGCAGTCCGTGTGGTGTAGGCACATCCATAGTGCTGTTAGGGAGGGAGTTTTTGAACCAGCGACAGTGAAGGAACATTGATATAGTTCCAAGTCAGGATCTTTGGTGACTTGGAGGGGAACTTGCAGGTGGTGGTGTTCCCATGCATCTGCTGCCCTTGTCCTTCTAGGTGGTAGAGGTCGCGGATTTGGAAAGTGCTGTTGAAGCAGCCTTGGTGTGTTGCTGCAGTGCATCTTGTAGATCATCTTGTAGTGCACCTTGTCTTAATCAGTTCCACTCTGGGTTATGTACTCCTGGTGTGTGTTACCCAGTTCCACACTGGATTACGTATTCCTGATGTGTTACTCAGTTCCACACTGGGTTACGTACTCCTGGTGTGTGTTACTCAGTTCCACATTGGATTACGTATTCCTGATGTGTTACTCAGTTCCACACTGGATTATGTGCTCCTGGTGTGTGTTACTCAGTTCCACACTGGGTCACGTTCTTCTGATAGTGACTAGGTTGTTGATTGAGGGTTAAATATTGACCCAGCACACTGGGAATAACTCCCCTGCTCTTCTTCAGAATAGAGGCTATGTTATCTTTTACTTCCACTTGAGAGGGCAGGCAGGGTCTCGATTTAACGTCTCCTCCATGCAACCTCTTTCAGTGCTGTGCTCCCTTGCTACTGCACCGGGAGAGTCTGCCTAGATTTTGTGCTCAAGGCTCTGGAGTGGAACCATGAACCCACAACCTTCTGACTCCTTGGCAAGAATGCTATCCACTCAGCCATGGCTGATGCCTATCACTCCTCTGATAAATGCCTTGTATTTCATACAATTCCTTACTTCTCTGCTGCGTAGACAAGTGGAGTAGCCCTTGTTTGACACACAGCAATATGATGTCTCGGGACTGGAGTGAGGCTTAGCCAGGTTTGGTATAAGATATTTGAGACAGAGATTGAGGCAGAAGCAGCAAGCTGTTCAACATAAAGGCTTCTGTTATTCTGTTTATTTTTCCTTTCCCTTTGCTAACATGTGTGGTCTTCAGCTGCCTCCAGAGTACACAATGTACGATGCAATTGTAATTTCAAAACATTACAACAGTTCATCCCGCCCCTTCTTAGTAAATGAGAGACATAGCATGTTTCAATGGTTTATTTCCAAAAATTGTAAATGACAAACATAAACAGTTCACTTTGTAACATAGTCACTTAAGTATGGTGGGTGTTTTCTCTCACGAGTAGGATATTGTCTGACATCGGACATAGTCTCTTTGACTCATATTCTTCATAACTGAGGTGTTGATGTCGTAATCGGATTCATTGTTTGTGAGCGGTGTCTTCAGTGCTTTGAAGAATGGCATGTTTCGAGTGCTGATTTGTGAACCATTCTCAGCAGTGATCATTAACCCTTTTGTGTTGGTCACAACAAATGTTTGGATGTCATAAGGGGTTGTTTGTTTTCCAACATGACCATCATGTTTCACGAGTGCTTTATCTCCAGGCTTTAGCAGAGTAGCTCCAAATTTCATGTTTCACTCGGCATTTACTTTCATGCGATCCGTCTGTTCTCAATCGTGTTCGTGTACCTGTTGATCATTAGCTCCGCAGGGTAGTTCAGGAAGACGCATGCGTACAGGATGTGCAAAGATGAGTGTTTTCGGTGGTTGAGTGAGGTGTTGCTCTGTAATTGTGAAGAAAGTGATACAGCTCTTGCTTTTATGACTTCTTGTCAGCTGTAGCTGTATGTATCACTTTTTCCAAGGTACACATAAATCTCTCGACTTCACCGTTAGCTCTTAAACAAAATCTTCCTATGAGTGAATCCGAGGTAGATAGTGAATTTCAAAAAACTAGAACGCTACAAGCAAGATCCCACAAATGGTAAACTCCCATGTTGACAGAGACAGATTTACACTATGGGATGCCAGTTAAAGAAAATGCACTGACGGTAAAAGAAAATGCACTGACGGTAAAAGATCCCATGACACCTTTTGAAGTGCAGAGGAATATCTATCCCTCAAGCAAAATCACCAAAATAACAAAACTGATTGTCTGGTCATTATCACATTGCTGTTTGTGGGAGCTTGCTGTGTGCAAATTGGGTATTGCATCTCTGAAATACAATGGTGACTGCACTTCATAAAAATACTTCATTGGCTGTGAGATGCTTTGGATTGTCTAGAGGTCCTGAAAGGTGCAAAAAATGTAAGGTTTTTTTTCCCCTTTTTTCTTTAGTTCGAACAAACCAAAGTTTAGCCCTTTAAATAGAGGAGCTAGGGAGCAATTAGACTCATGCAGGGAGCAATTAGCAAATTTCAGCTCATCTAATTATCAGAAATGCTGTTGTACAAATTAGACGCAGGGGAGATGAAAAATGTTCAGGAGTTTGAGCATGAGAATGGGAAGAAAAGATTGGGAAATTAATAGAGAGCAAGAAGGTGATTAATATTTTTTTATTTGAGGGGATGCAGACTCCTCGCAGAATAGGGACACAGCTAAACACAGGAAAGCAAACAAGTCAGAGGGAATACAGTGGAAGTAAGTTTCAAAGGAGTAAGACCAGGATGGATGGCCTCTACTTTAATGCCAGGAGTATTGCAGGTAAAATGGATGAGTTAAGGGCAATGATTGACACATGGAATTGTGATATAGTCGCCATCACGGAGACATGGTTGAGGGAGGGGCAGGATTGGCAGCTCAATATCCCGGGATATAGAATCTTCAGGCGAGACAGAGGAGGGGGTAAAAGAGGAGGGGGCATTGCAATATTAGTTAAGGAGTCAGTTACTGCAGTAAGGAGAGATGATATCTTGGAGGGGGCATCAAATGAAGCTTTATGGGTAGAGTTTAGAAATAAAAAAGGGACAGCCACATTGCTAGGTATTTATTATAGATCCCCAGATCGTCAGCGGGAAATTGAGGAGCAAATATGTGCGCAATTTGCAGAGGTGTGTAAAAATAAAAGGGTAATTATATTAGATGATTTCAACTTTCCCAACATTAATTGGGATTGTCATCGTGTTAAGGGCTTAGATGGAGTGGAGTTCTTAAGATGTATACAGGAGAACTTTTTAGCTCAATATGTAGAGAATCCAACAAGGGAGGGTGCAGTGCTGGACCTAATTCTGGGGAATGAAGCCGGGCAGGTGGTTGATGTGTTGGTGGGGGTGCATTTTGGTGATAGCGACCATAACATGGTACAATTTAAGCTTGTTATGGAGAAAGAAATAGATAAGTTGCAAAAAAAGGTTTTGGATTGGGGGAGAGCGAATTTTAGTAAAATAAGGCAGGATCTGGCCAAGGTAGACTGGAAAGAGTTACTTGTCGGGAAATCTACAGCAGAGCAGTGGGGGGCATTCAAAAAGGAAATAGGGAGGGTACAGGCCCAACATGTTCCCTCTAGGGTAATAGGTAGGAGCAACAAGCCCAGAGAACCATGGATGACCAGAAACATTCAGGGTACGATGAGAAGGAAAAGAGAGGCTTTTAGCAAATACAAGGAGAGCAAATCAATGGAAGCACTAGTGGAGTACAGAAAGTGTAGGATGGAGCTTAAGAAAGCAATTAGGAGAGCAAAGAAGGGATATGAGAAAGCTCAGGCTGGTAAAAGTAGGGAAAATCCCAAGATATTCTATAAGTATATCAATGGGAAGAGGATAACCAGGGAAAGAGTAGGACCCATTAGGGACCAAGGGGGAAGTCTGTGGGTGGAGCCAGAGGACATTGGTAGGGTGTTGAATGAATACTTCACATCTGTCTTCACCCAAGAGAATGAGGATGTAGATATGGAACGTAGAGAGAGAGACTGTGAGGTTCTTGAGCAAATTGTCATAGGGAGTGACAAGGTATTGGAGGTTTTGGAAGGCTTAAAAGTGGACAGATCTCCAGGTCTGGACGATTTGTGTCCCAGGATGCTGTGGGAGGCGAGGGTGGAGATTGCAGGGGCTCTGACCCTAATTTTTAATTCCTCTCTGGCCACGGGGGAGGTGCCAGAGGACTGGAGAACAGCTAATGTGGTCCCACTATTTAAGAAAGGTTGTAGAGATAAGCCAGGGAACTACAGACCAGTGAGTTTCACGTCAGTGGTAGGGAAACTAATGGAGAAAATTCTGAAGGAGAGAATCTATCTCCACTTGGAGAGGCAAAATTTGATTAGGAATAGTCAGCATGGCTTTGTCAGAGGGAGGTCATGCCTAACAAATTTGATTGAGTTTTTTGAGCATGTGACCAGGTGTGTAGATGAAGGTCGAGCAGTTGATGTAGTTTACATGGATTTCAGCAAAGCCTTTGACAAGGTCCCACATGGGAGACTTATCAAAAAAGCAAATGCACATGGGATACAAGGTAACTTGATAAGGTGGATTCAAAATTGGCTTCGCTGTAGGGGACAGAGAGTGATGACAGACGGCTGTTTAATGACTGGAAGACAATGTCCAGTGATGTACCACAGGGATCTGTGCTGGGTCCCCTACTGTTTGTCATTTATATAAACGACATAGATGACTATGTGGGGGGTAGGATCAGTAAGTTCGCGGATGACACAAAGATTGGCCAAGTGGTTAACAGTGAGGTGGATTGTCTTGGGTTACAGGAAGATATAGACGGGATGGTCAAATAGGCAGAAAAGTGGCAGATGGAATTTAACGCTGGAAAGTGTGAGGTGATACACTTTGGAAGGAGTAATGTGACACGGAAGTATTCAATGAATGGCCTGACACTGGGAAGTTCCGAGGAACAAAGGGACCTTGGCATGTTTGTCCATAGATCTCTGAAGGCAGAAGGGCAGGTTAATAGGGTGGTGAAAAAGGCATATGGAACACTTGCCTTTATCAATCGAGGCATAGGGAGGTCATGTTGGAGTTGTACAGAACTTTGGTAAGGCTACAGCTGGAGTACAGTGTGCAATTCTGGTCGCCACATTATAAGAAGGATGTGATTGAATTGGAGGGGGTGCAGAGGCGACTCAACAGGATGTTGCCTGGGATGGAACATTTAAGCTATGAAGAGAGGTTGGATAGGCTTGGGTTGTTTTCGCTGGAGCAGAGAAGACTGAGGGGTGACCAGATCGAGGTGTACAAGATTATGAGGGACAGGGTGGATAGGGAGCAGCTGTTCCCCTTAGTTGAAGGGTTAGTTACGAGGGGACACAAGTTTAAGGCGAGGGGCAGGAGGTTTAAGGGGGATTTGAGGAAGAACTTTTTTACCCAGAGGGTGGTGACGGTCTGGAATGCCCTGCCTGGGAGGGTGGTAGAGGCAGGTTGCCTCACATCCTTTAAAAAGTACCTGGATGAGCACTTGGCACGTCATAACATTCAAGGCTATGGGCCAAGTGCTGGCAAATGGGATTAGGTAGACAGGTCAGGTGTTTTAATGTAATAAAAACAAGAAATGCTGGAACCACTCAGCAGGTCTGGTAGCATCTGTGAAAAGAGAAGCAGAGTTAACGTTTCGGGTCAGTGACCCTTCTTCGGAACTGACAAATATTAGAAAAGTCACAGGTTATAAGCAAGTGAGGTGGGGGTGGGGCAAGAGATAACAAAGGAGAAGGTGTAGATTGGACCAGGCCACATCGCTGACCAAAAGGTCATGGAGCAAAGGCAAACAATATGTTAATGGTGTGTTGAAAGACAAAGTATTAGTACAGAATAGGTGTTAACGGACTGAATATTGAACAGTAGCAAGTGCAAACCTGAAAAAAAAACAGTGGGTAAGCAAACTGAACAAACTAAGATGAAATGAAATAAATGCAAAAGAAAAAAAGACTGTAAAAAATGTAAAAAAGAAAAAAAGAAAAAATAACTAAAAATGAAAGTAAAATGGGGGGCTGTCATGCTCTGAAACTATTGAACTCAATGTTCAGTCCGGCAGGCTATAGTGTGCCGAATCGGTAGATGAGATGCTGTTCCTCGAGCTTGCGTTGATGTTCACTGGAACACTGCAGCAATCCCAGGACAGAAATGTGAGCGTGAGAGCAGGGGGGAGTGTTGAAATGGCCGACATGGTCATCAAACCTGCAGACAAGGGTGGTGCTGTTGTTGTATGGCGTACGACCTCTACCTTGCAGAAGCTCAACGCCAACTCACGGACACCTCTTCCTACCTCCCTCTGGACCATGACCCCACCACCGAACATCAAGCCACTGTCCAAAGGACCTCATCTCCTCTGGAGATCTTCCCTCTACAGCTTCTAACCTCATAGCCCCGCAACCCCAGACAGCCCGCTTCTACCTCCTTCCCAAAATCCACAAACGGGACTGTCCCGGCAGACCCATTGTTTCAGCCTGTTCCTGCCCCACTGAACTTATTTCTTCCTATCTTGACTCTATCTTTTCTCCGCTGGTCCAGTCTCTTCCCACCTACATCCATGACTCTTCTGACGCCCTACGTCATTTTGACAATTTCCATTTTCCTAGTCCCAACCGCCTCCTCTTCACTATGGATGTCCAATCGCTCTACACCTCCATCCCCCACCAGGATGGTTTGAGGGCTCTCCGCTTCTTCCTGGAACAGAGGCTCAACCAGTCTCCATCCACCACCACCCTCCTCCACCTGGCTGAGTTTTTTCTAACATTGAACAACTTCTCCTTCAACTCCACGCACTTCCTTCAAGTAAAAGGTGTCGCTATGGGTACCCGCATGGGTCCTAGTTATGCCTGTCTTTTTGTGGGATATGTCGAGCATTCTTTGTTCCAGTCCTTCTCAGGCCCCCTCCCCCAACTCTTTTTCCGGTACATTGATGACTGTATCGGTGCCGTTTCCTGCTCCTGCCCCGAACTGGAAAACATTATCAACTTTGCTTCCAATTTCCACCCTTCTCTCACCTTTACATGGTCCATCTCTGACACTTCCCTTCCCTTCCTCGACTTCTCTGCCTCCATCTCTGGGGATAGGCTGTCTACTAATATCCATTATAAGCCCACCGACTCCCACAGCTACCTGGACTACACTTCTTCACACCCTACCTCCTGTAAGGACTCCATTCCATTCTCCCAGTTTCTCCGTCTCCGACGCATCTGCTCTGATGATGCTACCTTCCATGACGGTGCTTCTGATATGACCTCCTTTTTCCTCAACCGAGGATTTCCCCCCACTGTTGTTGACAGGGCCCTCAACCGTGTCCGGCCTATTTCCCGCACTTCTACCCTCGCCCCTTCCCCTCCCGCCCAGAACCATGACAGGGTTCCCCTTGTCCTCACTTTCCACCCCATCAGCCTCCATATCCAAAGGATCATCCTCCGCCATTTCCGCCAACTCCAGCGTGATGCCACTACCAGTCGCATCTTCCCCTCCCTTCGCCTGTCAGCATTCCGAAGGGATCGTTCCCTCCGCGACACCCTGGTCCACTCCACCATTACCCCCACCACCTCGTCCCCATCCCATGGCACCTTCCCCTGCAATCGCAGGAGGTGTAATACCTGCCCATTTACCTCCTCTCTCCTCACTATCCCAGGCCCCAAACACTCCTTTCAGGTGAAGCAGTGATTTACTTGTACTTCTTTCAATGTAGTATATTGTATTCGCTGCTCACAATGTGGTCTCCTCTACATTGGGGAGACCAAGCGCAGACTGGGTGACCGCTTTGCGGAACATCTCCGCTCAGTCCGCTAGCAGGACCCTGAGCTTCCGGTTGCTTGCCATTTCAACACTCCCCCCTGCTTGCATGCTCACATCTCTGTCCTGGGATTGCTGCAGTGTTCCAATGGACATCAACGCAAGCTCGAGGAACAGCATCTCATCTACCGATTAGGCACACTACAGCCTGCCGGACTGAACATTGAGTTCAATAATTTCAGAGCATGACAGCCCCCCATTTTACTTTCATTTTTAGTTATTTTTTCTTTTTTTCTTTTTTACATTTTTTACAGTCTTTTTTTCTTTTGCATTTATTTCATTTCATCTTAGTTTGTTCAGTTTGCTTACCCACTGTTTTTTTTTCAGGTTTGCACTTGCTGCTGTTCAATATTCAGTCCGTTAACACCTAATCTGTACTAATACTTTGTCTTTCAACACACCATTAACATATTGTTTGCCTTTGCTCCGTGACTTTTTGGTCAGCTATTTGGCCTTGTCCAATCTACACCTTCTCCTTTGTTATCTCTTGCCCCACTCCCACCTCACTTTCTTATAACCTGTGACTTTTCTAATATTTGTCAGTTCCGAAGAAGGGTCACGGACCCGAAACGTTAACTCTGCTTCTCTTTTCACAGATGCTGCCAGACCTGCTGAGTGGTTCCAGCATTTCTTGTTTTTATTTCAGATTTCCAGCATCCGCAGTATTTTGCTTTTATTCAGGTGTTTTAATGCATCAGTGCAGACTCGATTGGCCAAAGGGCCTCTTCTGCACTGTATTATTCTGTGATTCTGTGAAAATACTGGAAATACTCAGCAGGTTTGACAACATCTGTGGAGAGAGAAACAGAGTTAACGTTTCAGGTCACAGAGTATTTCCAGCATTTTCATTTTTTGTTACTGTGATATTCGTGTTTATTTCTACGCTATAGTGGTGAATTGAAATGCAAATCACTTGGATGTTTCTCTTATCTTCCTTCCTTGCCTAATTACAGGGGGACTTGTCCCAGGAATCCTGCCCAATATTCATCACTCAATCAGCATCACTGAAAAAGATTATCTGCTCATTTAAATATTGCAGTTTGTGGGATCATGCCGTGTGCACTGGCTGTCATGTTTCTGACATTACAACGGTGACTATACTTCAAAAAGCTATAAAACACTTCAGGGTGTCCTTCAGTTGTGAAGGCCACTGTAGAAATAGAGAGCCAGGGTCACGGAATCGACGGAAAGACATGAGAGAAATTCTAGTGAGGCTCTGCACTGTGAGTGGAGCAGAGACTCTCACCGTCTCCTCACTCACATCATCTCAGCTATTTGGTGTCTGCTTTTCAACTCCCTGGGTCCAGTAGATTGGAATGAGGTGTAACACAAAGAACTGCTTGGTGATTGTGTTATTTTCTCATCCCATAGTATTTGGGACACACCAAGTACACCGAGTAAGGTCAGGATCAGCTCAGCTAGAACATCAAGCCAAAGCTTTCCAATTCCAAATAATAATTCAGCAGAGATAAGGAAAGAACTCCAACAGAACTAAAGAGAACAGAGAATACCAGCAGAGATAAAGAGAGTGGGGATCACCAGTGTGAATCAGGAGAGCAGAGAATACCAGCAGAGATAAAGAGAATGGGGATCACTAGTGTAAATCAAGAGAGCAGGGAATACCAGCAGAGATAAGGAGAGTGGGGATCACCAGTGTGAATCAAGGGAGCAGAGAATACCAGCAGAGTGGGGATCACCAGTGTGAATCAAGAGAGCAGAGAATACCAGCAGAGATAAGGAGAGTGGGGACCACTAGTGTGAATCAAGAGAGCAGAGAATACCAGCAGAGATAAGGAGAGTGGGGATCACCAGTGTGAATCAAGAGAGCAGAGAATACCAGCAGAGATAAGGAGAGCAGGGCACCAGCAGAGATAAAGTGAGCAGAGACCAGCAGATAAGGAGAGGAAGAAAAGTCAAAAAGAAAGCAAGTACATTCTTTACAGTTAGAAATAAATTTCCATTTTCAGCATTCTCGCTGCAGAGTTTTATATTAGGAGCATGTATTGGGAATTCAGGAGCATGCCCAAGTCCCCAAAGTGCACCCCGAGTGCTGAAACCCTAGCTTCGGCCTGCCAGTAATTCCCCCTCACACCATCTCCTTGCTTACTTTCTTACTAATTAGCTGAATGTTTTTTTTTCTCACATGCTAAAAGCTTTAAGTATTCGGCAGTTACACATAAGGAGATTACTCCAAATCATAAATTAATTTGTACACCCGCAATCAGAAAACCATTCTTTATCAAGCTGACTTAATCAGTCATAATACCTTTTGTGAGTGAGAATGAAAATTTAAAGATTTTAGAGGGAATGTAATTACTGTGGTGAATGAAAATTTATTGAAATGTCTTCTGGGATTTCAGCAAGACTGCATTTTTCATTCATCAGCATGTGGATACTGTGCTTTTGGGGTCTGAAGTTTTTAAAAAATATTTGTTTCATGGGATGTGGGCATCGCTGGTCAGGCCAGCATTTATTGCCCTTCCCTAATTGCCCTTGAGAAGGTGATGGTGAGCTGCCTTCTTGAACCGCTGCAGTCCATCTGGGCTTGCTAGGCATTTCAGAGGGAAGTTAAGAGTCAACCACATTGCCTTGGATCTGGAGTCAAATGTAGGCCAGACCAGGTAAGGATGGCAGATTTCCAAAAAATGGCAGCCCGCCCACGCGAGCCCGCCCACGCGATCTCCTGTGCGGCGGCTCATTTAAATAACCAGGGCGGCTGCCCCCCCCCACCCAATCACGTGGAGGAGGCGGGCTGTCCGTCTCCAGCAATGGCATCAGCTACCTGTGCTCAGGCACTGGCTGGCTCTCTTAAATTTTTAAAGAAGTATCTCCCAAAAAATATACAATAAATTTCAAATACCCCTTTCCCACCGCCCCCTCCAACCAATCGCATTTACATTAATTATTCCCCCCAGACTACACAACGTTTAGAGGGGTTTTTTTATTCTTTCTTGGGATGTTGGTGTCACTGGCAAGGGCAGCATTTGTTGCCCATGCACAGATGTGTGAAGTGATACATTTATATAGCGCCTTTCACGACCACCAGACATCTCAAAGTGCTTTACAGCCAATGAAGTACTTTTTGAAATGTAGTCACTGTTGTAATGCAGGAAACACAGCAGCCAGTTTGCACACAGCAAGCTCCCACAAACAGCAATATGATAATGGCCAGACATTCTGTCTTTGTGATGTTAATTGATGGATAAATATTGGCCAGGACACTAGGGATAACTCCCCTGCTCTTCTTCGAAATAGTACCATGGGATCTTTTACATGCACCCAAGCAAGCAGATGATTTAACGTCTCATCCGAAAGACAGAACCTCCATCAGTGCAGCGCTCCTTTTTGGCAGGAAGAACCAGGAGAGCTAGTATAAAATAAAGGATACAATTCTAAAGGGGGTTCAGGAGCAGCGGAACCTCAGGGTGTATGTGCAAAAAATCATTGAAGGTGGAAGGGTAAATTGAGAAAGCATAAAGCATATGGGATCCTGAGCTTTATAAATAGAGGTATCGAGTACAAAAACAAGTATAAAACCTATAAAAACACTGGTTCAGCCTCAACTGGAGTATTGTGTCCAATTCTGGGCATCATAGATTGGTGAAGCTGGGGCTGTTCTCCTCAGACAATAGACGGTTGAGAGGACATTTGATAGAGGTGTTCAAAATCATCAGGGGTCTGGACAGAGTAGATAAGGAGAAATTATTTCTATTGGTGGAAGAGTCGAGAACCAGAGGACACCGATTTAAGTTGAATGGCCAAGAGAACCAAAGCCAACGAGAGGAAAAACTTTTTTACGCAGCGAGTGGTTAGGATCTGGAATGTACTGCCTGAGAGTGTGTTGGAGGCAGATTCAATCGAGGCTTTCAAAAGGGAATTGGATAATTATCTGAATAGAAAGAATTCGCAGGGCTATGGGGAAAAGGCAGGGGAGTGGGACTAGCTGAGTGGCTGTAGCAGAGAGCTGGCACAGACACGATGGGCAGAATGGCCCCCTACTGTGTTGCAACCATTCTATAATCCAGTGATTCTATCTCAAGGCACTATTCAAAGATGGTCGGGGGAGTTCTCCCCAGTTTCCGGGCCAATATTTATCCCTCAACTAACATCACTAAAATCAGATTATCTGCTCATTTATCACATTAATATTTATAGGAGCTTGCTGTGCACAAATTGGCTGTTGTGTTTCCTACATTACAATAGTGATTACATTTCGAAAAGTATTTCATTGGCTGTAAATCACTGGAGACATCCTGAGGTCACCAAATTATAAATGCAATTTATAGTTCTGAAGAAGGGTCACTGACCCGAAACATTAACTCTGCTTCTCTCTCCACAGATGCTGCCAGACCTGTTGAGTATGTCCAGCATTTCATGTTTTTATTATAAATGCAACTTATCGCATCCACTACATTCCCCATAAAGAAAGAAAGACTATCATTTAGATCATGACTTCAGGATCCTTCAAAGCCAATGAGGTACTTTTAAAGTGTCATCACAGTTCTCATGTAGGCATATTGACGACCTCAAATTAGTTGATAACTTTCTAAGCACTCATCACTGTTATCCCTTAGCATGACCTCCACCACTTCCATGGCTATCAGCATGAAGCTAATTGGCCTATCAGGTCGGTTCATTGAGGATGAAGTTAGCCAATATGTGGGCAGGGTTGCAACTGCTCCACAAGGGACTTTTAATCAGACAGTTTCACTTCACAAGAAGAAAGAATTCAATATAAATACTTGTGCTCTTCACCTCCTCAATAAATGTCAGCTACATCGAGCTGACAGGGGAACCAGGGTTGTTGAATCATTCAGGAATCAATCCATCACGTTAAATATTCACTCCGTCCACCACCGGCACACCGTGGCTGCAGTGTGTACCATCTACAATGGGCACTGTGGCAACTCGCCAAAGCTCCTCCAACAAGACATCCCAAACCGGAAACCTCTATCACCTAGAAGAACAAAAATATCCTCCATGATGTTGTGTGGCACTACCGCCATGCTAAATGGGATAGATTCAGAACATATCTAGCAGCTCAAAACTGGGCATCCATGAGGTGCTGTGGACCATCAGCAGCAGCAGAATTGTATTCAACCACAATCTGTAACCTCATGACCCAGACTCTACCATCACCATCAAGCCTGGAGACTAACCCTGGTTCAGTGAGGAGTGCAGGACTGCATGCCAGGAGCAGCGCCAGGCATACCTAAATTTGAGGTGCCACGCTGATGAAGCTACAACACAGGACTACTTGCATGATAAACAGCATAAGCAGCATGTGATAGACAGAGCTATGTGATCCCACAACCAACGATCAGATCTAAACTCTGCAGTCCTGCCACATTCCAGTCATGAATGGTGTTGGTCAATTGAATAACTAACGGGAGGAGAAGGCTCCTCAAATATCCCCATCTTCAATGATGGAGGAGCCCACCACATCAGTGCAAAAGATAAGGCTGAAGCATTTGCAACCATCTTCATCCAGAAGTGGACGATCCATCTCAGCCTCCTCCTGAGGTCCCCAGCATCACAGATGCCAGAATTCAGCCAATTCGATTCACTCCACATGATATCAAGAAACGACTGAAGGTCTGGATACAGCAAAGGCTATGGGCCCTGACAATATTCCAGCTGTAGTACTGAAGACTTTTGCTGCTAAACTAGCTGCGCCCCGAACCAAGCTGTTCCAGTACAGCTACAACACTGGCATCTACCCGACAATGTGGAAAACTGCCCAGGAATGTCCTGTCACAAAAAGCAGGACAAATCCAATCCAGCCAATTACTGTCCCATCAGTCTACTCTCAGTCATCAGCAAAGTGATGGAAGGTGTCATTGACAGTGCTACAAGCGGCACTTACAAAGCAATAACCTGCCCACTGATGCTCAGCTTGGGTTCCACTATGGACACTCATGTTCAGTACCATTTGCAGCTCCTCAGATACTGAAGCAGGCCGTGCCCGCATGCAGCAAGACCTGGACAACATTCGGGTTTGGGCTGATAAGTGGCAAGTAACATTCATGCCACACAAGTGTCAGGCAATGACCATCTCCAACAAGAGAAAAATGAAACATCTCCTCTTGACATTCAATGGCATTACCATCACTGAATCCCCTACCATCAACATCCTGGGGGTCACCATTCACCAGAAACTTAACTGGACCAGCCATATAAATACTCTGGCTACAAGAGCAGGTCAGAGGCTGGGAATTCTGCAGACAGCAACACCTCCTGACTCCCTAAAGCCTGTCCACTATCTACAAGGCACAAGTCAGGAGTGTGATGGAATATTCTCCATTTGCCTGGATGAGTGTAGCTCTGACAACACTCAGAGGCTCAACGCCATCCAGGACAAAGCAGCCCATTTGATTGGCACCTCATCTACCAACTTAAAACATTCACTCCCTCCACCACCAGCATACAGTGGCAGCAGTGTGTACCATCTACAAGATGCACTGCAGCAACTCACCATTGCTCCTTCGACAGCACCTTCCAAACCCGCGACCTCTACCGCCTAGAAGGACAAAGGCAGCAGATGCATGGAAACACCACCACCTGAAAGTCCCCCTCCAAGTGAGACCAAACACTCCAGAAACACATTTCTCTAGAAACCAACGATAGAAATGATTTCTAATAGTATAGCACTGTGGGTGTACCCGTATCAGATAGACTGCAGTGGTTCAAGAAGCCAGCTTCTCAAGGGCAATTAGGGATGGGCAACAAATGCTGGTCTTGCCCCAATTCAAGAAAAAAGTTTAAAAATCTGGTGACAAACTGGGTCTGGGTGTGGGCAAACCTCAACTTCAGAGCTGATAAAAAAAAATATTTCAAGTGCTTTTTATTTGAGTTGCTGTAGGAACAGGGTCAGTGTATCTGTGCGCCCATAATTCATTGGGAGAAAACTGGAGATTAATGCAAACGCTTCACAGCTCTTTTTACTGAGTGGGTTTAACCTATTTTATGATCAGAAAGGAACAAAGACAGAAAGCTATAATACGAAAGCAAAATACTGCAGATGCTGGAAATCTGAAATAAAAACAATTTCTGATGAGAGATCACAAACCTGGAACATTAACTCTGTCTTTCTCTGCGCAGTTGCTGCCAGACCTACTGAGTATTTCCAACATTTTCTATTTTTATATCAGAAATATAAATCTCATCTTTGGTGGGTCATTTGGTGAGTGCTTTCCTACTCATATTAAAAAGAAAAAGGACAGCAAAGGTACGCAAGAATTCTGTTCAGTGGAGAAACTGGAAAAGGTACGATTGTTCTCCTTAAAGCAGAGGAAGTTAGGGGAGATTTAATAGCTTATAGGGGATTTTAAAAACGTAGATAGATAGAAACTGGCAGGCAGGTCAGTCACCAAAGAACACGGATTAAGGTAATTGGCAGAAGCAGGGGGAGGATGAGAAATCTTTTTACGCCACAAGTTGTTGTGATCTGGAACGCGCTGCCTGAAAGGGCGGTGGAAGCAGATTCAATAGTAACTTTCAAAAGAGAATTAGATAAATACTCAAAAAGGCCAAACTTGCAAGGCTATGGGGAAAGAATAGGGGAGTGGGATTAATTGGATAACTCGAAGAGCCAGCACAAGCACGATGGGCTGAATGGACTGCTTTTGTCCTGTATGATTTCTAAGAGTTCTCTAACTATTCATCGAGGTCATTCGTCTGTAAGGCTTTGGATTAGCGGAGCATCCCGTCCCTGAACCCCTCTTCAGACATAAGAAGCAGAAGCAGGAGGAGGCCATTCAGCCCCTCGGGCCTGCTCTGTTATTCAATAAAATCATGGCTGATCTTCTGCATTCAACTCCACTTTCCCACACTATCCCCATATTCCTTAATTCCCTTAGTGTCTAAAAATCTCAACATCTGAACAACCACAGCTCTCTGGGTGAGAGAATTCCAAAGATTCACAACCCTTTGAGTGAAGAAATTTCTCCTCATCTCGTCTAAATCGCTGACCCCTTATACTCAAACTGTGACCCCTAGTTCTAGACTCCTGGGGGGAGTTTTAACCAAACAGTAGGGTGGGTTTGGGTCTAGTGTGGGGGTATGTTTAAAAATCAGTTTTCTGACGCAAACCCACCTCACCCCTGCCCACTTCCTGCTTTAACTGAGGCAGGAAGGTGGGCAGGTGACCGAGGGAGGCAGATTGGCATTTTAAATATGGTAACGTGGTTGCAAGTCTCATTGTCATTCAGCTTTTTGAATTAATTATTTTCGGCTGGGTTTCCTGAGCATCGTGAAACCCTGCCGCTTCATCAAGGACCCCCAAGCCTCTGATCCCCACCTCCCCAGGACCCCAGCATCAGCAGCAGCCCCAGGATCGTTCATTCCCCTTCTCCCATCACCCATCGAACCTCCCCTTTATCCCATTGTATCTGTATCCCATTGCAGCCTCTTAGCGTCCTCCTCACTGCACACTTTCCTCGCCAGTCCCAGTGGGTAGAGGTTTAGGGCAAGAGATGCAGTGGGGATGTGAGGAAGCACGTTTTTACATAGCGGGTGGCAATGACCTGGAACTCTCTGCCTACGAGGGTGGTGGAAGTGGAGACGATCAATGACTTCAAAAGGAAATTGGATGGGCATTTGAGGGAAATAAACTTGCAGGGTTACGGGGATCGAGCAGGGGAATGGGACTGATTGGATTACTCTACAGAGAACGGCATGGTCTCGATGGGCCGAATGGCCTCCTTCTCTGGTGTAATGGCCTGAATTTTACCGCTGGCACCCGGAGCCCAGCATTGCACTAAATAGTGGGTCCAATTAAGAATGGCGGGCAGGGTCCCGATGCTGCTGGCCCAATCAGAGGGCTGAGAGCCCCGAAGCCTCAGCCGCACCACTGGGAGTGGCGGTCACTGCTAAGGCATGCAGGAGACACTGAGAACTAGGCAGGTATGTAAAAAAAAAATTTAAAAATCACCAGGCCATAGCACCATAAACATCACCCCTAATTTGGTCTTTAATAAAGGTAATTGGCTGCCTGCCTCTTTCGAGGGCCCCAGCTGGGAAGCAATGCACCTCCCAGGACCTCCCTCCCCTGGGCTTTACAACCACCCCTCCCACCCCCCTCTCCGGGGCCTTCTGGACTTCCATGTTGACCCCGCCTCAGTTACCTGCGTTCTGGGGTTCCAATGACTGGTCCTGGGTGCAAGGTCGCTGCAGCACTGCAGTGGCCACCGGTCCCCATGATGCTGTCAATACTGGCCCTGTGATTGGCCAGCAGCTCTTGGAGGCGGGATATCCATCTTCAAAGGGATGGGGATTCCAGCGTAGGACATTCAACCTTTAAAACACCAAAAGATCGCTCGGCGGGGTGGTGGGGTGGGGGGGGTGGGGGTGCACAAACAGGCCAAGGTGGGGGGGTCCCCCTGCCATTTCAACCCGGTGCCAGGAGCTTCGCCTCCTCCACAAAATCCAGCCCTATGACTCTATGACCTGAGTCTGGCTCTCAATTCTGGGTTGACATTCAGTGAGATCCACCTGTGGGCGGCTTTGACCTCCTGCTATTGTATTGTGAGAATCATAGGGACGTGCACCACCGACCTAGGTTAATGCAGTTTACAACAGCAATCCACATTTCCACAGGAATCTTTACATCTCACAGCAATTTACAAGGCAAGTGGATACCAAGCGAGAGTGGGAGGAAGGAAACATGTCAGGAGGTACTAATTTAGACAGCTCTCTCAATAAGCCAGCATAGGTACATAGGGCCGAACGGCCCCCTTCTGTGCTATGATTCTAAGTAGCAAAAACCCAATTGGAGGAAGGTCTTTTGAAGGGATGGAGGTGGAAGAGCTACTAAGAGAAATAATTTGAATTTCTATAGCACCTTTCATGACCTCAGGACGTCCCAAAGCACTTTACAGCCAATGAAGGTGCAGTCAGTGTTGTAACGTTTGGAAATGCAATGGCCAACTTCAGCACAGCAAGCTCCCATGAACAGCGTTGAGGTTAAAGTACCACATAATCTAGATTAGATATAGTTACAGGGGTAAATATTCACCAGGACATCACAGAGAACTCCCTTGCCCTTCATTGAAATAGTGCCATGTGATCTTTTACATCAACCAGAGAGATCAGACAGGGCCTCGGTTTAAAGTCACATCTGAATGACGGCAGCTCTGACCGTGCAGCAGTCCCCAAGCACTGCACCGGGAGTTTCAACCTAGAACATGTGCTCAAGTGTCTGGAACCTTCAGACTTGTAGTTCAGACTGAGCCAAGGTTGACTTGTAAGATTGACACACTGCCAGTAGGCAAGCTTCCAACACTGCCCTATTGGTGAGGATGGGGATGGGTTACCAAAGAGGAAAATGAGACTCTGTTGCTGAACCTGCCATTGATGATGGGGGAGCAGTGTACAAGACCAAAACCAGACATGTCAGAGTGGCAATGGGGAGGGGAAGTTGAAGCGGTGAGCAATAAGGAAATCAGTGTCACAGATCTGGACAGAGCTAGTTGCCCAATGTTCATTTGACTTTTACCAATACAGTGGCTATTGATCAGTCAATATGGTAGATGATTCTCATTGTGAATAGTGTTACCTTTGTCATTTCCAGCCTCAAAGCTCTCTCTCTCCTTCTAACATAACTTGTCTCTCTCTATTTGTTTGTGGCTATGCTATGATGAGCAACACGGCCTTGAATTTTTACTTTTTTTGTCATTCCCAAGTTCCAAGTATCCAATCCCACAAAGTCTTCTTACTGCATCCTTACTGTGTTGAAATGTGTTCTTCACTGTCGCTGAGTCATATCCTGGAACTACCTACCCAGTAGCACTGTGCGAGCATCTTCATCACACGAACTGCAGCGGTTCAAGAAGGAGGCTCACCACCAGCTTCTCAAGGGGCAATGTGGGATGGCCAATAAATGCTGGCCATGCCAGCGAAGCCCACATCCTGAGAAAAAATAATTAAACACAAATCAAAACACACCATCTCTTAATCTTATGGATTCAGCAGGTTAGCACTGTAGAACTCCTCACCGCCCTCAGACCTCCATTACTCCCACAATCTGCAAACTTTAAAACATTTCAATCCCAAGTTTCCGAATCTTGATTTATCTCATCTCCTCTCCCCTTCTTTTCAATTTGGTGGTGCTAGTGTCCATTATTCCTTGGTCCATATCTAAATAAAATAGCTCTGCATTTATGTAGTGCCTTTCACAATCTCAGGACATTCCAAAATGCTTTACAACCAATGAGTTACTTTTGAACTGTAGTCACTGTGGTAGTGTAAGAAATACAGTAACCAATTTGTGCACAGCAAGCTCCCACAAATAACAATGATCAGACAATCTATTTTAGTGATACTAGTTGAGAGATAAAAAAAAATTTTTATTTAGAGATACAGCACTGAAACAGGCCCTTCGGCCCACCGAGTCTGTGCCGACCATCAACCACCCATTTATACTAATCCTACACTAATCCCATATTCCTACCACATCCCCACCTGTCCCTATGTTCCCCTACCACCTACCTATACTAGGGGCAATTTATATTGGCCAATTTACCTATCAACCTGCAAGTCTTTGGCTGTGGGAGGAAACCGGAGCACCCGGAGGAAACCCACACAGACACAGGGAGAACTTGCAAACTCCACACAGGCAGTACCCAGAATTGAACCCGGGTCGCTGGAGCTGTGAGGCTGCGGTGCTAACCATTGTCCCAGGACACCAAGGAGAACTCCCCTATCTCTGCTTTGAGATAGTATGGTGGCCTTAACGTATTGTCTCATCTGAAAGACAGCACTACCAACAGTGCAGCATTCCCTCAGTGCTGGGAGTGGCAACCTCAATTCTGTGCTCGTTTTTTCTGGAGTAGGACTCAAACCCATACCTGTCTGACTCATGGACAAGCATGTTACCCACTGAACCAGCTGACAGCACTTGGCTATACTGTTACAGTATAAAATTGTTCTGCTCAACGCTGAAAGTTATTTCATTACTTCTAAAGTGCTTTAGGATGTCCCGCGATTTCAAAGTCTTCTCATTCTCGTTCCTTCCATTTAGAGCTGCTTGTCTACAGGGACCTCCTGTGGAGTTTCTAATGATACTCATTATAGCTTCACTACACACTCTTGTTGTGTACGTCTCAAACCATCTGCTCGATCAGATGTGGCCTCTTTCAAGGTTCAGCAATCAATAAATGTGCAGAACACGAGAAATATGCATCAGTAGTGCCAGTGGCAACAATCAGGAGTGCCTCAAAAGTCTGGTGTAGACACTATGGACCATGTTAACTAAAGAGGCAGAAGAAGCCTTTGGCTCAGTAATAGTATTTCTGCCTCAGAGTGTGAATGTTGAGTCTTGATGAGTGGAAATCAGAGCTGCAGCTCGGAATTCAGAGTTAACATCTATCAGGATGATCCTATCTGGTGGAATGAGCAGCATTCCCCCGCCAACCCCTCCCCCGCCAATCCCTCCCCCACCAACACCCCCGCTCCCCCCACCCCCACCCCTGCCACAGCTTCCTTCATCAGATGGGTCATTGGAACCTATAAAACCCTCCCACCATATTTGGATGAACACCCTAATCAGATCCCACGGAAGGCATGCTCGCATTGTAGCCTGACAGACTGTTAATCAGCCTTAAAATCGTCACAGTGTCAGCTAAATTATTTTTAGTGATGTTGGTTGAGGGATAAATATTGGCCAGGACGCGAGGAGATCTCCCTTGCTCTTCTTCAAATTCTCCAGAGAAAGAATCATAGAATCATAGAAAGATTAAGGCACAGAAAGCAGCCACTTGGCCCATCGTGTCTGTGCCGGCCGAAAAAACGATCCACCTATTCTAATCCCACATTCCAGCATTTGGTCCATAGCCCTGCAAATTACAGCACTTGAGGTGCATATCCAGACTCCCTTTGAAAGAGTTGAGGGTCTCTGCCTCAACCACCCTTTCAGACCGTGGGTTCCAGACCATCACCACCCTCTGGGTGAAAATGTCTTTCCTCATCTCCCCTCTAATTTTTCTACCAATCACTTTAAATCTATGCCCCCTAGTCACTGACCTCTCTGCTAAGGTGAATAGACCCTTCACCTCCACTCTATCCAGGCCTCTCACAATTTTATACATTTCAATCAGATCTCCCCTCAGCCTTCTCTGTTCCAAGGAGAACAACCCCAGCCTATCCAATCTTTCCTAATCACTGCATTTTTCCAGTCCCAGCAACATCCTCGTAAATCTCCTCTGTACCCTCTCTTGTGCAATGACATCCTTTCGGTAATGAGGTGACCAGAACTGCACACAGTACTCAAGCTGTGGCCTAACCAATGAGTTATACAGTTCCAGCATAACCTCCCTGCTCTTATATTCTATACCTCGGCTAATAAAGGAAAGGATTCCATCTGCCTTCTTAACCACCTTATCGACCTGTCCTGCTACCTTCAGGGATCTGTGGACATTCACTCCAAGGTCCCTCACTTTCTCTACACTTCTCAGTATTTTCCCATTAATCGTGTATTCTTTTGCCTTGTTTGACCTCCCCAAATGCATCACCTCACACTCCTCCAAGTTGCATTCCATTTGCCACTTTTCTGCCCATCTGACCTGACCATCAATATCTTCCGGCAGCCTACAGCTATCCTCCTCGCTATCTACCACACGGACAATCTTTGTCTTTGTGAGTGTGAAGATACAGAAACAACAACAACTAAAGAGGCTTTTTGCTTTGCTTTTCATTTTAGCTTTTCTGGCAAAAGTCTCCTTTTCCTTTGCCTTTTCCTTACGTTTGCACAAAAGGCTGACGGACAACGCGAGATTCCGGGTGGTGTATGAAATGCACTCAACCTCCAAATGATTACTATGTGGGTGCTAGCAGGTCTATAGTGGGAATAGAGAAACAGCAAGGGGTCAGAGGCAAATGCAGCTCTTTACATAATGCCCTGCACTTTATTTTCAAGTCCCATGAAATCCCTGACAGGAACTCCTAACACCTTCCCTACTGGGATATGTGCCAGGTGCGACAATTTTTAAATCAGCTCATCTCGATTCCAGAAACTGTCTTGCTGAGCCTCACAAACCATCTGCTTGATCAGATGTTCTGCACTGCTGCCACAGCTGCCCAATGTGAAGTTCAGCAATCGATAAACACATTCCATTTCATGCTCAGGGCATACTTGTTGTCAGGTTTCATCAACTGAAAGGTAAAACGATGAAACCTGGCTGGAATTTTTATAAATATATAGGATGTCAAGGCTTTGGAGATGGTGCAGAAGAGATTTACGAGAATGGTACCAGAGATGTGGGGCTTCTGTTATGTGAAGACACTGGAGAAGTTGGGATTGTTCTCCTTAGAGTACAGAAGGTTAAGGGGAAATTTAATAGAGGTGTTCAAAATCAATAAAGGGTTTTGATAACGTAAATAAGGAGAAGCTGTTTCCAGTGGCAGAAGGATCGGTATCCAGAAGACACAGATTTTGGGTGATTGGCAAAAGAACCATAGGGGAGTGGAGGAGAATTTTTTTACACATTATTGTGATCTGGTGTGCCCGAAAGGGCAGTGAAAGCAGATTCAATAGTGGCTTTCAAAAGACAATTGAAAAGAAAAACAATTGCTGGGCTATGGAGAAAGAGCAGGGGGAGTGGGACTAATTGGATAGCTCTTTCCAAGAGCTGGCACAGGCACAATGGGCTGAATGGCCTCCTTCTGTGCAGTATGATTCTATGGTCTTATATATGTGTGCATAGTACTTCCTTTTGTAGAGGAGAAAAATCTCAAAACTGTCATCTGCATCACTCAACCATCCCTTTGGTCTTTGCTGTATGGTCCAAATCAGGAGGGCTTCGTGAATACTTGAAAAAAGGTTTATCTGTGCATCAGGGGAAGAAACCCAGCTCTGCTAACAAATGTCTCTCCACCTCACTTTCCTTTAAGATGCTCTTTAAAACGTACATCATTGACTAAGCTTTTGCTCGCTGAACCAAATATCTCCTTCTGTAGCTCGGTGTCAAATTTTGTCTGATAACCCTCCTGTGAAGTCCCTTGGGATGTTTTGCTAATAAAAGGCACTGTATAAATGCAAGTTGTTGTTCTTGTTTGTTGTTGTTTCATTGATACCGCTGTAGCCATTGTGTCCCACTAGGAACATTTCTTCCAGTATATTTCTAATGTATTAACAGTATCTCACCTGCAGCATCCTGCACCTTCAAAGGGACAAGGTTCGAAAGTTTTCTTGCAAATTAGTTTCTTTAGGTGGGTGTAAAAGCACTAAGAATAAATATCTCAGGCCTAACACAACTTGCACTGAATCGTCTGATTGGGGGCAGCAATCTGAAGTGCCTCCTGATTTAATTCTGTTCTAATCATTGTACTGAGTTAGTTAGAGTTGTATAATCCCAATGTAATACTTGATATCCCTTATGATCAGCTAGGATATATCTTACGATCTTTAACCCAGCGCGAACAAATAACCACACCTCGGCAATATATATTACACGCATAGAGAGGGTGCAGTGCCAATTCACCAGAATGATACCTGGGATAAAAGTGTTATGTTAGGAGGGCAGGTTACATACTCGAGGCTTGTATTCCCTCAAGTATAGAAGCTTAAGAGGAATTCTAATTTAAGATGAATAAAGGATCTGATTGGGTAGAGAAACTATTTCCTCTGGTGGGGGAGAGACCACAACTAGGGCCAGACCCTTAACATTGGAGCCAGAACATTCAGGGGTGATGTCAGAAAGCACTGCTTCACACAAAGGGTAGTGGCAATCTGGAACTCTCTCCCCAAAAAACGCTGTTGAGGCTGGAAGTCAATTAAAGATTTCAAAACAGAGATTGCTAGATTTTTTTTTTGTTAGGTAAGCGTGTTAAAGGATATAGAACCAAGGCAGGCAGATGGAGTTAAAGTACAGGTTAACTGTAATCTAACTGAATGGCAGAACAGGCTCGACGGGATGAATGGCCTGCTCCGGTTCCGAGACCTCTATTTAGAAGTAATGCTGCAGACTGGAATTCAGGCAGTACCCTCACAACATGTCCTGTCAGTCTGGAAGATGGAAAACACCAAGCAGTGAAATCTGTCTTGAGCAGAAATGCAAAATGGGTGATAGCAAATCAGCAGCCTGTTTACCCACTCCCCAACTGTACACGCTCGCTCAAGACACATTTCCTCCTAAAGACTGGACCTGCTTCTTCCAGGCTAAATAGCTAACCCTTTTATTGAGATTTAAACAGATTTTATAAACAAAAATACGAACTATCATGCAAAACTATAAGAATCACTATATATTAAACTATCAGGGTATGATTAATGCAATGACCGGTATAACAGCAGAATCCTGGGGACGGGTGTGAGATTAAATCCCAACATGGCAAATTATAAAATTGAATTCAATAAGTCTGGTCATTTATAGGCTAATAGGGAAAAAAACTGCATAAACTGGTTCCTTTATTTATGAAGAACCCATGTATGAAGATACGTTGATAAGAATGCAATTATGCCTGTCTAAAGAATGCATTAATACAGAATGGATTTAGCACGAACACAATTAAAAGGAAATCAGTTGTGGAGAAAACACAAAAAAACAAGATTGTAAAGATTTAATGTCTTATTTATAAGTGTATTCTTTCCCTAAAGTCAAAAGTAAATGAGAAAACAAGCTGCTAACTACTTGCATGATACTGAAAAGTCTGAAACTGGAAGGTATCTCGAAAGTGAAACTGAGCAATTTGCAAGAATTTTAATTCAGAGGTGAGTTCAGTCTTTATGGTCAGATTGGGTAGTAAATGTGTAGAAATGTCTGATAATAAAATTTGTTACTTATTTATGCTGCAAGTTACAAAGGAAAGATTTACATTTAAATAGCACTTTTTGCAACCATCGGACGTCCCAAAGCACTTTACAGCCAACGTAGTATTTTTGAAGTCGAGTCAATGTAAAAAACACAGAACCAATTAGTGCACAGCAAGCTCCCACAAACAGTTATGTGATAATGACCAGATAATCTGTTTTTGTTTTGGTGATTTGATTGAAGGATAAATGTTGGTCTAACATACCGCTCTGTAATGATCTTGTTAAACCAACCCTTACTGCAATCTGAACTCAGAAAAGTGATCAACATAGAGTGGGGATTGAAACTCCCAATGTTGGGGGCTTGTGCCAGCCAGTTCTAGGTTTGGTCATGCACTTACCAACAGGACTGACACAATTTGTCTCTGTTCTCTGCTATTCCCTGACTTCATACCCACAGATGTTTGGGACTATCTGCGAGGCATCAGAAAAAAATCCTGATGCAATCCCTTCATTCACAGAGGATGCTAATGAAGTCTAAAAGCAATGGGAGGTCCTATCAGATCCATCAGCTTTCTCCTCTACTACAGCAAGATGATAACAATTGGAAGTGTGTATGTTTGCCAAATGAAGTAATTTGTAACATTCACCAATTTGATGTTATCGGGTGCTGACAGTAAAATGAAATATTTATTTAACAGCAGCTGACAAGGTTGTTCTGTGTTTTCGGCTCAAACATATTGCAGGAGACGCTTCACTTGGATTCAAATTTATTACCGCCGTTCATCACTATTCCAATACTGGTCACTCTGCCATCTTTCACCCTGCGTCACCCAAATTCCATTACCCACACCCAGCTGACACCAAGAGCTGCATTTTGTTGTCCCACTGCCGGAAGCGGTGCAGGTGCAGTGAACAGCCGCCCCGCACGGGACCCACACTGCCACTTCACATATTCAGAGGGGAAGCCGCACCTCCCCATCACGTGCCGGGGGCAGCATTGGCAGCACCATTCACGGCATCAACAGATGCATGAGCAGATGCTGTCGCCATGTTTAAAACGATGCCATCCCTGCAAACACTACAACATAAAGCAGTGTATAATTATACACTAAATCATGCAGAGCTTCAACCTTCCCCCACACACACTAAATCATGGAGCGTTTCCCCCTTCCCCCACATACACTAAATCATGGAGCGTTTCCCCCTTCCCCCACATACACTAAATCATGCAGAGCTTCAACCTTCCCCCACATACAATAAATCATGGAGCGTTTCCCCCTTCCCCCACATACAATAAATCATGGAGCATTTCCCCCTTCCCCCACATACACTAAATCATGGAGCGTTTCCCCCTTCTCCCACATACAATAAATCATGGAGCGTTTCCCCCTTCCCCCACATACACTTCATCATGGAACGTTTCCCCCTTCCCCCACATACACTAAATCATGGAGCGTTTCCCCCTTCCCCCACACACACTAAATCATGGAGCGTTTCCCCCTTCCCCCACATACACTAAATTATGGAGCGTTTCCCCCTTCCCCACATACACTAAATCATGGAGCGTTTCCCCCTTCTCCCACAGACACTAAATCATGGAGAGTTTCCCCCTTCCCCCACATACACTAAATCATGGAGCGTTTCCCGCTTCCCCCACATACACTAAATCATGGAGAGTTTCCCCCTTCCCCCACATACACTAAATCATGGAGTATTTCCCCCTTCCCCCACATACACTAAATCATGGAGCGTTTCCCCCTTCCCCACATACACTAAATCATGGAGCGTTTCCCCCTTACCTCACATACACTAAATCATGGAGCGTTTCCCCCTTCCCCCACATACACTAAATCATGGAGCGTTTCCCCCTTCCACAACATACACTAAATCATGGAGCGTTTCACCCTTCCCCACATACACTAAATCATGGAGCGCTTCCCCCTTCCCCCACACACACTAATTCATGGATTGTTTCCCCCTTCCCCAATATACACTAAATCACGGAGTGTTACCTCCTTGCCCCACATACACTAAATCATGCAGTGTTACCTCCTTCCCCCACATACACTAAATCATGGAGTATTACCTCCTTCCCCAACATACACTAAATCATGGAGTCTTTCCCCCTTCCCCCACATAAACTCAATCATGGAGCGTTACCTCCTTCCCCCACATACACTAAATAATGGAGTGTTACCTCCTTCCCCCTCATACACTAAATCATGGAGTGTTACCTCCTTCCCCCACATACACTAAATAATGGAGTGTTACCTCCTTCCCCCACATACACTAAATCATGCAGTGTTACCTCCTTCCCCCACATACACTAAATCATGGAGTATTACCTCCTTCCCCCACATACACTAAATAATGGAGTGTTACCTCCTTCCCCCTCATACACTAAATAATGGAGTGTTACCTCCTTCCCCCAGATACACTAAATCATGGAGTGTTTCCCCCTTCCCCACATACACTAAATCATGGAGACTTGCCTCCTTCCCGCACATACACTAAATAATGGAGTGTTACCTCCTTCCCCCTCATAAACTAAATCGTGGAGTGTTACCTCCTTCCCCCACATACACTATATCATGGAGTGTTTCCCCCTTCCCCACATACACTAAATCATGGAGCGTTTCCCCCTTCCCCCACATACACTACATCATGGAACGTTTCCCCCTTCCCCCACATACACTAAATCATGGAGCATTTGCCCCTTCCCCCACACACACTAAATCATGGAGCGTTTCCCCCTTCCCCCACATACACTAAATCATGGAGCGTTTCCCCCTTCCCCCACATACACTAAATCATGGAGCGTTTCCCCCTTCTCCCACATACACTCAATCATGGAGAGGTTCCCCCTTCCCCCACATATACTAAATCATGGAGCGTTTCCCCCTTCCCCCACATACACTAAATCATGGAGTGTTTCCCCCTTCCCCAACATATACTAAATCATGGAGTGTTACCTCCTTCCCCAACATATACTAAATCATGGAGTGTTACCTCCTTCCCCAACAATACACTAAATCATGGAGTGTTACCTCCTTCCCCAACACACACTAAATCATGGAGTGTTACCTCCTTCCCCAACACACACTAAATCATGGAGTGTTACCTCCTTCCCCAACATACACTAAATCATGGAGTGTTACCTCCTTCCCCAACATACACAAAATCATGGAGTGTTACCTCCTTCCCTAACATACACTAAATCATGGAGTGTTACCTCCTTCCCCAACATACACAAAATCATGGAGTGTTACCTCCTTTCCCAACATACACTGAATCATGGAGTGTTACCTCTTTCCCCAACATACACTAAATCATGGAGTGTTACCTCCTTCCCCAACATACACTAAATCATAGAGTGTTACCTCCTTCCCCCACATACACTAAATCATGGAGTGTTACCTCCTTCCCCCACATGCACTAAATCATGGAGTATTTCCCCCTTCCCCCACATACACTAAATCATGGAACGTTTCCCCCTTCCCCCACATATTCCAATACATGGAGCGTTTCCCCCTTCCCCCACATACACTAAATCATGGAGCGTTTCCCCCTTCCCCCACATACACTAAATCATGGAGAGTTTCCCCCTTCCCCCACATACACTAAATCATGGAGCGTTTCCCCCTTCCCCCACATACACTAAATCATGGAGAGTTTCCCACTTCCCCCACATACACTAAATCATGAAGTATTTCCCCCTTCCACCACATACACTAAATCATGGAGCGTTTCCCCCTTTCCCACATACACTAAATCATGAAGCGTTTCCCCCTTCCCCCACATACACTAAATCATGGAGCGTTTCCCCCTTCCCCCACATACACTAAATCATGGAGGGTTTCCCCCTTCCACAACATACACTAAATCATGGAGCGTTTCCCCCTTCCACCACATACACTAAATCATGGAGTGTTACCTCCTTCCCCCACATACACTAAATCATGGAGTGTTACCTCCTTCCCCAACATACACTAAATCATGGAGCGTTACCTCCTTCCCCCACATACACGAAATCATGGAGTGTTACCTCCTTCCCCCCCGACACTAAATCATGGAGTGTTACCTGCTTCCCCCACATACACTAAATCATGGAGTGTTACCTCCTTCCCCAACATACACTTAATCGTGGAGTGTTACCTGCTTCCCCCACATACACTAAATCATGGAGTGTTCCCTCCTTCCCCCACATAAACTAAATCATGGAGTGTTACCTCCTTCCCCCACATACACTAAATCATGGAGTGTTACCTCCTTCCCCAACATACACTAAATCATGGAGTGTTACCTCCTTCCCCAACATACACTAAATCATGGAGTGTTACCTCCTTCCCCAACATACACTAAATCATGGAGTGTTACCTCCTTCCCCAACATACACTAAATCATGGAGTGTTACCTCCTTCCCCCACATACACTAAATCATGGAGTGTTACCTCCTTCCCCAACATACACTAAATCATGGAGTGTTACCTCCTTCCCCCACATACACTAAATCATGGAGTGTTACCTCCTTCCCCAACATACACGAAATCATGGAGTGTTACCTCCTTCCCCAACATACACTAAATCATGGAGTGTTACCTCCTTCCCCCACATAAACTAAATCATGGAGTGTTACCTCCTTCCCCCACATAAACTAAACCATGGAGAGTTACCTCCTTCCCCCACATACACAAAATCATGGAGTGTTACCTCCTTCCCCAACATACACTGAATCATGGATTGTTACCTCCTTCCCCATCATACACTAAATCATGGAGTGTTACCTCCTTGCCCAACATACACTAAATCATGGAGTGTTACCTCCATCCCCAACATACACTAAATCATGAAGTGTTACTTCCTTACCCCACATACACTGAATCATGGAGTGCTACTTCCTTCCCCAACATACACTAAATCATGGAGTGTTACCTCCTTCCTCAACATACACTAAATCATGGAGTGTTACTTCCTTCCCCCACATACACTCAATCATGGAGTGTTACCTCCTTCCCCAACATACACAAAATCATGGAGTGTTACCTCCTTCCCCAACATACCCTAAATCATGGAGTGTTACCTCCTCCCCCCACATACACTAAATCATGGAGTGTTACCTCCTTCCCCAACATACACTAAATCATGGAGTATTACCTCCTTCCCCAACATACACTAAATCATGGAGTGTTACCTCCTCCCCCCACATACACTAAATCATGGAGTGTTACCTCCTTCCCCAACATACACTAAATCATGGTGTGTTACCTCCTTCCACCACATACACTAAATCATGGAGTGATACCTCCTTCCCCCACATACACTAAATCATGGAGCGTTACCTCCTTCCCCAACATACACTAAATCATGGAGTGTTACCTGCTTCCCCAACATACACTAAATCATGGAGTGTTACCTCCTTCCCCAACATACACTAAATCATGGAGTGTTACCTCCTTCCCCAACATACACTAATTCATGGAGTGTTACCTCCTTCCCCAACATACACTAAATCATGGAGTGTTACCTCCTTCCCCAAAATACACTAAATCATAGAGTGTTACCTCCTTCCCCCACATACACTTAATCATGGAGTGTTACCTCCTTCCCCCACATGCACTAAATCATGGAGTATTTCCCCCTTCCCCCACATACACTAAATCATGGAAAGTTTCCCCCTTCCCCCACATACTCCAAATCATGGAGCGTTTCCCCCCTCCCCCACATACACTAAATCATGGAGCGTTTCCCCCTTCCCCCACATACACTAAATCATGGATCGTTTCCCCCTTCCCCCACATACACTAAATCATGGAGAGTTTCCCACTTCCCCCACATACACTAAATCATGGAGCGTTTCCCCCTTCCCCCACATACACTAAATCATGGAGGGTTTCCCCCTTCCACAACATACACTAAATCATGGAGCATTTCCCCCTTCCCCACATACACTAAATCATGGAGTGTTACCTCCTTCCCCCACATACACTAAATCATGGAGTGTTACCTCCTTCCCCCACATACACTAAATCATGGAGTGTTACCTCCTTCCCCCACAAACACTAAATCATGGAGTGTTACCTCCTTCCCCAACATACACTAAATCATGGAGTGTTACCTCCTTCCCCCACATACACTAAATCATGGAGTGTTACCTCCTTCCCCCCCTACACTAAATCATGGAGTGTTACCTCCTTCCCCAACATACACTAAATCATGGAGTGTAACCTGCTTCCCCCACATACACTAAATCATGGAGTGTTTCGCCCTTCCCCCACTTACACTAAATTAAGGAGTGTTACCTCCTTCCCCAACATGCACTAAATCGTGGAGTGTTACCTCCTTCCCCAACATACACTAAATCATGGAGTGTTACCTCCTTCCCCAACATACACTAAATCGTGGAGTGCTACGTCCTTCCCCCACATATACTAAATCATGGAGCGTTACCTCCTTCCCCCACATACACTGAATCATGGAGTGTTACCTCCTTCCCCCACATACACTGAATCATGGAGTGTTACCTCCTTCCCCCACATACACTAAATCATGGAGTGTTACCTCCTTCCCCAACATACACTAAATCATGGAGTGTTACCTCCTTCCCCCACATACACTTAATCATGGAGTGTTACCTCCTTCCCCATCATACACTAAATCATGGAGTGTTACCTCCTTGCCCAACATACACTAAATCATGGAGTGTTACCTCCATCCCCAACATACACTAAATCATGAAGTGTTACTTCCTTACCCCACATACACTGAATCATGGAGTGCTACTTCCTTCCCCAACATACACTAAATCATGGAGTGTTACCTCCTTCCTCAACATACACTAAATCATGGAGTGTTACTTCCTTCCCCCACATACACTCAATCATGGAGTGTTACCTCCTTCCCCAACATACACAAAATCATGGAGTGTTACCTCCTTCCCCAACATACCCTAAATCATGGAGTGTTACCTCCTCCCCCCACATACACTAAATCATGGAGTGTTACCTCCTTCCCCAACATACACTAAATCATGGAGTATTACCTCCTTCCCCAACATACACTAAATCATGGAGTGTTACCTCCTCCCCCCACATACACTAAATCATGGAGTGTTACCTCCTTCCCCAACATACACTAAATCATGGTGTGTTACCTCCTTCCACCACATACACTAAATCATGGAGTGATACCTCCTTCCCCCACATACACTAAATCATGGAGCGTTACCTCCTTCCCCAACATACACTAAATCATGGAGTGTTACCTGCTTCCCCAACATACACTAAATCATGGAGTGTTACCTCCTTCCCCAACATACACTAAATCATGGAGTGTTACCTCCTTCCCCAACATACACTAATTCATGGAGTGTTACCTCCTTCCCCAACATACACTAAATCATGGAGTGTTACCTCCTTCCCCAACATACACTAAATCATAGAGTGTTACCTCCTTCCCCCACATACACTTAATCATGGAGTGTTACCTCCTTCCCCCACATGCACTAAATCATGGAGTATTTCCCCCTTCCCCCACATACACTAAATCATGGAAAGTTTCCCCCTTCCCCCACATACTCCAAATCATGGAGCGTTTCCCCCCTCCCCCACATACACTAAATCATGGAGCGTTTCCCCCTTCCCCCACATACACTAAATCATGGATCGTTTCCCCCTTCCCCCACATACACTAAATCATGGAGAGTTTCCCACTTCCCCCACATACACTAAATCATGGAGCGTTTCCCCCTTCCCCCACATACACTAAATCATGGAGGGTTTCCCCCTTCCACAACATACACTAAATCATGGAGCATTTCCCCCTTCCCCACATACACTAAATCATGGAGTGTTACCTCCTTCCCCCACATACACTAAATCATGGAGTGTTACCTCCTTCCCCCACATACACTAAATCATGGAGTGTTACCTCCTTCCCCCACAAACACTAAATCATGGAGTGTTACCTCCTTCCCCAACATACACTAAATCATGGAGTGTTACCTCCTTCCCCCACATACACTAAATCATGGAGTGTTACCTCCTTCCCCCCCTACACTAAATCATGGAGTGTTACCTCCTTCCCCAACATACACTAAATCATGGAGTGTAACCTGCTTCCCCCACATACACTAAATCATGGAGTGTTTCGCCCTTCCCCCACTTACACTAAATTAAGGAGTGTTACCTCCTTCCCCAACATGCACTAAATCGTGGAGTGTTACCTCCTTCCCCAACATACACTAAATCATGGAGTGTTACCTCCTTCCCCAACATACACTAAATCGTGGAGTGCTACGTCCTTCCCCCACATATACTAAATCATGGAGCGTTACCTCCTTCCCCCACATACACTGAATCATGGAGTGTTACCTCCTTCCCCCACATACACTGAATCATGGAGTGTTACCTCCTTCCCCCACATACACTAAATCATGGAGTGTTACCTCCTTCCCCAACATACACTAAATCATGGAGTGTTACCTCCTTCCCCCACATACACTTAATCATGGAGTGTTACCTCCTTCCCCAACATACACAAAATCATGGAGTGTTACCTCCTTCCCCAACATACACTAAATCATGGAGTGTTACCTCCTTCCCCCACATAAACTTAATCATGGAGTGTTACCTCCTTCCCCCACATAAACTAAATCATGGAGAGTTACCTCCTTCCCCCACATACACTGAATCATGGAGTGTTACCTCCTTCCCCAACATACACTAAATCATGGAGTGTTACCTCCTTCCCCAACATACACTAAATCATGGAGTGTTTCCTCCTTCCCCCACATACACTAAATCATGGAGTGTTACCTCCTTCCCCAACATACACTAAATCATGGAGTGTTACCTCCTTCCCCAACATACACTGAATCATGGAGTGTTTCCTCCTTCCCCCACATGCACTAAATCATGGAGTGTTACCTCCTTCCCCCACATACACTAAATCATGGAGTGTTACCGCCTTCCCCAACATACACTAAATCATGGAGTGTTACCTCCTTCCCCAACATACACTAAATCATGGAGTGTTACCTCCTTCCCCAACATACACTAAATCATGGAGTGTTACCTCCTTCCCCAACATACACTAATTCATGGAGTGTTACCTCCTTCCCCAACATACACTAAATCATGGAGTGTTACCTCCTTTCACCACATACACTAAATCATGGAGTGTTACCTCCTTCCCCAACATACACTAAATCATGGAGTGTTACCTCCTTCCCCAACATACACTAAATCATGGAGTGTTACCTCCTTCCTCAACATAAACTAAATCATGGAGTTTTACTTCCTTCCCCCACATACACTAAATCATGGAGTGTTACCTCCTTCCCCAACATACACGAAATCATGGAGTGTTACCTCCTTCCCCAACATACACTAAATCATGGAGTGTTACATGCTTCCCCAACATACACTAAATCATGGAGTGTTACCTCCTTCCCCACATACACTAAATCATGGAGTGTTACCTCCTTCCCCAACATACACTAAATCATGGAGTGTTACCTCCTTCCTCAACATAAACTAAATCATGGAGTTTTACTTCCTTCCCCCACATACACTAAATCATGGAGTGTTACCTCCTTCCCCAACATACACTAAATCATGGAGTGTTACCTCCTTCCCCAACATACACCAAATCATGGAGTGTTACCTCCTTCCCCAACATACACTAAATCATGGAGCGTTACCTCCTTCCCCCACATGCACTAAATCATGGAGTGTTACCTCCTTCCCCAACATACACTAAATCATGGAGTGTTACCTCATTCCCCAACATACACTAAATCATGGAGTGTTACCTCCTTCCCCAACATACACTAAATCATGGAGTGTTACCTCCTTCCCCAACATACACTGAATCATGGAGTGTTACCTCCTTCCCCAACATACACTAAATCATGGAGTGTTACCTCCTTCCCCAACATATACTAAATCATGGGATGTTACCTCCTTCCCCAACATACACTAAATCATGGAGTGTTACCTCCTTCCCCAACATACACTAAATCATGGAGTGTTACCTCCTTCCCCAACATACACTAAATCATGGAGTGTTACCTCCTTCCCCAACATACACCAAATCATGGAGTGTTACCTCCTTCCCCAACATACACTGAATCATGGAGTGTTACCTCCTTCCCCAACATACACTAAATCATGGAGTCTTACCTCCTTCCCCAACATATACTAAATCATGGAGTGTTACCTCCTTCCCCAACATACTCTAAATCATGGAGTGTTACCTCCTTCCCCAACATACACTAAATCATGGAGTGTTTCCTCCTTCCCCAACATACACTAAATCATGGAGTGTTACCTCCTTCCCCAACATACACTAAATCATGGAATGTTACCTCCTTCCCCAACATACGCTAAATCATGGAGTGTTACCTCCTTCCCCCACATACACTAAATCATGGAGTGTTACCTCCTTCCCCCACATACACTAAATAATGGAGTGTTTCCTCCTTCCCCCACAGACACTAAATCATGGAGTGTTACCTCCTTCCCCAACATACACTAAATCATGGAGTGTTTCCTCCTTCCCCCACATACACTAAATCATGGAGTGTTACCTCCTTCCCCGGCAAACACTAAATCATGGAGTGTAACCTCCTTCCCCAAGACACACTAAATCATGGAGTGTTACCTCCTTCCCCAACATACACTAAATCATGGAGTGTTTCCTCCTTCCCCCACATACACTAAATCATGGAGTGTTTCCTCCTTCCCCCACATGCACTAAATCATGGAGTGTTACCTCCTTCCCCCACATACACTAAATCATGGAGTGTTACCGCCTTCCCCAACATACACTAAATCATGGAGTGTTACCTCCTTCCCCAACATACACTAAATCATGGAGTGTTACCTCCTTCCCCAACATACACTAAATCATGGAGTGTTACCTCCTTCCTCAACATAAACTAAATCATGGAGTTTTACTTCCTTCCCCCACATACACTAAATCATGGAGTGTTACCTCCTTCCCCAACATACACTAAATCATGGAGTGTTACCTCCTTCCCCAACATACACTAATTCATGGAGTGTTACCTCCTTCCCCAACATACACTAAATCATGGAGTGTTACCTCCTTCCCCAACATACACTAAATCATAGAGTGTTACCTCCTTCCCCCACATACACTTAATCATGGAGTGTTACCTCCTTCCCCCACATGCACTAAATCATGGAGTATTTCCCCCTTCCCCCACATACACTAAATCATGGAAAGTTTCCCCCTTCCCCCACATACTCCAAATCATGGAGCGTTTCCCCCCTCCCCCACATACACTAAATCATGGAGCGTTTCCCCCTTCCCCCACATACACTAAATCATGGAGCGTTTCCCCCTTCTCCCACATACACTCAATCATGGAGTGTTTCCCCCTTCCCCCACATACACTAAATCATGGATCGTTTCCCCCTTCCCCCACATACACTAAATCATGGAGAGTTTCCCACTTCCCCCACATACACTAAATCATGGAGCGTTTCCCCCTTCCCCCACATACACTAAATCATGGAGGGTTTCCCCCTTCCACAACATACACTAAATCATGGAGCATTTCCCCCTTCCCCACATACACTAAATCATGGAGTGTTACCTCCTTCCCCCACATACACTAAATCATGGAGTGTTTCCTCCTTCCCCCACATACACTAAATCATGGAGTGTTTCCTCCTTCCCCCACAAACACTAAATCATGGAGTGTTACCTCCTTCCCCAACATACACTAAATCATGGAGTGTTACCTCCTTCCCCCACATACACTAAATCATGGAGTGTTACCTCCTTCCCCCCCTACACTAAATCATGGAGTGTTACCTCCTTCCCCAACATACACTAAATCATGGAGTGTAACCTGCTTCCCCCACATACACTAAATCATGGAGTGTTTCGCCCTTCCCCCACTTACACTAAATTAAGGAGTGTTACCTCCTTCCCCAACATGCACTAAATCGTGGAGTGTTACCTCCTTCCCCAACATACACTAAATCATGGAGTGTTACCTCCTTCCCCAACATACACTAAATCGTGGAGTGCTACGTCCTTCCCCCACATATACTAAATCATGGAGCGTTACCTCCTTCCCCCACATACACTGAATCATGGAGTGTTACCTCCTTCCCCCACATACACTAAATCATGGAGTGTTACCTCCTTCCCCAACATACACTAAATCATGGAGTGTTACCTCCTTCCCCCACATACACTTAATCATGGAGTGTTACCTCCTTCCCCAACATACACTAAATCATGGAGTGTTACCTCCTTCCCCAACATACACTAAATCATGGAGTGTTACCTCCTTCCCCCACATAAACTTAATCATGGAGTGTTACCTCCTTCCCCCACATAAACTAAATCATGGAGAGTTACCTCCTTCCCCCACATACACTGAATCATGGAGTGTTACCTCCTTCCCCAACATACACTAAATCATGGAGTGTTACCTCCTTCCCCAACATACACTAAATCATGGAGTGTTTCCTCCTTCCCCCACATACACTAAATCATGGAGTGTTACCTCCTTCCCCAACATACACTAAATCATGGAGTGTTACCTCCTTCCCCAACATACACTGAATCATGGAGTGTTTCCTCCTTCCCCCACATGCACTAAATCATGGAGTGTTACCTCCTTCCCCCACATACACTAAATCATGGAGTGTTACCACCTTCCCCAACATACACTAAATCATGGAGTGTTACCTCCTTCCCCAACATACACTAAATCATGGAGTGTTACCTCCTTCCCCAACATACACTAAATCATGGAGTGTTACCTCCTTCCCCAACATACACTAAATCATGGAGTGTTACCTCCTTCCCCAACATACACTAAATCATGGAGTGTTACCTCCTTTCACCACATACACTAAATCATGGAGTGTTACCTCCTTCCCCAACATACACTAAATCATGGAGTGTTACCTCCTTCCCCAACATACACTAAATCATGGAGTGTTACCTCCTTCCTCAACATAAACTAAATCATGGAGTTTTACTTCCTTCCCCCACATACACTAAATCATGGAGTGTTACCTCCTTCCCCAACATACACGAAATCATGGAGTGTTACCTCCTTCCCCAACATACACTAAATCATGGAGTGTTACATGCTTCCCCAACATACACTAAATCATGGAGTGTTACCTCCTTCCCCACATACACTAAATCATGGAGTGTTACCTCCTTCCCCAACATACACTAAATCATGGAGTGTTACCTCCTTCCTCAACATAAACTAAATCATGGAGTTTTACTTCCTTCCCCCACATACACTAAATCATGGAGTGTTACCTCCTTCCCCAACATACACTAAATCATGGAGTGTTACCTCCTTCCCCAACATACACCAAATCATGGAGTGTTACCTCCTTCCCCAACATACACTAAATCATGGAGCATTACCTCCTTCCCCCACATGCACTAAATCATGGAGTGTTACCTCCTTCCCCAACATACACAAAATCATGGAGTGTTACCTCATTCCCCAACATACACTAAATCATGGAGTGTTACCTCCTTCCCCAACATACACTAAATCATGGAGTGTTACCTCCTTCCCCAACATACACTGAATCATGGAGTGTTACCTCCTTCCCCAACATACACTAAATCATGGAGTGTTACCTCCTTCCCCAACATATACTAAATCATGGGATGTTACCTCCTTCCCCAACATACACTAAATCATGGAGTGTTACCTCCTTCCCCAACATACACTAAATCATGGAGTGTTACCTCCTTCCCCAACATACACTAAATCATGGAGTGTTACCTCCTTCCCCAACATACACCAAATCATGGAGTGTTACCTCCTTCCCCAACATACACTGAATCATGGAGTGTTACCTCCTTCCCCAACATACACTAAATCATGGAGTCTTACATCCTTCCCCAACATATACTAAATCATGGAGTGTTACCTCCTTCCCCAACATACTCTAAATCATGGAGTGTTACCTCCTTCCCCAACATACACTAAATCATGGAGTGTTACCTCCTTCCCCAACATACACTAAATCATGGAGTGTTACCTCCTTCCGCAACATACACTAAATCATGGAGTGTTACCTCCTTCCCCAACATACGCTAAATCATGGAGTGTTACCTCCTTCCCCCACATACACTAAATCATGGAGTGTTACCTCCTTCCCCCACATACACTAAATCATGGAGTGTTTCCTCCTTCCCCCACAGACACTAAATCATGGAGTGTTACCTCCTTCCCCAACATACACTAAATCATGGAGTGTTTCCTCCTTCCCCCACATACACTAAATCATGGAGTGTTACCTCCTTCCCCGGCAAACACTAAATCATGGAGTGTAACCTCCTTCCCCAAGACACACTAAATCATGGAGTGTTACCTCCTTCCCCAACATACACTAAATCATGGAGTGTTTCCTCCTTCCCCCACATACACTAAATCATGGATTGTTTCCTCCTTCCCCCACATGCACTAAATCATGGAGTGTTACCTCCTTCCCCCACATACACTAAATCATGGAGTGTTACCGCCTTCCCCAACATACACTAAATCATGGAGTGTTACCTCCTTCCCCAACATACACTAAATCATGGAGTGTTACCTCCTTCCCCAACATACACTAAATCATGGAGTGTTACCTCCTTCCCCAACATACACTAAATCATGGAGTGTTACCTCCTTCCCCAACATACACTAAATCATGGAGTGTGACCTCCTTTCACCACATACACTAAATCATGGAGTGTTACTTCCTTCCCCCACATACACTGAATCATGGAGTGTTACCTCCTTCCCCAACATACACTAAATCATGGAGTGTTACCTCCTTCCCCAACATACACCAAATCATGGAGTGTTACCTCCTTCCCCAACATACACTAAATCATGGAGTGTTACCTCCTTCCCCCACATGCACTAAATCATGGAGTGTTACCTCCTTCCTCAACATAAACTAAATCATGGAGTTTTACTTCCTTCCCCCACATACACTAAATCATGGAGTGTTACCTCCTTCCCCAACATCCACGAAATCATGGAGTGTTACCTCCTTCCCCAACATACACTAAATCATGGAGTGTTACATGCTTCCCCAACATACACTAAATCATGGAGTGTTACCTCCTTCCCCACATACACTAAATCATGGAGTGTTACCTCCTTCCCCAACATACACTAAATCATGGAGTGTTACCTCCTTCCTCAACATAAACTAAATCATGGAGTTTTACTTCCTTCCCCCACATACACTAAATCATGGAGTGTTACCTCCTTCCCCAACATACACTAAATCATGGAGTGTTACCTCCTTCCCCAACATACACCAAATCATGGAGTGTTACCTCCTTCCCCAACATACACTAAATCATGGAGCATTACCTCCTTCCCCCACATGCACTAAATCATGGAGTGTTACCTCCTTCCCCAACATACACAAAATCATGGAGTGTTACCTCATTCCCCAACATACACTAAATCATGGAGTGTTACCTCCTTCCCCAACATACACTAAATCATGGAGTGTTACCTCCTTCCCCAACATACACTGAATCATGGAGTGTTACCTCCTTCCCCAACATACACTAAATCATGGAGTGTTACCTCCTTCCCCAACATATACTAAATCATGGGATGTTACCTCCTTCCCCAACATACACTAAATCATGGAGTGTTACCTCCTTCCCCAACATACACTAAATCATGGAGTGTTACCTCCTTCCCCAACATACACTAAATCATGGAGTGTTACCTCCTTCCCCAACATACACCAAATCATGGAGTGTTACCTCCTTCCCCAACATACACTGAATCATGGAGTGTTACCTCCTTCCCCAACATACACTAAATCATGGAGTCTTACCTCCTTCCCCAACATATACTAAATCATGGAGTGTTACCTCCTTCCCCAACATACTCTAAATCATGGAGTGTTACCTCCTTCCCCAACATACACTAAATCATGGAGTGTTACCTCCTTCCCCAACATACACTAAATCATGGAGTGTTACCTCCTTCCGCAACATACACTAAATCATGGAGTGTTACCTCCTTCCCCAACATACGCTAAATCATGGAGTGTTACCTCCTTCCCCCACATACACTAAATCATGGAGTGTTACCTCCTTCCCCCACATACACTAAATCATGGAGTGTTTCCTCCTTCCCCCACAGACACTAAATCATGGAGTGTTACCTCCTTCCCCAACATACACTAAATCATGGAGTGTTTCCTCCTTCCCCCACATACACTAAATCATGGAGTGTTACCTCCCTCCCCGGCAAACACTAAATCATGGAGTGTAACCTCCTTCCCCAAGACACACTAAATCATGGAGTGTTACCTCCTTCCCCAACATACACTAAATCATGGAGTGTTTCCTCCTTCCCCCACATACACTAAATCATGGATTGTTTCCTCCTTCCCCCACATGCACTAAATCATGGAGTGTTACCTCCTTCCCCCACATACACTAAATCATGGAGTGTTACCGCCTTCCCCAACATACACTAAATCATGGAGTGTTACCTCCTTCCCCAACATACACTAAATCATGGAGTGTTACCTCCTTCCCCAACATACACTAAATCATGGAGTGTTACCTCCTTCCCCAACATACACTAAATCATGGAGTGTTACCTCCTTCCCCAACATACACTAAATCATGGAGTGTTACCTCCTTTCACCACATACACTAAATCATGGAGTGTTACTTCCTTCCCCCACATACACTGAATCATGGAGTGTTACCTCCTTCCCCAACATACACTAAATCATGGAGTGTTACCTCCTTCCCCAACATACACCAAATCATGGAGTGTTACCTCCTTCCCCAACATACACTAAATCATGGAGTGTTACCTCCTTCCCCCACATGCACTAAATCATGGAGTGTTACCTCCTTCCCCAACATATACTAAATCATGGAGTGTTACCTCCTTCCCCAACATACACTAAATCATGGAGTGTTACCTCCTTCCCCAACATACACTAAATCATGGAGTGTTACCTCCTTCCCCAACATACACTGAATCATGGAGTGTTACCTCCTTCCCCAACATACACTAAATCATGGAGTGTTACCTCCTTCCCCAACATATACTAAATCATGGAGTGTTACCTCCTTCCCCAACATACACTAAATCATGAAGTGTTACCTCCTTCCCCAACATACACTAAATCATGGGGTGTTACCTCCTTCCCCCACATACACTAAATCATGGAGTGTTACCTCCTTCCCCAACATACACTAAATCATGGAGTGTTACCTCCTTCCCCCACATACACTAAATCATGGAGTGTTACCTCCTTCCCCAACATGCACTAAATCATGGAGTGTTACTTCCTTCCCCAGCATACACTAAATCATGGAGTGTTTCACACTTCCCCCACATACACTAAATCATGGAGTGTTTCCTCCTTCTCCCACATACATTAAATCATGGAGTGTTACCTCCTTCCCCCACATACACTAAATCATGGAGTGTTACTTCCTTCCCCAGCATACACTAAATCATGGAGTGTTTCACACTTCCCCCACACACACTAAATCATGGAGTGTTTCCCCCTTCCCCCACATACACTAAATCATGGAGTGTTACCTCCTTCCCCAACATACACTAAATCATGGAGTGTTACCTCCTTCCCCAACATACACTAAATCATGGAGTGTTTCACCCTTCCCCCACATACACTGAATCATGGAGTGTTACCTCCTTCCCCAACATACACTAAATCATGGAGTGTTACCTCCATCCCCAACATTCACTAAATCATGGAGTGTTACCTCCTTCCCCCACATACACTAAATCATGGAGTGTTACCTCCTTCCCCAACATACACCAAATCATGGAGTGTTACCTCCTTCCCCAACATATACTAAATCATGGAGTGTTACCTCCTTCCCCAACATACACTAAATCATGAAGTGTTACCTCCTTCCCCAACATACACTAAATCATGGGGTGTTACCTCCTTCCCCAACATACACTAAATCATGGAGTGTTACCTCCTTCCCCAACATACACTAAATCATGGAGTGTTACCTCCATCCCCAACATTCACTAAATCATGGAGTGTTACCTCCTTCCGCCACATACACTAAATCATGGAGTGTTTCCCCCTTCCACCACATACACGAAATCATGGAGTGTTTCCCCCTTCCCCCACATACACTAAATCATGGAGTGTTACCTCCTTCCCCCACATACACTAAATCATGGAGTGTTACCTCCTTCCCCCACATACACTAAATCATGGAGTGTTACCTCCTTCCCCCACATACACTAAATCATGGAGTGTTTCCTCCTTCCCCCACATACACTAAATCATGGAGTGTTACCTCCTTCCCCAACATACACTAAATCATGGAGTGTTACCTCCTTCCCCAAGACACACTAAATCATGGAGCGTTACCTCCTTCCCCAACATACACAAAATCATGGAGTGTTACCTCCTTCCCCAACATACACTAAATCATGGAGTGTTACCTCCCTCCCCCACATATACTAAATCATGGAGCGTTACCTCCTTCCCCCACATACACTGAATCATGGAGTGTTACCTCCTTCCCCCACATACACTGAATCATGGAGTGTTACCTCCTTCCCCCACATACACTGAATCATGGAGTGTTACCTCCTTCCCCCACATACACTAAATCATGGAGTGTTACCTCCTTCCCCAACATACACTAAATCATGGAGTGTTACTTCCTTCCCCAGCATACACTGAATCATGGAGTGTTTCACACTTCCCCCACATACACTAAATCATGGAGTGTTTCCTCCTTCTCCCACATACATTAAATCATGGAGTGTTACCTCCTTCCCCAACATACACTAAATCATGGAGTGTTACTTCCTTCCCCAGCATACACTAAATCATGGAGTGTTTCACACTTCCCCCACACACACTAAATCATGGAGTGTTTCCCCCTTCCCCCACATACACTAAATCATGGAGTGTTACCTCCTTCCCCAACATACACTAAATCATGGAGTGTTACCTCCTTCCCCAACATACACTAAATCATGGAGTGTTTCACCCTTCCCCCACATACACTGAATCATGGAGTGTTACCTCCTTCCCCAACATACACTAAATCATGGAGTGTTACCTCCATCCCCAACATTCACTAAATCATGGAGTGTTACCTCCTTCCCCCACATACACTAAATCATGGAGTGTTACCTCCTTCCCCCACATACACTAAATCATGGAGTGTTACCTCCTTCCCCAACATACACTCAATCATGGAGTGTTACCTCCTTCCCCAGCATGCACTAAATCATTGAGTGTTACCTCCTTCCCCAGCATACACTAAATCATGGAGTGTTACCTCCTTCCCCAACATACACTAAATCATGGAGTGTTACCTCCTTCCCCAACATACACTCAATCATGGAGTGTTACCTCCTTCCCCAGCATGCACTAAATCATTGAGTGTTACCTCCTTCCCCAGCATACACTAAATCATGGAGTGTTACCTCCTTCCCCAACATACACTAAATCATGGAGTGTTACCTCCTTCCCCCACATACACTCAATCATGGAGTGTTACCTCCTTCCCCCACATACACCAAATCATGGAGCGTTTCCCCCTTCCCCAGCATACACTAAATCTTGGTGATTTTCCCCCTTCCCCCACATACACGGAATCATGGAGCGTTTCCCCCTTCCCCCACATACACTAAATCTTGGTGATTTTCCCCCTTCCCCCACATACACGGAATCATGGAGCGTTTCCCCCTTCCCCCACATACACTAAATCATGCAGAGCTTCTCCTTTCCCCACCTCGTTGACGCCAGCTTCTCCAGGACAGGAAGGTGAAGTTGCATGAGTGCCGCATGATGCGCTCAAGATTGGGAACTGAAGATAAGATTGCGGCGAATTAAATGCAAAATTATGCTGAGTGCTATTTTAAACATTTAAAGTAGGGTCCCATCGCAGAGCAGCGGAGGTTGTGCCCTGGAGCCTCGCCACCGCCAGGAAGATCGGGCCCAGCTATCCCAGCATCAGGCTCCGTGACAGCCGCTGCCACCCCAATTCCCCACCGCCACGAAACCTGGCGTCGGGCTGGGAACAAAATCCAGCTCCAAGTCCCATTCACCCGTCACCCTTTGGCTCACTGACCGACATTGGCTGCTGATCCAGTAGCATCTCAAATTTTTTAATTCTCATATTGGTTTTCAAATTGCCATATCCTTGTCCATCCCTATCTCTGTCATCTCTTCCAGCCCTACAACCCTCCAAGGTCTCTCTGCTCCTCCAATTTTGGCCTGTTGTGCATCCCCGATTTGAATCACTCCACTTTTGGTGGCCATGCCTTCAACTGCAAAGATTCTGAGCTCTGGAATTCTCTGCCTAAACCTCTCTGCCTCTCTACCTCTCTCTCCTCCTTTAAGGTGCTTCTCAAAACCTACCTCTTTGACCAAGCTTTTGGCCACCTACCCTTGTATCTCCTTATTTATGCAGCTCTGTGTCAGTTTCTGTATGATTACTCCCCTATGAACTATTACTCCCCTGTGTTCTCGCACCCACACTTTTTGGGATTTTCTTCTCCCTGCTGCTTTCACATGCGTTCAAATCCTCTGAAGAAGGAATTTTCCTCCACACAAGATCAGGGGGCAGGTTGTTCAACCTTGCCCGTCTAAAAGCGAAGTCCAAAGTACGGAAAGTCCTCATCAGAGAACTCCTCTTTGCTGACGATGCTGCTTTAACATCTCACACTGAAGAATGCCTGCAGAGTCTCATCGACAGGTTTGCGGCTGCCTGCAATGAATTTGGCCTAACCATCAGCCTCAAGAAAATGAACATCATGGGGCAGGACGTCAGAAATGCTCCATCCATCAATATTGGCGACCACGCTCTGGAAGTGGTTCAAGAGTTCACCTACCTAGGCTCAACTATCACCAGTAACCTGTCTCTAGATGCAGAAATCAACAAGCGCATGGGAAAGGCTTCCACTGCTATGTTCAGACTGGCCAAGAGAGTGTGGGAAAATGGCGCACTGACACGGAACACAAAAGTCCAAGTGTATCAGGCCTGTGTCCTCAGTACCTTGCTCTACGGCAGCGAGGCCTGGACAACGTATGCCAGCCAAGAGCGACGTCTCAATTCATTCCATCTTCGCTGCCTTCGGAGAATACTTGGCATCAGGTGGCAGGACTATATCTCCAACACAGAAGTCCTTGAAGCGGCCAACATCCCCAGCTTATACACACTACTGAGTCAGCGGCGCTTGAGATGGCTTGGCCATGTGAGCCGCATGGAAGATGGCAGGATCCCCAAAGACACATTGTACAGCGAGCTCGCCACTGGTATCAGACCCACCGGCCGTCCATGTCTCCGTTATAAAGACGTCTGCAAACGCGACATGAAATCGTGTGACATTGATCACAAGTCGTGGGAGTCAGTTGCCAGCATTCGCCAGAGCTGGCGGGCAGCCATAAAGACAGGGCTAAATTGTGGCGAGTCGAAGAGACTTAGTAGTTGGCAGGAAAAAAGACAGAGGCGCAAGGGGAGAGCCAACTGTGCAACAGCCCCAACAAACAAATTTCTCTGCAGCACCTGTGGAAGAGCCTGTCACTCCAGAATTGGCCTTTATAGCCACTCCAGGCGCTGCTTCACAAACCACTGACCACCTCCAGGCGCGTATCCATTGTCTCTCGAGATAAGGAGGCCCAAAAGAACTCCCCTATGAAGCACTATGGGGTGCTTTACTACATTAATGGCGCTATAGAAATGCAAGTTATCATCATGTGCTTTAGAGAAGGAAACCTTCTGTCATTCACTGGTCTGGGACTATATGTGACCCCAGTCCCACAACGGCGTGATTGACTGTCTCTGAAACGCCCTTGTACAGTTGAATGAAACCATTACAAAGAATCACCACAGAGACTGAAGTGGTTCAAAAAGAAGGTACACCACCCCTACTGTCTCAAGGAACAACTATAAATGGGCAACAAATGCCAGCCTTGCCTGCAACGCCCACATCCTGAGAATGAATGGAAATAAAATCTGCCACTTACTAGCACCTCCCACTAACATTATGGCATGCTCCTTACAGTTCCAGCACTTCACTGAGAACTGTTCCTTCACTCACGTCCTTACATGCATCTCACCTTTCACATTTAGCTTCCACTCCCGTCTGTAACCCAACTCCTTCACAGTCACTGAGTAGTAAAATAGGCACATTTAACAGCAGAGCAACTTGCATTGATACACCACATTTAACATCGCAAAACATCCCAATGTTTAAATTTAACACAGAGTCATATGAGGTGATATTAGGACAGGCCACCAAAAGCTTGCTCAAAGAGGTAGATCTTAATAAGCATCACAAAGAGGTAGAGAGACAGAACGGTTTTGGGAAGGAATTCCAGAGCTTAGGACCCAGGCAACTGAAGTCACAACCACAAATGGCGAGGCCATTAAAATTGGAGGAGTGCAGCGATCTTGAACGGTTGTAGGGCTGGAGGAGATTACATCGATAGGGGGAGGATTTGGAAACAGGATCAGCATTTTGACATTTCTGGGAATAAGCGTACGAGGGAGAAAATAATAGGTTATGCTGATAGGGTGAGATGAAGGAGAGTGGGAAGAGGCAGATGCAGAGCAGAAACACTGGTATAGCCCAGTTGGGTCAAATAGCCTGTTTCTGTGCTGTAAATTCTACGTAATTGTCGTATGAGGTTTTTTTTAATTTCCGAAATATACTTTATTTATAAAAATCTGTAAAAAATACATTACAAAACAGTTCCAAACAGCACCAAGTCAAAAAATACAAAGAGTGCAAAGGAGATCAGTTTCCTTCAATACAGGAGTGAGTTGCCTCATCACCCTTCCATTTCATTTTTCATGCCATATACATTTAACAGCAAACAAAGATTTTCCCGATACAGTTCGAGGGGTTTCCCGTGGATCCAGCCCCTCAGTTCAGCATGGTGGGGGGACCTTACACTGTGGTCTTTCCCCATTGAGCCTTTGTTGCGGCTGCCCCAAGCTTTAGTGCGTCCCTCAGCACGTAGTCCTGGACCTTGGAATGTGCCAGTCTGCAACATTCGGTCGTGGACAACTCTTTGCGCTGGAAGACCAGCAAGTTTCGGGCAGACCAAAGAACGTCTTTCACCGAATTGATGGTCCTCCAGCAGAAGTTGATGTTTGTCTCGGTGTGCGTCCCTGGGAACAGCCTGTAGAGCACAGACTCCTGTGTTACAGAGCTGCTTGGGATGAACCTCGACAAAAACCACTGCATCTCTTTCCACACCTGCTTTGCGAAGACACATTCCAGAAGGAGGTGGGAAACCATCTCTTCCCCACCACAGCCACCTCGAGGGCATTGTGCGGAGGGGGTGAGACTTCTGGCGTGCAGGAAGGATCTGACAGGGAGGGCTCTTCTCACCAGCAGCCAAGCTACGTCTTGGTGCTTGTTTGAAAGTTCGGGTTCATTCATTCCGCCAAATGACTTTCAGTCTGCTCAGGGAACCATCTGACAGGATCCACCGTCTCCTTTTCGTATGAGGTTATTTTTATTTCCAAAATATACTTTATTCATAAAAATCTGTAAAAAAATACATTACAAAAAAGTTCCAAACAGCACCAAGTCAAAAAATACAAAGAGTGCATATGAGTTTTTTTTAATTTCCAAAATAAGGCCCAATAGGGCCTTGAGGACATTCCGTGCAGACCACTGCCTGATGGATTGGTGGTCAAAGGTAATTTTCCGCAGAAACTTTTCCACGAAGGATAGGTGGTACGGCACGGTCCAACTGGATGGAGCGTTCCGCAGCAATGTGACCAGGCCCATCCTTCGCAACACCGGGGACAGATAGAACCTCGGGATGTAGTGACACTTGGTGTTTGCATACTGGAGGTCTACACACAGCTTGATGCAGCCGCACACGAAGGTGGTCATCAGGATGAGGGCAATGTTGGATACATTTTTTCCGCCCTTATCCAGAGGTTTGAAAATCGTGTCCCTCCAGACCCAGTCCATTTTGGATCCCTAGATGAAGCAGAAAATGGCTCAGGTGACCGCCACAGTGCAGGAGTGGGGTATGGGCCAGACCTGTGCCACGTACAGCAACAACATGAGCGCCTCGCACCTGATGACCAGGTTCTTACCCATAATGGAGAGAGATCGCTGCCCCCACATGCCCAGCTTATCTTGTACCCTGGCTACTCGCTCCTTGCAGGTTTTGGTGCATGCCCCGGCCCTTCCGAACCATATCCCCAGCACCTTCAGGTAGCATGACCTAACGGTGAAGGGGACAAAGGATCGGTCAGCCCAGTAGCCAAAGAACATGGCCTCGCTCTTGCCATGGTTAACTTTGGCTCCCGAGGCCAGTTCGAACTGATCGCAGATGCTCATCAGTCTGCGCACGGACAGCGGATCCGAGCAGAAAACGGCGACGTCATCCATGTACAGGGAGGTTTTAACCTGAGTGCCTCCACTGCCCGGGATTGTCACCCCTCTTATGCTCGCATCCTTCCTAATAGACTCAGCAAAGGGTTCAATACAGCAAACAAACAAGACAGAGGAGAGAGGAAAGAGTGCGTATGAGGTATGAGGCAAGTGAATTCGCCCATCCTTTCTGAACTGTACATTTGTTGCTGGGAGGTCCTGCGACCCAAAATCTCTCTCATAGTACGGTCTGAGCAGCTGGTTGATGAGGTGAATGAGCTACAGGAACAGCAAGAAAGCGTGAAAATACCGGTGCTAATGTAATGACGATCAATGGTGTATATAAAGGGATAGAATCCTCACAATCTGTTCCTGTAAGTCATTTCATAACCTGAAAACTAGCATCACTTTATATCGCACAATCTAGTCAGCTGTCTGCTCTCTTGTGACTTTAAATAAGTGAGCCTGATAACATGCAGCAACTTCAAGAGAAGAAAGAAACTTGCATTGTTATAGCGACTGAGAAGGGAAAATTCTGGAAATACTCAGCAGGTCTGGCAGAATCTGTGGTGAGAGAAACAGGTTTAATGTTTCAGGTTGATGACCTTTCATCAGAACTGGAAGGAGTTAGAGATTTAACAACCTTTATGAAAGTGCAGAGCCAGGGAAAATCAGGCAGGAAAAGAACAATAAGTAAAGGTTTGTGATAAAGTGGACAGCTGGAGTAATTAAATGACAAAAGTGATGATAAAGTAACGAAAAATGAAGCTAATATTACACAAATAATTCTTCTGCGTTTTTGCAGTATTTACATTTCGACAGCACCCTTTCGCGACATCAGTGCATCCCAAAGCACTTTATAGCCAATGAAGTACTTCTGAAGTATAGCCACCATTGTAATGTAGGACACACGGCAGCCAATATGTACACAGCAAGATCCCACAAACAGCAATGTGATAATGACATGACATTCTGCTTTTAATGATGTTGATTGAGGGATAGATATTGGGCAGGACACCGGGGAGAACTCCCCTGCTCATCTTCAAAATAGTGCCAGTGACAGAGAGATTAGGAAGAGAATTCCAAAGCTTAAGCCCTAAACAGCTGAAGGCATGGGGGTCAATGGCAGGATGAAGCAACAGGGGGTTGCACAAAAAGTCAGAATTGGAGGAGAGCCGAAATCTCAGAGGGTAGTGGAGCTGATGAAGGTTACAGAGGTAGGGAGGGGTAAGGCCAGGGATAGGTTTGAAAACAATGATGAGAATTGTAAATTCTCTATTCAAGTGGAGGGGGTAAAAAGGAATGTAGTAGCAGGAAAGGGGACAGATACTTTTCTCTGCAGCCAAGAGCATGAGTCCCGAAGGCTGTGCTGCCTGCCTGGTGTCAGGGTTAAGGCCATCTCCTCGGAGCTGGGGGCTGGATTTTAAAAGCCCGCCATCAATGTCAGTGGCAATCTCAAAGAACAGCAGCCCAGACATGTGGGCCACACACCAAAGAGCCACCGCGATCTCATGGGCAGCGGCTCATTTAAATAGCCGGGGCAGCCCGCACCCCCCCACAATGGCACGGAGGCGACGGGCTGTCTGTCCCCGGCAATGGCGTCAACTGCCTGTGTGCAGGCGTCATTTTTAAAGAGCAGCCAGCCCTGCCGGTCAATTTGAATTTTTAAAGGAGGGAGGAACTTAAAACAATCACTACCACTAGAGAAAAAGTACTTGGAAACTAATGTGACTAAAAGCTGACAAGTCCCTTAAGATCCTGAGGTCTTAAAAGAAGTCTCCAACAAGAGAGAATCTAAACATCTCCCCCTGACATTAAATAGCATTACGATGGCTGAATCCCCCACTATCAGCATCCTGGGGGTTACAACTGACCAGCAACTGAACTGAACCAGCCACATAAATACTGTGGCTACAAGAGCAGGTCAGAGGCTAGGAATCCTGTGATGAGTAATTCACCTCCTGACTCCCTAAAGCCTGTCCACCATCTACAAGGCACAAGTCAGGAGTGTGATGGAATACTTTCCACTTGCCTGGATGGGTGCAGCTCCAACAACACTCAAGAAGCTCGACACCATCCAGGACAAAGCAGCCCGCTTGATTGGCACCCGATCCACAAACATTCACTCCCTCCACCACCGACGCACAATGGCAGCAGTGTGTACCATCCAAAAGATGCACTGCAGCAAAGCACCAAGGTTACTCAGGCAGCACCTTACAAACCCACGGCCTCTACCACCTGGAAGGACAAGGGCAGCAGATGCATGGGAACACCACCACCTGCAAGTTCCCCTCCAAGTCACACACCATCCTGACTTGGAACTATATCGCCGTTCCTTCACTGTCTGTGGGTCAAAATCCTCAAACTCCCTTCCTAAGAGCACTGTGGGTGTACCTACACCCCAAGGACTGCAGCAGTTCAAGCAGGCAGCTCACAACCACCTTCTCAAGGGCAATTAGGAATGGGCAATAAATGCTGGCCTGGCCAGTGACGCCCACATCCCATGAATGAATTAAAACAACTAGGAGGCACAGTTTCAAAATAAGGGGTCTCCCATTTAAGATGGAGATGAGGAGGAATTTCGTCTCTCAGATGGTCGTTAATCTTTGGAATTCTCTTCCCCAGAGAGCAGTGGAGTATGAGTTAGACAGATTTTTGATCTACAAGGGAGTCAAAGGTTACGGGGATAGGCAGGAAAGTGGAATTAAGGCCACAATCAGTTCAGCCATGATCTAGTTGAATAACAGAGCGGACTCGAGGGGCCGAATGGCCTATTCCTGTTTCTATTTCTTGTGTTCCAGAAGCCAATGTAGGTCAACGAACATAGGAGTGATGGATAAACAAGATTTGATGCGAGTTAGGATATGGACAGCAGATGAGCTCAAGTTTCTGGCTTCATAAAAATGCAGTTTAATGCACTTTGAGAAGAACTTGGTGTCCTGGAATAATGTGATAGATTGATCTTAAAGCAGTTTAATGTAGAAGTTAAGTCATGTATTCATTGTCATCTGATGGTTAACATTTTCTTGCTTCTGTATAATTTTATTTCTTACAATGAATTAGATTTAGTAGTTTAACCCGAGCCACATAGTTGGCCAACATTTTCAGAGAAATCACAATTATATGGTGGCTACTACCTCTGGTGCATATCCTATGGGTCTATTGCTAACCCATGGCGTGCTAACCCAGATTGAGTAAACAAGGAAAAACTGTTTCCACTGGCAGGAGGGCCAGTTATCACTTCCAAAAGGATGCTGGAAACAGATTCAACAGTAACATTTAAAAGGATGTATACTTGAAAAAGAAAAAGAAAAGCCTGCAGGGCTATGGGGAAAGACCAGGGGAGGGGGAATAATTGGACAGCTCTCTCAAAGAGCCTGCATTGACATGATGGGCTGAATGGTCTCCTTCTGTGCTGTGAGATACTATGATTTTGTGCAACTTTTTTGATGATTGAAAACTGACTTCTGCAAAAGAGCAGAAAAACGCAGCATTGAGAATTCCAAATGAATTCCAACCCATGTTTATATTGCTCCCTCTGCTGGATTGTTTCTCATTTCAGTTGCTGGACAACCCAACATGTTCCTTCTACTGCCAATGTTATGAACGCTGGACTTTGTAACATGATTATGGTTTATAAACTGTAATTTTTAATGTAGCGTGTGATGGAGTCAGAGAAGTCATGTGACCTCACATCAACTCTAACTTAAGACAAGACAGGAATCGTGCTTACCAGGGCAACAGAGAAAACACATCAAAGACTTTATTTTTTTGAAAAGCAGAGAGTACAGGGGTATAAAACCTGAAGAACAATGGGTTTCACCCTCTCAGATCATAAACAAGGAGCCCGTGACTCTGAGAATGTAAATGAATGGCAGCTGCTAACACCTGGAAACAATGGAAAGCCTGGGTGGCTCTGCTGTAGCCAGACTTGTGGAATTTGCATCTTGGAAAAGGGCAATTGGCTATTGACTTTTGATTTAAGATAAATTCAACAGATTGTCAGAAGGGAAAGGAGTTGTAAGAAAGACCCAGCAGTGGTCGCCTCATGGAAGAGATAGGGGGAACACCTGCTCTCAGAAGACCAAAAAGCCGCAAAGGCTTGAACCTGTTTTGATAGTTGAGGTTCACAGAGAAGTAAACGTCTAACAGGATCACCAGGGATCGCCTTATTCACTGACGTGCGGGTTGAAAGTGCTCATGGAAGTTAGCGAAGAGGACATTGACTTTGAGAAAGATCTGGGAGATCCAACCCAATGCATCTGGGAGGAGTTTGGGACTTTAACCACAAAGATTTCACCATCAAGGAGGACGGTGTAACATATAAGTTTGGATTGAGGTTTTCACATATTTTAGTAAGTAAAGAAAATACTTTTCTTTGTAATTTGGGGCATCAGCTACTTTAAAAGGTCTATTTAATTAATGGGGATTTCTATTAGTTTAGTTGTTATGATAAAAGTCTTAAAACATGAAATCATGTGTAATTATTTAAATTGGCCTGGCGATTCATATCTCGTATTTTAACGTCAACAGTCTCACTGAGACTGTTATCTACACAGTGTTGAAAAGAAACACCACTCAGTCCATTGTTACGAACTGGTGAGAAAGGGGTCTAGGGATCCCTCTCAGCCTTCACCTGGCCTTACTGTAACAGAATTTAATTTTTAAAACACCGTGTTTTTAGCTCCCCCTTAGTGAATCCTTGTTCACTAACTTCCAATTATAAGGCAAAGAAACTCGACATACACGTTTTCTTACGTTTAAAGGAAAAAGGTTGAATTTTATTAAAGAACAAAGAACAGTACAGCACAGGAACAGACCATTCGGCCCTCCAAGCCTGCGCCGATCTTGATACTTGCCTAAACTAAAACCTTCTGCACTTCCGGGGACCGTATCCCTCTATTCCCATCCTATTCATGTATTTGTCAAGATGCCTCTTAAACGTCGTTATCGTACCTGCTTCCACCACCTCCCCCAGCAGCAAGTTCCAGGCACTCACCACCCTCTGTGTAAAGAACTTGCCTCGCACATCCCCTCGAAACTTTGCCCCTCTCACCTTAAATCGATGTCCCCTAGTAACTGACTCTTCCACCCTGTGAAAAAGCTTCTGACTATCCACTCTGTCCATGCCACTCATAACTTTGTAAACCTCTATCATGTCGCCCCTCCACCTCCGTTGTTCCAGTGAAAACAATCCGAGTTTATCCAACCTCTCCTCATAACTAATGCCCTCCAGACCAGGCAACATCCTGGTAAACCTCCTCTGTACCCTCTCCAAAGCCTCCACGTCCTTCTGGTAGTGTGGCGACCAGAATTGCACGCAATATTCTAAGTGTGGCCTAACTAAAATTCTGTACAGCTGCAGCATGACTTGCCAATTTTTATACTCTATGCCCCGATAGATAAAGCCAAGCATGCCGTATGCCTTCTTGACTACCTTATCCACCTGCGTTGCCACTTTCAGTGACCTGTGGACCTGTACGACCAGATCTCTCTGCCTGTCAATACTCCTAAGGGTTCTGCCATTTACTGTATATCTCCCACCTGCATTAGACCTTCCAAAATGCATTACATCACATTTGTCTGGATTAAACTCCATCTGCCATTTCTCCGCCCAAGTCTCCAACCGATCTATATCCTGCTGTATCCTCTGACAATCCTCATCACTATCCACAACTCCACCAACCTTTGTGTTGTCTGCAAACTTACTAATCAGACCAACTACATTTTCCTCCAAATCATTTATATATACTACAAAGAGCAAAGGTCCCAGCACTGATCCCTGCGGAACACCACTAGTCACAGCCCTCCGTTCAGAAAAGCACCCTTCCACTGCTACCCTCTGTCTTCTGTGACTGAGCCAGTTCTGTATCCATTTTGCCAGCTCACCTCTGATCCCATGTGACTTCACCTTTTGTACCAGTCTGCCATGTGGGAACTTGTCAAAGGCTTTACTGAAGTCCATATAGACAACATCCACTGCCCTTCCTTCATCAATCATCTTTGTCACTTCCTCAAAAAACTCAATCAAATTATTGAGACACGACCTCCCCTTCACAAAACCATGCTGCCTCTCGCTAATAAGTCCATTTGTTTCCAAATGGGAGTAAATCCTGTCCCGAAGAATCCTCTCTAATAATTTCCCTACCGCTGACGTAAGGACTATAATTTCCTGGATTATCCTTGCTACCCTTCTTAAACAAAGGAACAACATTGGCTATTCTCCAGTCCTCTGGGACCTCACCTGTAGCCAATGAGGATACAAAGATTTCTGTCAAGGCCCCAGCAATTTCTTCCCTTGCCTCCCTCAGTATTCTAGGATAGATCCCATCAGGCCCTGGGGACTTATCTACCTTAATGCTTTGCAAGACACCCAACACCTCCTCCCTTTTGATAATGAGATGACTGAGACTATCTGCACTCCCTTCCCTAGGCTCATCATCCACCAAGTCCTTCTCTTTGGTGAATACCGATGCAAAGTACTCATTTAGTACCTCGCCCATTTCCTCTGGCTCCACACATAGATTCCCTCCTCTGTCCTTGAGTGGGCCAACCCTTTCCCTGGTTACCCTCTTGCTCTTTATATATGTATAAAAAGCCTTGGGATTATCCTTAATCCTGTTTGCCAAAACTTAAACTCTAATTCGGTTAACGCCTATGGATAAACGATGCACCCACGCTAGCATGCACACACGATATACACATGCAGACAGAGACAGAAAAGAGCTGAAGAAATAAAGTGGAAAAGCTTGAGGCAATATCTGAAGATGGTTTTGGTTACTGTTCTTTGAACTCACTGTAAAGTCCTTGATTGTAGGTAAGTCGTGTTTTTCATTGGGGCCCAGTATTCTTCTTAAACTTTGTTCGACATAGGAGACTTTTCTCTTTTGATGTTCATGTGTCCTCAGTGGGTCCAGAGGCTTGTGAGGAAGAGATGGGAGCAGACAGGAGAGGTCTTCTCACTCCAGGAGCAAAACAGTCTTTTCTCAGTTCAAAAACACTGTGGCTAGTTCAAAAATCGCCCTGGACCAGCCAGTTAGTCATGTGACCAGCTGGTTTAACCAGTCCTGGCTTTTGTGGATTGTATCATCTTAGCAGTCTCTGGAACGCTCTTCCTTACACCTTCAATGTCTGGTGATCAAAATCCATTGTGGGTTGAATGTGTCAGGGAATGGTCCTTTTGTCTCCACAAGCACTGTCTGTTCGTATGCAAATGTTTTTCAGCTAAGTGTCTGGCAGCCCTTGTACAGACCTTCTCTTCTTCCCAGCAAGTTTAAAATCAATGTTCTTATGACAAAATTAATACACCTCATTTTTGGCAGGTGGGGGCCTGCATGACACCATCATCTGCCCTTTCTCAGAGCCTCAACAACCATGGAGCCCATGAACTTCCTCAAACCTCTTGCCTCCAGCAATCTACAATCTTTGCAAAAGTCAGCATTGTTACCGTCCAACCAACATTCTTTCCATGTCTTTTCATCAACTTTGGAGTTAGTCCTGCAAAATAAGCCTGATAAACCCTTCCTCCAGTTCCCTCAATAGTGAAGGAGTCTGAATGAATTCATTTGCCACAATGATTCTGATTATTTTGTCATCGATGGAAAGCAAAATTGGGAATGGGTCAAAAGAAAAATGGCTCCACCTGAAAACCCAAATGGTTGGAACCAGCCAATCAGACAGTGGAAGAAGAGCAGCCAGCCTTAAAGCTTCCATCAGCATTCTGCCATCACTTAATGACACATACGTCTTGACAAGTGGAGGGAACTTCAGCGAGCTTCAATATTCTTTCGGAGATGTTCAGGCCAAGAGAAAACTACATTCCATCGAAGCTACCCAACTCATTCCCTGCTCCAAACCTTCATCATTCTCTAATCCCATCTGAGATTGATGAGAACTCTTTCATGAAACAAAAACGAAATACTTCAGATGCTGTAAATCTGAAATAGAAACAGAAAATGCTGGAAAATACTTAGGACAGCATCTGTGGAGAAAGGAAACAGAGTTAACGGTTCAGGTTGGTGACCTTTTGTCAGAACTGGAAGAGGTTAAGAGATTTAACAGTTTATGAGCAAGTACGGAGCCAGGGAAAAGAGAGTTGTGTGGAAAGGAGGAAAGAATAAAGGAGAAGGTCTGTGAAATGGTGGAGCTTCTTTGGAATAGTGTCGGATGCCAACGACAGAGAAGTCAAAGTAGGAGTGGGATGGAGATCTCTTTTACGACAATTTGATAGATTTATTTTTCCCTCCAAGCTTGCCAGATATTCTATTGCAAGCAATGCTAATCATTCAATTCACATCCTCAACCCAATCATTGTCTGTGCTGTGACACTAAGTGCTCACTGATCTATATTGCCTCATGGTTTGGCAATGTTTCAATTTTAAAATTCCCATCTTTGTTTTCAAATTGCTCCATTCCCTCTCCTCTGTCCATCTCTTTAACCTCCTCCAGCCCTACAACCCTCTGAGATCTCTGCAATCCTCCAATTTTGGTCTCTTGCACATCCCTGATTTTCACTGCTGCACCATTGGCAGCCGTGCCTTCAGCTGCCTAGGCTCTAAGCTCTGGAATTCCCTCCCTAAACCTCTTAGCTTCTCTGCCTTTCCTTCCTCCTTCTTTCTGGAATATTCTTTCTCTCTCTCTCTCTCTCCTCTCTCTCTTGTTCCTTCTCCTGTCTTTCTCTCTCTCTCTCTCTCTCCTCTCTTTCTTTCACTTCAGGTTCCTTCTGGAAGGCTCTCTCTTTCTCCCTCTCTCTTTCCTCAAATTCAAGTTTCCTCTGTTCCAATTGTATTTTTGCGAACAATACCCTGTCAGAGTCTGCTTCTAACCCTGTTTCTGCTTCTTCAGATTCAAGGGAAAAATGGTTGGCCACTAGCCTTAGGAGTTCAGACGTCCTAGCCTTGCCACGCACCGTGATCCCACACTGCTCAGCTCCTCCATTGACAGTGCTTAACTTATCCCAAGTTACTTCACCCTGGCTTGGAGTGCTACTAGCTTCAGTTGCAGACATGTTAGTATTCAATCACACACAACCACAAAAAAACCTGTATTGAAATCTAGCTCTTTTTTGATTGGGAACAATTAGGCTTCCCACTTCTAATTTATCTCGTTTGTCTCTGGGTCAATTCTAGACGCTAGCACCCAAATTTCTGATACGACCAGGTGAGAAAGAGCTCTAGGGCTCCCCTTCACCTGGTCTTACTGTAACAGAATTTAATGTTTAAACACACTGTGTTTTCAGCTCCCCCTTGGTGAATCTTTATTCACCACTTTCTAATTATAAGGCAAAGAAACCAGCACAAACAGGCTACATTAATGATATAGATGAGGGAATTAAATGTAATAGATCCAAGTTTGCAGATGACACAAAGCTGGGTGGGAGTGTGAGCTGTGAGGAGGATGTAGAGAAGCTCCAGTATGATTTGGATAGGTTGAGTGAGTGGGCAAATACATGGCAGATGCAGTATAATGTGGATAAATGTGAGGTTATCCACTTTGGTGGCAAAAACAGAAAGGCAGATTATTATCTGAACGGCGATAGATTGGGAAAGGGGGAGGTGCAGTGAGACCTGGGTGTCCTTGTGCATCAGTCGCTGAAAGTAAGCGTGCAGGTGCACCAGGCAGTTAAGAAGGCAAATGGTATGTTGGCCTTCATAGCGAGAGGATTCGAGTACAGGAGCAAGGATTTCTTGCTGCAATTATACAAGGCCTTGGTGAAACCACATCTGGAGTATTATGTGCAGTTTTGGTCTCCTTATCTAAGGAAGGATGTTCTTGCTATGGAGGGAATGCAGTGAAGGTTCACCAGACTGATTCCTGGGATGGCAGGACTGACGTATGAAAAGAGATTGGGTCGATTAGGCTTGTATTCGCTAGAGTTTAGAGTTTAGAAGAATGAGAGGGGATCTCATAGAAACCTACAAAATTCTAACAGGACTGGACAGACCAGATGCAGGAAGGATGTTCCCGATGGCGGGGGAGTCCAGGACCAGGGGTCACAGTCTAATGATAAGGGGTAAGCCATTTAGGACTGAGATGAGGAGAGATTTCTTCAGCCAGAGAGTGGTGAACCTGTGGAATTCTCTGCCACAGAAAGCAGTTGAAGCCAAATCATTAAACATATTCAAGAAAGAGTTAGATATAGTTCTTAAGGCTAATGGGATCAAGGGATACGGGCGAAAGCGGGAACAGGTTACTGAGTTTGGATGATCAGCCATGATCGTATTGAGTGGCAGAGCAGACTCGAAGGACCGAATGGCCTACTCCTGCTCCTATTTTTCTATGTTTCTATGTTCCTTAGGTTTAAAGAAAAAAAGTTGAAATGTATTAAACTTAAACATAAACCGTAATTCGGTTAACACCTATGGATACAAGATGCACCCACTATAGTATGCACACACGATACACACATACAAATAGAGATGGAAAAGAGCAGAAAAAAAATAAAGTGGAAAGGTTTGAGACAATATCTGAAGAGTTGTTGTTACGGTTTTTCAAACTCACTGTAGAGTCCTTGATTGTAGGTAGATCTTGTTTTTCGTTGGGGCCCAATATTCTCCTTCAACCTTATTCGCTGCAGGAGACTTTTCTCTCTTGGGGTTTATGTGTCTTCAGAGGATTCAGAGGCTTGTGAGAAAGAGATGGGAGCAGACAGGAGAGAGATCTTCTCAGTCCAGGAGCAAACAGACTTTCTTTCCAAATTGTTTGTACAAAATTCAAAAAAAACTCGGATTGCCTAGCAGGTTAGTTATGTGACTAGCTGGTTTGACCATGTCCGTTTGTGTATTCGGCCATCTTAGCAGTCAATCTGGAATGCGAGCTCCCCCACCTCCAACGTCTGGTGATCAAAAGTCAATTGTGTGTTGAATGTGTCAGGGAATGGCTGCTTTGTCCTTCCAAACACTGTCTGTTAATATGAAAATGTCTTTTCCAGCTACAGCTGATCTGTTTAAGAAGTCCTTTCTTCACTCCAGTAACAGTTTAAAATCAATGTTCGTGACAAAATTAATGTGCCTCATTCTTGGAAGGTGGGGGCCTAGCATGACAGACGCTTCTTAAAACCTACCTCATTGACCACGTTTTTGGTCAACTGTCCGAATACCTCCAATTTGCACACAGTAAGGTTCCACATGCAGTAATGAAATAATGACCAGATAATATGTTTTAGTGATGTTGTTTGAAGGATAAATATTATCCCAGGACACTGGGGAGAAATCCCATGCTCTTAAAAAAGTGCTGCAGCATCTTTTACATCTATCTGAGAGGCCAGATGAAATGTCATCCCATTCAAAGGACAACACCAATAAAAATGCAATGCTTGTAGCATTAGCTTAGATTATGAAATCATGTTTCTGTAGTGGGACTTGAACCCATGATTATTTGGATTCTGAAGTAAGCTACCCACTGAACTACAGCTGGCACAGTTGTATTTTATACCAGAGTCAGGATAAACCTTCAGGAGAGAAGCAAAAAGACTTTGAGAATAATAATAAAAAACAAATTCTACTCCAATCACTAGAGGAGTGGAGTGGTTAAAAATAACACACAGTCCATGTGTGAAGGGGCTGATAAAAGTCAACCTTCTAGTGGCTCTGCTTTCTTTTAAGATCATACAATCATAGAAACTTTCAGGACCAAAAGGGACCGTTTGGCCCATCTTGCCTGTGCTAGGTCCCCATCATCCTGTAAGTTTTTTTCCCCTTCAAGTATTTATCCAATTCCTTTTTGAAAGTTACTATTGAATCTGCTTCCACCGCCCTTTCAGGCAGCACATTCCAGATCACAATAGCTCACTGTGTAAAAAGGTTTCCTCATGCTGCCTCTGGTTCTTTTACCAATTAGCTTAAAGATTTTATTTTTTGCTGCTTTCGACCTTCTGCTGTCAAAACCACCCACTGCTATAAAGGAATTAGTTTAATCAGCAGGGCAGCTGGAAATGTCAAGAATGGCTTCTGAAAAAAAACAGCAGTGTGTTACAAACCCCAATCTAAAGCCTTTTGGAACAATGCATTCACATGTAAGGAAAGTCCAAGTTAATTAGCAATGGCCAGGATTAGTGGTCAGTTAATTTGATAATGGAGAAAGCAGGAGATCAGAATTATGAAAGGCTTTCGTGAAAGTTCATAGTGAAAGTTTGCTCCTAGCTTTGTATTGTATCAACAAGGCGGCACGGGCTGAAGATTAAAGGTTAAAAAAAAGGGCAAGTTGGAGGAAACTTTATATAAATGGGACGTTTGACTTTGGGCAAAAGCATAAAATATTGAATCAGCCACCCCGGAAATCAAGAGAGACATATGATTCAACAACACCCAAGGGGTTATGGGCACTTTGGTCAGGGTTGAACTCTGCACACAGCAAGTCCACTCTGCGGAGGCAGCTGAAAGTTACACGGGAGGGAAGTGAGTGGGCGCTGCATCACCCAAAGGAGGAAGAGCTAAAGTTAAATGGGGTCACAATCCAGTGAATCCCACTGACTTCAGTGGGAGCAGAAATTGGGCCATATGCATAATGGGGTGTCTGTCCAATATCACACTTTAAAAGATGAATTGCATTTCTGTAGCACCTTTCACAACCTCAGGACATCCCAAAGTGCTTTACAGCCAAGTTTTTGAAGAGTAGCCACCGTTGCAATGTAGGAAACTTAGCAGCCAGTTCGCACACAGCAAGCTCCCACAAACCGCAATAAGATGATGACCAGATCATCTGTTTTTAGTGACGATGGTTGAGGGATAAACCAGAGTGACTACTTCCCTGCTCTTCTTAAAAATAGCACCACTGGATCCTTTATATCCACCTGAGCTTCGGTTTAATACCTCATCCAAAAGATGGCACCTCAGACAGTGCAGCACTCCACTGGATGCGTTAGCTTAGATGTTTGCACGCAAGTCTCTGGAACCTGATACTTGAACCCACAACGTACTGATTTAGCAGACAAGTGTGTTACTCACTGAATCACAACTGACACTTTATGCTATTGGCAAAAGTTAAAATGACTCCTCCTGTGTGAGTAAACCATCCCAAGTCAAAGCAGCCACAACCACAAACACAGACAATTCAGGGGACCTAAATGTGACAAGGTCCTTGCTTAGCTGAGCAATCCATCACAATGTATATAATACTCGATTCCGCAAATAAAACAAAATCCTATTCCCTGGCTTCATACATATATTACCTCAAGCCAATGTGATTTAGATTGGTAATTATCCTGTAGAGGAAGATTGATCAGGGCATAGAATAACTCGATACTTTGATGGATTGAAAGCACTGCTCATTCGTACTCTCACGTGTGTATGTTCCATATTCCTTCATCTTAAACACCACCCCCATCCCACCTTGTGAAAGAAAGCAGATCTACTTGGTGCCTGGAAAAAATATATTCAAAATATGTGTGAGACATCAAGGAATTAAAGGGAAAGTTCAAAAGAAAATTCGCTATACAGAGGAAATGTTGGAACTGACTGTGAACAAATCGTTGTTTGAAGGCAAAATTATTTCATAAGGGAATGAGGTAATTACTTGTAAAAAGGGGGATATTAAAGGGGTATCAGGAATGAGGAGGAGTTTGGGAATAGACTGGGTGGCTTATGTGGAAAAGAAACTTAGTGGGCGAATACAAATAGAGAGCATGCATTTCATATAGCATCGTTCACGCTCTGAAAATGCCCTAAAGTAATTCATCATGTATTTTTAAAGTGTAGTTACTGTTGGGTTATCGGAAACGATGTAGCCAAGTTACACACAGTAAGCTCCCACAAACAACAATGCAATAATGACCAGATCATCTGTTTTTACTAATGTTGATTGAGAGGTAATATTGGCCAAGACACCGAGGTGAACGGCACTGCTCTTCCAAGTAGTGAAATGGGATTGTTTATATTCACCAGAGAGGGCTGACAATGACCTTGGTTTAATGTCTCAGCCAAAAGGGTGGCGCAGTGGTTAGCACCGCAGCCTCACAGCTCCAGCAACCCAGGTTCAGTTCTGGGTACTGCCTGTGCGGAGTTTGTAAGTTCTCCCTGTGACTGCGTGGGTTTCTGCCAGGTGCTCCAGTTCCCTCCCACAGCCAAAGACTTGCAGGTTGATAGGTAAATTGGCCATTGCAAATTGTCCCTAGTGGTGGTAGGAGAATGGTGGGGATGTGGTAGGGAATATGGGATTAATGTAGGATTAGTATAAACGGGTGGTTGTTGGTCGGCACAGACTCAGTGGGCCAAAGGGCCTGTTTCAGTGCTGTATCTATAAATAAATAAAAGATAGCACTAACATCAGTGCTTGGTAAGGTTTTGGAAACAATAACCAGGGGGAAAAAATCAACAGGCACTTGGAGAAGTTTGATTTAATTAAGGATAACCAGCACAAATTTGTAAAAGGCAGATTGTATTTGACTAATCTACTTGAATTTTCTGATGAAGCAACAGAGAAGGTTGATAAAGAGAAAACAATGAATGTTTTCTATATGGATTTTAAGAAAGCATGTGACAAGGCTGGTTAACAAAATGGAGGCTCAGTAAATAGGAGAAATAGGAACCAAGGATGAAAGATTTTATTTGCAAGGTTACATTGGGGAAGCTGGGGTTGTTCTCCTTGGAGCAAAGGAGATTGAGGGAGATTTGATAGAGGTGTACAAGATTATGACTGGTTTAAATAAGGTAGACAAAGAAAAGCTGTTCCCATTAGTTGATGGTACAAGGACTGGGGGACACAGATTTAAGGTTTTGGGCAAAACATGCAGGTATGATGTGAGGAAGAACTTTTTTCCACAACTTGAGTGGTGATGGTCTGGAACTTGCGGCCTACGAGGGGGGTGAAAGCAGAGATAATGAATGATTTCAAAAGGAAATAGGATGGGCACCCGAGGGAAATGAACTTGCAGGGCTACAGGGATAGAGCAGGGGATTGGGACGGATTGGATTGTTCTACAGAGAGCTGGCATGCAGTTTGATGGGTAGAATGGCCTTCTTCTGATCCATTCTGACTCTGTGATTGGATTGTTCTTCAGAGAGCTGGCATGCAGTTGATGGGGCTGAATGGCACCCTTCTGATCTGTTATGACTCTATGACTATAGCAGTCCCTCAGTACTAACAGCGTGCGAATGTCAGCCTAGTGTACGTGGTTAGGTTCTGAGTGGAGTTTGAATCCATAATGTGCTGATTCAGACATCTGTCTACCAAGTTGGTGACAGATTTACTGATGTCAATACAAATCCTGCACCACGCTAAGTGAGAAACACTAGGACACATCAATAGGTCTTCCTTTGTGACAATCTTGATTGGTTGGCCTTGCCAGTGAGAGAAAAAAGCCCTTCTCAGCTCCATTTTGTTGCCGATTCCCATTTGGAGGGCTGTGCCAGAGTTTCCTTCAACAATGCTTCAGGTTCATGTATCAACTCAGATCCAGAGAGGCGGGTAATCCCATGGGGACAAGCTGGTCTAAATATGAAGACAGTCATCCACAGTCAAATACTGAGTACCCCACTAATATAGACTCCGTAGCCCTGCCGTAACCTATCGCCCTGAAACCAGGACATCATTCTCTTCTTGTTTCTGCCCAGGTTTGCTCCTCAATTATTAAGAACATAGGAACAGGAAGAGGTCATTCAGTCTCTTGAGCTTGTTCCTTCATTCAATTAGATCACAGCTGATCTGTATCTTAACACCATTATATATTCTATATTCCTTAATACCCTTACCCAACAAAATCTAACAATCTCAGTTCTGCAATTTTCAATTAACGCCCCAGTCACAACAGTTTTTTGGGGATAGAATTCCTGATTTCCACTACCTTTTGTGTGAAAAAGTGCTTTCTGACATTTACGCTGAACAGTTAAGTTTTTAATGTTTTGCACCTTTATTCTGGCCTTCCACACCCTTGCCCTCCCATTCTGTACTGGTAAAAAATAAATTGAATTAACTGTCCTGAATATCTTTCTTTTCAAGTCTTTTTTTGTCTCTTTAATATTTCTGCAGGAGTATCTGGGCACTGAACACACATGGGCAGGAGTGGCCTGTGTTGATTGGAAAATAAATATTTCATTCAAGTTTGGCAAGCAGGGGACAGAAGCTACAGAGCCAATGGTGGAATGGGTGGTCAGTTAGAGTCTGAAGGATCAGAAAGAAAGAGGCATGCATTTCTACAGCTCCTTTCAAAACCTCAAAACTGTGATGGAATATAGGTATATTAGGCTTAATTAGGTAGCATTTAGATATAGTTAATATATTATACCTTTTAGAATTAGAGATTGAATAAATGGTCAGTTTTCAGGACTCACTGGAATTCCCCTTTAAAAAGGTAGAGTTAAATATTTCAAGGTCCCTGTTAGAATAGAACTTCTGTTGCCAGGGAATTAGAAGATAAACACATGCTTTGAAATATCCTGTGTGACATCAGTAAGAGGTAGCAATAAACTTAATTAGTTTATGGGGTTGTTAATGCAGACAAATTGGCTCAAAAGTTTGCTTTAAAGTACCATAAAAAAGGCAATTATACAGAATAAAACAATAAATGAAAATGGACTTACAGAAACAAGAGGTCAAGTAAACACAATTATAAACATTTTGACCAGATAAATGCTCACAACTTCAAAAACAGGGAATTTCCAGTAAAACATTAAGTGGCGAGTTAGTTAATGATACTACCAAATATGGATTTTGAAAGCAAGAAAAACATACACAGAAAGGTAGCACCTATATGCTAAGAGGTCATATGACACCTTAGAAACAGAATAAACTTGAGAGGCTCCAAAGTGAAAATTAGAAGTGTTGAATTCCTCAAACAATACTTCTCACCTCATGCCTTACTCAGGGAATTTAAGGTAAAAAGTTTACTTTAAATTTTGATGGATATTCTAAGATATTTTGCTTAATGTTAGCAAGGTTAAACTTTTGGATTCTATGTAAGAAGTATGAATATGTGTTACATCTCTCAGTATTATTTGATATTGTGATATACTTATAACTGTGCAACAGCCCCGATAAACAAATTTCTCTGCAGCACCTGTGGAAAAGCCTGTCACTCTAGAATTGGCCTTTATAGCCACTCCAGGCGCTGCTTCACAAACCACTGACCACCTCCAGGCGCGTATCCATTGTCTCTCGAGATAAGGAGGCCCAAAAGAAAAGATATACTTATCCACTTAAGAAGTTTATTGCATGTTAAATTCTTTAATAAATATATAAAAGTTAATAAATCGTCTCATGTAGTATTCTGTAAACAACTACAAGAAACCCCTCTCTGTGTCTCTTTAAGTGGAGAGATATGTATTAAAGAGAGTTTCCCAGACCCTTATAATATCTGGGATATTTATGACTTAGCCTGATATTAAAAATAGGCTATGCGAAAGATGGTAATAGTCTCTGTTAGTTTTCTTTCTCTGAGGGAAAGCTAGTTCAATTCTTTGGACCCAAATAAGTGTCAAAAAGAGTTTGTCTGGTTTGGACTTAATTAAAGGAGATTCATAGGGATGTACTCCTGATTTGCTTTAGTCCCTATAAGGGGTTAAATTTATAAATCACTTCAAAACCTCCCAAAGTGCTTTGCAACCACTGAAGTACTTTCACACTGTTGTAATACTGTCGCAATACTCCAGCTGAGGCCGAGCTAGTGTCTTATATAAGTTCAACATAACTTCCTTGCTCTTGTACTCTAACTCCTATTAATAAAGCCCAGGATACTGTAACCTTAAGCAATTCCCTTTTGAATTATGTTATGATCTCTGCCTCAGTAACCCCTTAGGCTGAAGGAGTCAATGGTCCAATAACCCTCTGTGTGAAAAAATGTTGTTGAACTTTTTCTTCCTTTCCTCAGGTGATGAATCACATTCTATGCTCCCTTGTTACTGATTCAGCAACTACTGGGAATTATGCTTCACTGCTTAAACTCCCAGAATCTGGGAAGACTCTTTTACATTATCCTAATTGCAAATGTTTCTTGCACTGTAAAGTGCAGTCTAGACAATTTCTTTAATGGAATTACTATTCGAAAGGATATCATTTCTGATGAGAGGACCTGACATTAAAAGTTCCTTTACACAGAGTTGCAAAGGTAAATCCCCACTTAAACTGTCTTATTTTAACTTGTCTCAAGTTAATGCAATTAGCAGTACTGAAATTACAGCACAATCTGAATTCAGAACAGTCTAAGAACTGATTGTTAAATGCAAGCTTTATACAGTGCTGTCACAGTGGGTACATGTAGTACTGAGCCATTCTGAACACTATGTCACACATGGTTTGCCGTGATGTGAGTTTGCTGAGGACACTTTTTAAACTGTCTCCTTTGCTTCACAGCTCAAAGACTCCCACGAGGTTTCCAGCTTTCTGCTCAGCTCTTCCTGCACCCATATTCAACTCTTTGTAATCTGGAATAGCTACGTTTACACAAATATCAGACTCCTTCTAACTGGTCATCCAAAGCACGATACCTCCGACAGTGCAGCAGTCTTCAATACCGGCACCTGGTGTGTCAGTCTGAATTACAGGCTCTAGAGTGCTAACCACTGGGCCAAGACTGACATATGTGCACATTCACCATCTCTGACTTTGAGCTGGATTTTACCAGTCATCCAGGGATGGGCTTGGGAGGCGGTGGGGTGGAGTGGGGGGGGGGGTGGGGGGTTGGAGGTGGGGGCGTGCCTGTAAAGTGGTGAAGGAAGGTGGGGAAGAGTGTGGAGTGCCCATTGCCTTCCCGGCGCCATAGCATTTTACCAGCAGCAGGGAAGGTGGAGGACAGCCCTCCCACCCAAAGAACAATTGAGCCACTTAAGTGGCCAATTAAGGGCCTCTTCCCACCACTAGAGCAGATGGAGAAATTTGAATTCAATTAATAAATCTGGAATTAAAAGCTAGTCTAATAGTGACCAGGAAACCATTGTCGATTGTTGTAAAAACCCATCCGGTTTACTAATGTCCAATAGGGAAGGAAATCTGCTGTGTTACTTGGTCTGGGCGACATGTGACCCCGGACCCACAGCAATGTGGTTGACTCTTAAATGCCCTCGCAAGCCATTCAGTTGTACAAGGGCAATTAGGGATGGGCAATAAACGCTGTCCCTGCATCCCATGAATGAATAAAAAAAAACTGGCATTTGACAAGCAGCGGGGGGCCCTCCGCCACATGCGGAGACCACCTGGTGAACTCTGGTGGTCTCCTTGCTGGCTTGGGGTGGAGGAGGGCCCTCCAAACTGGGCACTCTGTGTTGTATGATTACCTTTAAGAGTGATGTCCCTTTAAGATCTTAGTATGCTAATGTGTCAACTGCCAGGCCACAGTCATGCGACTTGGAGCAAGAGTCACTCTGTAGCTGTAACACCCAGAGTAAGGTTCTGTAAATAGTTAGCTGTGTACTGTATATAATAGTCTAGCTGCAAATAAACCTGTTTTAGATCTTCAATGACCTAGACACCACGCATTTCATTTATGTTGCATCAGCCAACATAAAGAACTCATTACACTCTGCGGCCCACAGAGGGGCCACCCAGCTGCAACAGCCGATCTGGCCTCACAAACCACCACCACCCTCATCGCACCTCAGTGACCCAAGACCCCACTTACCAGTTGGGAGGAAAGCCTGCTCCCATGGTGTCTTCTCATACAGTCCCAGCAGTGGCCACCACTCCCAGTGATGCTGCTGAGACTGCTGAGCTGCTAACCCTCCGATTGGCCAGCAACTCCTGGGCTTTTTTAATTCGTTCATGGGATGTGGGTGTCGCTGGCCAGGCCAGCATTCATTGCCCATCCCTAATTGCCCTTGAGAAGGTGGTGGTGAGCTGCCTTCTTGAACTGCTGCAGTCCATGTGGGGTAGGTACACCCACAGTGCTGTTAGGAAGGGAGTTCCAGGATTTTGACCCAGCAACAGTGAAGGAACGGCGATATAGTTCCAAGTCAGGATGGTGTGTGACTTGGAGGGGAACTTGCAGGTGATGGTGTTCCCATGCATTTGCTGCCCTTGTCATTCTAGTTGGTAGAGGTTGCGGATTTGGAAGGTGCTGTCTAAGGAGCCTTGGTGCGTTGCTGTAGTGCATCTTGAAGATGGTACACACTGCTGCCACTGTGCGTCGGTGGTGGAGGGGCTAATTAGATTCCGGATGGCCAGAAAATGCAGCCAGGTGTCCCACAAATGGTCGAGGTGGGGTTGCCCCCAGCTTTCGGGCCCATTGCCAGGGCCCCTGCCGCGCTGACTAAATTCCGGCCGAAGTTCAAGTATCAGTTCCAGAAGAGGAATCACAGGATTATAAAACACAGAAGGGTGCCATTCAGCCCAACATGTCTTTGCCAGCTCTTTGAAAGAGCTAGCCAATTAGACCTACTCCCCTGCTCCTGCCCACATAGTCCTGCACATTTTTTCCCAGCCCCAATCCCACCTACAGCACCTGGCAAATGGAGAGTATTCCATCAAACTCCTGACTTGTGCCTTGTAGATGGTGGACAGGCATTGGGGAGTCAGGAGGTGAGTTACTCGCTGCAGAATTCGCTGCCTCTGACCTGCTCTTGTAGCCACGGTATTTATGTGGCTGGTCCAGTTCAGTTTCTGGTCAATGATAATCCCTAGGATGTTGATAGTGGGGGATTCAGCGATGGTAATTTTACTGAATGTCAAGGGGAGATGGTTAGATTCTCTCTTGTTTGAGATGGTCATTGCCTGGCACTTGTGTGGCTCGAATGTTACTTGCCACTTATCAGCCCAAGCCTGAATGTTGTCCAGGTCTTGCTGCATTTAGACACAGGCTCCTTCAGTATCTGAGGAGTCGAAATGGTGCTGAACATTGTGCAATCATCAGCGAACATCCCCACTTCTGACCTTATGTTAGAGGGAAGGTCTTTGATGGACGCACCAACTGGCATCAACCTGTGCACCGGAAGCAACAATGGCACACCCTACCCAGCCGACCCTGCAAAGTCCTCCTCACTAACATTTGGACATTTTACTACATTAAAGGCGCGATAGAAATGCAAGTTTTTGCTGTTGCTTCTCACAAGTACGCTACGCTTGCCCCACGTCATTTCTCAAATTATTTGTACACTCTATCCCAAAATATCACTTCAAAAATCGGGCAGGGTATATAACAAACGACTGATCTGCTCCCGCCCATTTTGTGCCCTCGCTCGTTGAATTTCACCCCCTACCATGACAGATCCCAGGGGGTGTGGGGTAGGATTTCCTCTTCAGCTCGAGGGAGTGAATACTTGGTGAGGTGGGCGGGCACTAACTGCTCTCGGTTTTACCCTCCCCCACACCCCCCCCCCACCACCCCGCCTGGCACTAAATTGGAATATTTACCACTGGCACATCTAACAAAGAAGGTTTGAAAAGGAACTTTTGGAAGGATGTTAAGGCATTAGAGAGGGTGCAGAAAAGATTCACCAAAATGGTTCCAGGGATGAGGAACTTCAGTTACGTGGGCAGGTTGGAGAAGCTGGGTCTGTTTTCCTTGGAGAAGAGCAGATTTAGAGGAAATTTGATAAAAGTGTTCAAAGTCATGAGGGGTCTGGACCGAGTAGATAGAGAGAAACTGTTCCCATTGGTGGAAAGATCCAGAACCTGAGGACACCGATTTAAGGTGATGGGCAAAAGGAGCAACAGCGACACGAGGAAGAAATCTTTTATGTAGCGAGTAGTTAGAATCTGGAATGCACTGCCTGAGAGTGTGGTGGAGGCAGGTTTAACAGTGGCCTTGAAAAGAGAACTGGATAATTACTTGAAGAGAAACAAATTGCAGGGGTACGGGGGAAAAGCAGGCGAGTGGGGCTAGCTGTGTTGCTTTTGCAGAGAGCTGGCACAGACATGACAGGCCGAGTGGCCTCCTTCTGTACTGTAACCATTCTATGATTCTATGATAAAGTGGAACCTGCCCTGGGGGAAAGGAAACACATGAGAGGATGTGAAAAGGAGAGTGTGTCAGACTGGTGCTAGGGACTTAGAGCTGGTCATGGAGGCCAATCCTGGATGCTTTTTAAAGGTGCTCTGCAAGGCGATTGTTAGGTATCAAGGGTGATTGACTTGAGAAACTATTTCCTCTAGGGGGGGAAGTTCAGAACCTTAAAATTAGATATAGTCAATTGAAGGGTGATGTCAGGAAGCACTTCTTCACACAAAGGGTAACGGAAATCAGGAACTGTCTCCCCTAAAAAACTGTTGATGCTGGGGGGGGTGTCAACTGAAAAAGACCAAATCGAGATTGATAGATTTTTGTTCGGGCAAGGGTAACAGAACCAAGGCGGGTAAATGAAAAAGAAACAAAAAAGGAAGACTTGCATTTATATAGCACCTTTCAAGACTGCCAGGCAGCCCAAAGCACTTTACAGCCAATGAAGTACTTTAATTGAAGTGTAGTCGCAGTTGTATTGTCGGAGACATGGCAGCTAATTTGTACACGGCAAGGTCCGACAGACAGTAATGTGATAATGACCAGAGAATCTGTTTTTTGTGATGTTGATTGAGGGATAAATATTGGCCAGGACACTGAGGCGAACTCCCCCTGCTCTTCTTCCAAATGGTGCCCTGGGAGCTGTTACGCTCTCCTGAGAGGGCAGAAGGGGCCTCGGGTTAACATCTCATCTGAAAGACAGCACGTCTGACAGTGCAGCACTCCCTCAGAATGTGATTTTTGTGCTCAAGGCCTGAGCTGGGATGTCCTTCTGACCCAGAGGTGAGAGTACTACCACTGAGCCACAGCTGACACTAGAAAATGGATTTGACATGCAGATCAGACCTGGTTTAACTGAATGGTGGTACAGTCCTGAGGGGCTGAATGGGCTCTTTATGTTCATATGTCTCTTGCAGCAAGTCTCCCATTGGCCCTACTATCTGACTGCTGCATTCACATGTCAATGGAGGTGCTAATTGCCCATAGCGCATAGTGCCAGTGAATAAGGTCTATCCGTAACTCAGTCTGCTCAGAATGACAGAGAACATTGATGCAGACACCCAAGATGCTGCTTGGCCTCATTTAAGCTGAAATTTCTGTGTTATTGTTAGCGCACTTGTTAACATGGTCCCTGTCAAACTCCCATGTGTGTTACTGTGAGGATAGTGGTTGCCATATATTTTAAAAGAGCCCCCAGAGGAATTGGATAACAATTTTACTGTTGGCAGCCAGGAAGTCCACCAAGCTTTCACTGTTTATATATGTAAGTCCACCTCCGCGGTATCTAAATGTGAATGCTTTTCACGTATTCCATTTACTGTCGATATAAACTCAGCATTTTAAACTGTCTGTGTGTTGCCTCTCTGGTGCCAGGGTCAAGGATGGCACGGAGAGCCTGCAGGACATTCTTCTGGAGCAGGATGAACAGCCAGAAGTCGTGGTCCACATTGGTACCAATTACATAGGTAAGAAGGTGGATGAAATCCTGAAAGCAGATTTTAGGGAGCTAGGAAGGACCAAAAAGCAGGACCTCAAAAGCAGTAATCTCAGGATTACTGCCAGTCCCACGTGCAAGTGAGCAAAGGAATAGGAGAATTGAGTGATTGAACACGTGGCTGGAGAACTGGTGTAGGAGGGAGGGCATCAGATTTCTGAGACATTGGGACTGGTTCTGGGGCAGGTGGGACCTGTACAAGATGGATGGGTTGCATCTTAGCAGGACTGGAACGAATATCCTTGCAGGGAGATTTGCTAGTGCAGTTGGGGAGGGTTTAAACTGAATTGTCAGGAGGATGGGAACCTGAGAAGGAACTCAGATTGGAGGGAAGCAAAACTGGTAACTGGTCAGGGGTGTGGAAACCAGGAGCAAGTATCAGAGAGGAATACCAAGGAGCACAGAATACTGGTGGAGATAGATAGCATGAGAGTAGGGACATGTTGTTAGGGTCAGAGTAAGGGAGAAAGTAATAAAGTCTGAATCAGGGTTAATGTACATGTTTGTGAATGCATGGAGTGTGGTTAATAAGACTGTCGAGGTACAGGTGCAGCTTACCATGTGGAAATGTGATGTTGTGGCTATAACAGAGACCTGGCTCAAAGAAGGGCAGGACTGAGTGTTAAATATTCCTGCATACAAGGTGTTCAGGAAAGATAGAAAGGTGAAAAATGGGGGAGGGGTGGTGGTATTGATTAAAGAGAGCATTACAGTGCTGGAGAAAAAGGATGTCCCAGAGGGGTCGAGGACAGAATCAAGTTGGCTAGAGCTAAGGAACAAAAAAGGTGCGGTTACATTGCTCGGTGTTGTCTATAGGCCACCAGCTAGTGGGAAGGATGTGGAGGAACAAATTTACAAGGAAATTACAGAGAGGTGCAAAAATTATAGGGTAAATTTAATGGGGGGCTTTAATTATCCAAACATAGACTGGGATAACAGTAGTGTAAAGGGCAGTGAGGGGCAAGAGTTCCTAGAGTGTGCTCAGGAAAATTTTCTACAACAGTATGTAGCTAGTCCAATGGGAAAGGAGATGCTGCTAGACCTGGTTCTTGGGAATGAGGTGGGCCAAGTGGATCAAGTATCAGTAGGAGAACATTTAGGGGATAGTGATCATTGGACAAATGTGAGTTAATTAAGGGAAGCCAGCATGGATTTCTTAAGGGAAAATCATGTTTAACTAACTTGCTGGAGTTTTTTGAGGAGGTAACAGAGAGGGTTGATGTGGGCAATGCTGTTGATGTGGTGTACATGGACTTTCAAAAGGCATTTGATATGGTGCCACACAACAGACTTGTGAGCAAACTTGTAGCTCATGGAATAAAAGGGACAGTAGCAACATGGATACAGAATTGGCTGAGTGACAGGAAACAAAGGGTAGTGGTTAATGGATGTTTATCGGGCTGGAGGAAGGTTTGTAGTGGAGTTCCCCAGGGATCAGTGTTGGGACCCTTGCTTTTCCTGATATATATTAATGACCTAGACCCTGGTGTACAGGGCACGATTTCAAAGATGATGTGAAACGAGGAAGCATTGTAAACTGTGAGGGGGATAGTGTAGAACTTCAAAAGGACATAGACAAGTTGGTGGAATGGGCAGACAGGTGGCAAATGAAAGTTCAGTGCAGAGAAATGTGAAGTGATTCATTTTGGTATGAAGAACATGGAGAGACAATATAGATTTTAAAGGGGGTGCAGGAGCAGAGGGACCTGGGTGTATATCTGCATAAGTCATTGAAGGTGGCAGGACAGATTGAGAGAGCGGTTAATAAAGCATACAGTATCCTGGGCTTTATTAATAGGAGCATAGAGTACAAGAGCAAGGAAGTTATGTTGAACTTGTGTAAAACACTAGTTCAGCCTCAGCTGGAGTATTGCGTCCAAATCTGAGCGCCACACTTGAGGAAAGATGTGAAGGCACTGGAGAGAGTAGAGAAAAGATTCATGAGAATGGTTCCAGGGATGAAGAATTTCAGTTATGAAGATAGATTGGAGAAGTTAGGACTGTTTTCCTTGGAGAAGAGAAGGCTGAGAGGTGATTTGATCGAGGTATTCAAAATCAAGAGGGGTCTGGACAGAGTAGATAGAGAGAAACTGTTCCCACTCGTGAAAGGATGGAGAACGAGAGGGCACAGATTTAAAGTATTTGGTAAGAGAAGCAAAAGCGACATGAGGAAAAACTTTTTCACACAGCGAGTGGTTAAGGTCTGGAATGCACTGCCTGCGAACATGGTGGAGGCAGGTTCAACTGAAGCATTCAAAAGGGAATTAGACAGTTATATTAAAAGGAAGAATGTGCAGGGTTATGGGGTGAATGCAGGGGAATGGGACTGAGGGAATTGCTCTTTCAGAGAGCCAGTGTGGACACAATGGGCTGAATGGCCTCCTTCTGCACTGTAATAATTCTGTAATTCTGTGAGCTGGAGTCTAGTTTCTTGCAAGACCTCGCAAAGGGGGTAGGGTGAGGGTGGGGGGACAGGGGAAGAGGGTAGGATGAGATTGGGGGGCAGGGAATGGGGTAGGGTGAGGTTGGCGGGACAGGGGAAGGGGTAGGGTGTAGATTGGGGACAGGGGCAGGGGGTAGGGTGAGGATTGGGGACAAGTAAATGGGGGAGGGGGAGGTTGGGAGGGACAGGGGAATGGAGCAGGGTGAGGTTGGGAGGGACAGGGGAATGGAGTAGGGTGAGGTTGGGAGGGAGAGAGGAATGAGGTAGGGTGAGGTTGGGAGGGACAGGGGAATGAGGGAGGGTGAGGTTGGGAGGGACAAGGGAATGAGGTAGGGTGAGGTTGGGAAGGACAGGGGAATGGGGTAGGGTGAGGTTGGGAGGGACAGGGGAATGGAGTAGGGTGTAGATTGGGGAAAGGGGCAGGGGGTAGGGTGAGGATTGGGGACAAGGGAATGGGGTCGGGTGAGGTTGGGAGGGACAGGGGAATGGGGTAGGGTGAGGTTGGGAGGGACAGGGGAATGGAGTAGGGTGAGGTTGGGAAGGACAGGGGAATGGGGTAGGGTGAGGTTGGGAGGGACAGGGGAATGGAGTAGGGTGAGGTTGGGAGGGACAGGGGAATGGGGTAGGGTGAGGTTGGGAGGGACAGGGGAATGGGATAGGGTGAGGTTGGGAGGGACAAGGGAATGGGGTAGGGTGAGGTTGGGAGGGACAGGGGAATGGAGTAGGGTGAGGTTGGGAAGGACAGGGGAATGGGGTAGGGTGAGGTTGGGAGGGACAGGGGAATGGAGTAGGGTGAGGTTGGGAGGGACAGGGGAATGGGGTAGGGTGAGGTTGGGAGGAACAAGGGAATGGGGTAGGGTGAGGTTGGGAGGGACAAGGGAATGGGGTCGGGTGAGGTTGGGAAGGAAAGGGAATGGGGTCGTGTGAGGTTGGGAAGGAAAGGGAATGGGGTAGGGTGAGGTTGGGAGGGACAGGGGAATGGGGTCGGGTGAGGTTGGGAGGGACAAGGGAATGGGGTAGGGTGAGGTTGGGAGGGACAGGGGAATGGGGTAGGGTGAGGTTGGGAGGGACAGGGGAATGGGGTAGGGTGAGGTTGGGAGGGACAGGGGAATGGGGTAGGGTGAGGTTGGGAGGGACAGGGGAATGGGGTAGGTGCTGCCTGTATCCTTATTAACCTATAGTCCCATTCACCATCACCACCTGTGCTTGATTCTGTGCTTCTGTGGCTTTGGACAATGAAATCCTGTCGCCAGTGAGCTGCTATGGAGTGTGTATAAGCATGAAATGTCAATGACAGGTAAAAAGGCTCAGACATATGGCAACATATCAATGTAACAAGCAGATGAATCAATGGGTTCGATTCGCAGTTACTTGGCATCCCACTAAAGGTCAAGTCACAGGGCAAAACCTTAAATGAAACTGAACTCAAACCATTGTCCTGGCTGGTTAATTGTTGCCAAAGCCACTAGCACGGAGACCTCACAGAGCGCCCAGAGTCTGACCCTGCCTGAACCTTCACCAACCAGAGCAGAGCAACATGGGAGAGGGCCACAAGGCAAAATAAGAATAAGATGGGACAACGACAGAATATTATCCCTTAACAGCATTGGGCCTAACTACCAATGAGGTGCCAGTGAGAGCACCGTAATGGGAGGTAGCAGCAACCTCCTCACATGTGGGTAAGCCACCGGATAATCAAGTCATTAGCAACTTATGAACAGGAGCAGGCCTTTCAGCCCCTTGAGATCTGTTCACCCCATTCAATTAGGTAATATCTGATCTATATCTTAACTCCATTTACCTGCATTGGTTCCATAACACCAGCCAGGGTTTCTTCAACAGCACCTCCCAAACCAGTGACCTCTACCACCTAGGAGAACATAGACAGCAGACACATGAGAACACCAGCACCTGCAAGTTCCCCTCCACATCAGACACCATCCTGACTTGGAACTATATCGCCGTTCCTTCACTGTCACTGGGTCAAAATCTTGGAACTCCCTTCTTAACAGCACTGTGGGTGCACCTACCCCACACGGACTGCAGCGGTTCAAGAAGGCAGCTCACCACCACCTTCTCAAGGGCAATTAGGGATGGGCAATAAATGCTGGACTGGCAGCGATGCCCACATCCAGTGAACAAATAAAAAGCCTTTTCCGAATGAAAATGTTCCATGTTGCAGGGTCAAGAGGAGATGGGAAATGTTTAGGAACGCAGACAAAATCACACAATGGTAGCCTCAGCCTGTCTACCCACTGTGCACCCACCACTGCTGTGTTAGGTGCAACCAGATATTCGTCAGTACAAGAACAGTATAAGGTTTCTTATATTGCCATTGTAAATTGGACCGAATGATAAATACACAAGTAAATCAATTAGCCAGAAAGCCTGCATTAGAAGAGACGTATAAATGGGATGTCCAGGAGCTAAGAACTCATTGTTTCCCATTTGTCTTTCTCGTGTTTCCACATGAAATACTGCCCCAACAGTCGTTAATGTCTGGATAGTGTTGCAGACTGAGAGTATAATATTCTCCCCGCCATGTCTCTGAATAAGTTGACGTGGGTTTTAAAAGCACATTACTGCCTAATTACCATTTTTTTTTCTGTATCAACAAGAAACCGACCCAGCTGGCTCCACTTAAAATTGCGCCGGACTTTTATTTTTTTTGACAAGCCCCTCTTCAACTCTGAACCTAATCCTAATGACATTTGAATGCCACATCTTGAACTGATTTCAACCACCAATCACCCAATCCTTCAAACCCCAATAAGAACCCATTAAAAACCTCAAATTCCATTTTTTCTGACAATAGAACACTTCAAAGGGCCAGATTTTAACCCCCTTTCTGCCCATTACCACCCCCCGCCCCCCCCCCATCTCCCCCCACAAACCACGATCCCAGCGAGAATGGGGCATTCAGGATTGAGCAATGTAGAATTTCTCTAGAATCTTCAGCAACTGAAGAAAAATCATCCAGGCATCAAAGAAACCGTTTTCTTCATTTTCTTTAAACATTTTATTAGTTATAGAAATATTAGAGATGGGGAAATAAGGGTGTTTGACTGACAGGATCAATCCAATCGGCTAAGAAAGAGTCTGTTCTCTTTCCAATTGGACCTGGCAAGATGAGGTGCTGCAAGGATGTGCCATTGGTCGGACAGTGGGGGAGGGGTGGTTCAAGGTGGAAGATCAATTGGTGAAACGTCCAGGAATGCACCCAATCAGAGTTGGCAACCCCTAGGGCAGTGAGGTACTCACCTTGACTATGTCCTATGTGTGCTCCGTGCCATTTTGTGAGAGGCTGTATTGGGTGGCATTTGGAGACCCTCGATCCCAGTCAGGAGATGGCCTTGTCAATTTCAATGATTGGGCTCTGTTCATATAATTCAGACTCCGGACATGACCTTAAACTCACATAGGGTGGAAAACCCACTGCCAATCACATGAAGGTCAGCCTCATTTTCAACGTTTCCTCAAGTGTCTTGTCGTCAGGATTCCCTCCCCCCTCTCACAACCATGAATTCCTCGGACCCTTTCTCCCCATGCCCCTCCCCCATACGGCACTTACCTTCCTCGCAGTAGCCTGATGCCGTGCGATTTCCGGCTCCTGCCCATCACGGCAATCTGGCCACTTCATGGATTACAGTGACCCAGGTCTCTAGCCAGCCCTGCCTTGCCAATGTGTCACCAACCCCCAACTCCCAACCCCATCTCCTTGCCCGCCCTGACGACCCCAGAGTCCACACTCACGCCCACAATTGACGGCAGTGCCTTCAGCTGCCTAGATCCTAAGCTCTGGAGTCCCCTCCCTAAACCTCCCCTGAGAGAAATAGACTTGCAGGCCAAGGGGATAAAGCTGGGGAGTGGGACTGACCGCATAGCTCTGTGGAGAGCCAGCATGGACTCGATGGGCCGTATGGCCTCCTTCTGTGCCATAAATGACTCTATGGGCTGGAATTTGGTGCGCAAAATTGTAGTGGTCCCGCCTGTGAGGTTAGCGGCCACGTTGACACAATTACGTGGCAGGCAGCCATTTTATTTTTTATTTAGAGATACAGCACTGAAACAGGCCCTTCGGCCCACCGAGTCTGTGCCGGCCAAGAACCACCCATTTATACTAACCCGACAGTAATCCCATAATCCCTACCACCTACCTACACTAGGGGCAATTTACAACGGCCAATTTATCTATCACCTGCAAGTCTTTGGCTGTGGGAGAAAACCGGAGCACCCGGAGGAAACCCACGCAGACAACGGGAGAACTTGCAAACTCCGCACAGGCAGTACCCAGAATTGAACTTGAGTCCCTGGAGCTGTGAGGCTGCGGTGCTAACCACTGCGCCACTGTGCCACCCTTAGCGTAACAATGGCGCCCGTTTCCCCCAATCACATGGAGGGGACTGCATTGGCGCCGCAATTAACGCCATCTCTTGATGTTGGATTGCAGAGTTCGACCCTCCCCACTCCAACAGTATCCACTTGCACAGTTCCCTTCTCCTCTCACATCTGCAAATTTCCGATGTGAAAAATAGTTAACGACGGATAACTTAACTAACCTTTACAGGCACCGACGACTCTCGCCTCGGTGGTGCCAGTTTTTCGAGGACAGGAAAGTGAAGGCACGCGAGTACCACCCATCATGCATAAGATTGCGAACGGCTGGTAGGATCGCAGCGAATTAGATACAAATTCATGCAAAACAGCATGTAACAGATTTAAATTACAGTCCCGTCGCATCACAATGGAGGTGGCACCATGGAACCTTGGCACCTCCAAGAAAATCAGAAACCTGCATTACGGCGTCAGGTTCTGTGGCAGACGACTCCACATCGATCCTCCTGATTCCTCCCCCGCCAAAAAAACCCGACTTCTAACGGAGCATAAAATCCAGCCCAATGACTCTATTATCTCCCTCCTCCTTTAAGACAGTCCTTAAAAACGACCTCTTGTCACTTGTCCAAACATCTCCTCATGTGGCTCAGTGTCAAGTTTTGTTTCAATAATGTCCCTGTGAAACACCCTGGGTCATTTCACCACATTAAAGATGCTATATAAATGTAAAAGATGTTTCCAATTGTGGGTAAGACCAGAACTAGGGGCCATCAGTATAAAGATAGTCATTAATAAATTGAATAAGGCTCTCACAGCAGGTCACTGCTGACTTTTGCAGCCTCCTAGAATAAGACCTTGCCAGTGGAGCAGGTGAGCACACATTGCCAATGGCCGCCAAGGTTCCTGTCATTGGAGGGCCACCCACACACACACCCACTCTCCATCCGCAGATCGCTACCTCTTGCTCGGTAGTGTGGTTTTTTTTTTATCCTGCAAGGAGAGAAAACAAAGAAGTGTTCGTGCTGGTAATGGCTTGTGTAGAGGGAAGGGAGGGGGTAAGTATGAAGCATGGGTGCCAGACAGTTGTAGGCTGAGAGTGCGTTTGAGTGTTACCTGTTTTGGATGGGGATGTGCAGTGCCTGCAGGGAGAGGGATGAGTGGAGCTGCAAGGTGTGTTGACCTGAGGCGTGATGTCCAGGAGAATTCTGGACAAGTCAGAGCGTGGGGCTTGGGACCTGTAAGTGTTGACTGCTCAGCTGTCATGCCTTCCTGACGTCCTGGATCCTCTTGGTGCACAGTCTGCAGGTTGGAGGGACCACACTTCTGCCGCTGACATTTTTGGCCACTTCAATCCATGCCTGCTTGGTTGGAGAGGCTGTCCTCTTCCTCCCGTTCTTGGCAGAGCCCACCTCACTGCAGCCCCTCAGATCCCACAGGTAGAGGTGAGAGGCCTGGTGTGGAGGGTGGGCAGCTTCCTAGGTCTCCTCCCCTTTCCTGTGGCTGCTGCAGCCTCAAAAATACAAGTGCTGTTGAGCCCTTGTAAGATATGTCGTGGCCCCTTTAATTAGACATCCTTTCTCCGACAGAAGAGCCACTTCAGCCTGGTTGGTCAGGGAGCCTGGAGACAGGATGATAGCAAGTTTACTTTGGGGAGGAACAACAGTAGGGCAGGCAAATTAGTCAATCAGGTTCCTGACCTGAAAATGGTCCTGTCATGGCAGCAGGCACTAAAATGAGAAGATTCTGCCCTTAAATTGGAACAAGTGGCACTGCATTTAGTTTACAGGCATAAACCATGGCATCTATGCATCCAGTATGGCTGCTGCAGTCTATAATTGTTGTGGAACCTTTTGCATGAAACTGGGCTGTTCCAATACCTGACTCGCCACCTGAGAAACTCACCCAGAAACTCCAGGTGCGAATGGGCAGCAAGGACCCTTCAGCAGTGCTATTTAAAGGGCTCATCCACTGCATGCAGTTGGTGGTCTGTCCTTTTAAACTGCTGGCTAACTTGTGGTTGCTTATTGTCCATTTTCTATTCTCTAAAACGGTTCTTTTTAAATCTGCTCATGGAATGTGAACATCACTAGAGAGCATTTGTTGCCAATCCCTAATTGCCCTTGAGAAGGTGGGAGAGAGCCACCATCCAAGACAAAGCAGCCTGCTCGATCGGCACACCATCCACCACCTTCAACACTCACTCCCTCCACCACCGACGCACAGTGGCAGCAGTGTGTACCATCTACAAGATGCACTGCAGAAACACACCAAGGCTCCTTCGAAGGCTCCTTCCAAACCCGCGACCTCTACCAACTAGAAGGACAAGGGCAGCAAATGCATGGGAACACCACCACCTGCAAGTCCCCCTCCAAGTCACACACCATCCTGACTTGGAACTATATCGCCGTTCCTTCACTGTCGCTGGGTCAAAATCCTGGAACTCCCTTCCTAACAGCACTGTGGGTGTACCTACACAATACAGGCAGCAGTTCAAGAAGGGGGCTTGCCACCACCCCCTCAGGGGCAATTAGGGATGGGCAATAAATGCCAGCGACGCCCACATCCTGTGAACGAATAAAAAAAACTGGCCATTCATCTCATTCGCTTTTTGTGGAACCCTGATTTATGCTAATTAGCTGCTACTTTTACCTACACAGCAGCAGTGACATGTGGACAGGATTAGGGGATATATAAATGTAGTTTCTTGCATTCTGACCATCACACACAGGAAGATTCGCTGTGGAGCCCATAGTGATACAACACTAACAGTAACTTGTATTCATACACCACCTTTACTGTCACAAAATATCCCACGGAGCTTCACAGGAACGTTATTGAACAAAGTTTGACATTGAGCCACATCATGAGATATTAGGACAAGTGACCAATAGCTTGCTCAAGGAGGTAGGTTTTAAGGAGCATCTTAAAGGAGGAAAGCGAGGTAGCGAGGCGGAGAGGTTTAGAGAGAGTATTCCAGAGCTTAGGGCCCAGGCAACTGAAAGCACAGCCACCAATGGCGGAGCGATGGGAATCAAAAGATTGCTCAAGAGGCCAGAGATCCCAGAGGACTGTGGGACTGGAGGAGGTTACTGAGATAGGGAGGGAATGAGGCTATGAGGGATTTGAAAAGGAGGATGAGAATTTTAAAATCAAGGTGTTGCCAGACTGGAAGCCAATGAGTACAGGGGTGATAGGTGAATCTGACTTGGCACAGAATGTATCCAGTTTTCGCATGCAAGGCTCTGAAATAAAATTGAAAAGGCAGCACTGTGAGCAAACAGAAAATGGAGAAAAAAATCTGAGGCTTTCACCTTGTGAATTGAATGAGGAGCTGGTTGAGAACACATTAGTCATTCCTCTGCGGGAGAAACCTGACGATGTAATTTGTACATGTCGTGAGTATGAGCATCATAAACAGTGTGAAAGATGTTGTGAATTTTCAGCGGGCTCCAATTTAGCTGCAATATTCAACTCAAGGCCTCAGAGTTACAGCAATTCATATCAAAGCCAACAGACCAACTTTGACCAAATTTCCACCTAGATCCACCTTCCCAGCAGAAGAAGCATCAACTCCTGTCATAGGATCATCGCCCAAGTTCTCCTTCAAGTTACATAATGATTTGGATGTATATCAGCTGTTCCTTCATTGTCACTGGGTTAAAATTCTGGAATCTTCTTCTCAAGCAGAATCTGCTTCTACCGCCCTTTCATGCAGCTCATTCCATAGCATAATAACTTGCTGGATGAAAAAAACAATCTCCTCATCTTCCCCCGGTTCTTTCTTCCAATTACCTTATATCTGGGTCCTCTGATTATCGACCATCTGCCACTAGAAATAGTTTCTCCTTATTTACTCTATCAAAGCTCCTCATGATTTTGATCGCCTCTATTAAATCTCCCCTTAACCTTCTCTGCTCTAAGGCGAACAATCTCAGCTTCTCCAGTCTCTCCACATGACTGAAGTCTCTCATCCCTGTGCCCATTATAGTAAATCTCCTCCGCACCCTCCCCAAGATCTTGACATCTTTCCTAAAGTGTGGCACCTAGAATTGAACACAATACTCCAGCTGAGGCCTAACCAGTGATTTATAAATGTTTAGCATGACTTCATCACTTTTGTACTCTATGCCTCTAATTATAAAGCCAATGCTTTTTTTAAACTGCTAAAACTTTATCCAACCAAGTATACAAGAAGGTTCACAATCAGGAACAATAACTTTTCTTTGTCCGATTCTCCTCCGCTACCTTCCAAAGGCACCAATCCTTGACTGGACATCGTCAAGCCAATCATCATTCACCATGCAACAGCCCAGTCTGTGAGTATCGGTGGGCCAGTGAAACATGGAGGTCCATAGGCCTTGACAGTGAATACTGGTTCACCTTCAACCACTGGAATCCATCGCCCCTTCCTGCTGCAGAACCCCCCCCCCCGCCCCTCCTCCCCCCTCAGCCTGCCCCTCAGTGGCACATAGAATTTACAGACCATTTGGCCATTTCTGTTCCATAGGAGCCTCTTCCCACCCCTACTTCATCTCACCCTATCTGCACTTTTCCCTTCTCCCTCATGCTCTTATCCATCTTCCCCTTAAATGCGTCGAAGAATCAATCCTGGAATCTGCCTAGTTTGTCAGCAGCGTAATTTTCCAACTAATCCCTCAAAGTTATTTGAAGTTCTTTTGTATGTTCAGGGTTGCACTCCCAGTCCCTAATATCCACTGTGTCCCATTGAAAGTTATTGACACCGTGTGCTCCACCAGGAAGCTACATAAGAAATAAGGAGAATTTTTTTTTTTACTCGGCAAGTTGTTGTGATCTGGAATGCTCTGCCTGAAAGGGCAGTGGAAGCAGATTCAATAGTAAGTTTCAAAAGGGAATTGAATAAATGCTTGAAGGGGGAAAAAAAATTGCAGAGTTGTTGGGAAAAGAGCAGGGGGAGGGGGACTAATTGAATAGCTCTTTCAAAGAGCCAGCACAGACAGGATGGGCCGAATGGCCTCCTTCGGTGCTGTGTGATCCTGTGATTCTAGGATTCTGCCTTCTTTCGGTTAAAATGCCAGCCTGAAATCAAAATGTTTTCTCTTTTTCTCTCTCTCTCTCTCTCTGTCCGATGAAGCCAATGCAGAACGATGGATAGATCTATATGCAGCAATTCGTCTAGTCACATTAAAAAACATTAACTTTAAATCCCACTGACAGATTGCAATTTCTCTGAGCCCTCACTCCCTCCTTCGGTTTGTCTGACCACAGGAGCGGCAGTGAATAAAAGATGCTGTCCCCAAAAAAAACAACAAAAATAAATCGCTATTGGCAAATCAGATTGACAGGTTATAAATTGGGATTTAATGAGTTGTTTTTATCAGGTAGGATGCTGGATTGTGGTCAAGGCACTGAGCAGAAATGTAACAAATGTTTTTTTTTATATTTTCTTTTAGTGATGGATTGTGGCAGGGTGACAGAGTCGTAAGTTCTAGGTTTCGGAGATGGTAGTTTGGGGATCATTTACAAGACCAATGACTTCATTCGCAAGGAGACGGTGTTGTGAGAGACAAATTGTAACATGATGGAGGACTGCCCTCTGGTGGTGTTTTAGGCCCAAGGTTGCTTTATTCCAACAGTCGACAAGGCAACTCATTTCGTGTTTTTGCATTTCATTAGCTCCTTTCACAACCTCTGGATGTCCCAAAACACTTTACAGCCAATGAAACACTTTTTGAAGTACAGCTATTTTTGTAATTCAGGAAACACAGCAGCAAATTTCCACACAGCAAGCTCCCACAAATAGTAATCTGTATTTTAGTGATGCTGGTTGAGGGATTAATAATGGCCAGGATATCAGGGAGAACTCCCCAGCTCTTCTTCGAAAATAGTGGCATGAGATTTTTAGGTCCACCCAAAGGTGTAGACGGGGCCTCGTTTTAACTTCTCATCTGAAAGACAGCACCTCCAACCGTACAGCATTCCCTCAGTACTGCCCTGGAGTGTCAGCCTGGGTTATTGTCCTCAAATCTCTGGAGTGGGACTTGAACCCATGATCTCCTGACTCAAAGGCAAGAGTGTGACCCACGGATAATGGATTCTGGTTTCAACAGAGATGCGAGAAAGAGAAAAGGCAAGGTAGGAGGAACCAGAGCGGAGCATTTATGGGACTCAATGAACATTCCTTGACACCCTAGGGCTGTCTGTCCCTACACCACTGACTCTTCCAAACCTTAGAGGTGTTGGGGAGGGAGGTCACTGGTCAGGCATCCATACCACTAGGGGTGTATCTCAGGCTGCACTTTTCACATGAGATGTAAACTAAGGCCCCGCATGCTCTCTCAGATGGGTGTAAAAGATCCCATGGCACTATTTCAAAGAAGAGCAGGGGAGTTCACCCTGGTGTCCTGGACAATACTTATCCCTCAATCAACTTCACAGAAACAGATTATCTGGTCATTATCACAGTGCTGTGTGTGGGAGCTTGCTGTGCGCAAATTGGCTGCCATGTTTCCTACATTACAACATTGATTACATATCAAAGTACTTCATTGGCTGTAAAGCACTTTGGGATGTCCTGAGATCATGACAGGCACTATATAAATTGTTACGACCCAGTGAGAAGGGGGTCGAGGGTTCCCTCTCAGCCTTCACCTGGTCTTACTGTAACAGGGTTTAATTTTAAACACACCGTTCTCTTAGCTCCCCCTGAGTGAATCCTTGTTCACTAACTTCCAAATATAAGGCAAAGAAACTAGTCAAACAGGTTTTCTTAGGTTTAAAGAAAAAAGGTTGAACTTTTCTGTTTCTGTGCTGTATAACTCTATGACGTTATGCAAGGCTACGGGCCGAGTGCTGGAAAACAGGATTAGAATAGATAGGTGCTTGATGGCCGGCACAGGCACGATGGGCCGAAGGGCCAGTTTCTGTGCTGTATAACTCTATGACTCTATTTATTAAACTTAAACTTTAATTTATGGATATGCGATGCACCCACGCTAGCATGCATACGCAATACACACATGCAGATAGAGATAGAAAAGAGCAGAAGAAATAAAGTGGAAAAGTTTGAGGCAATAAATGAAGATAGTTTTGGTTACTGTTCTTTGAACTCACTGTAAAATCCTTGTTTGTAGGTAGGTCTTGCTTTTCATTGGGGCCCAGTATTCTTCTTAAACCTTTCGATGTAGGAGATTTTTCTCTCTTGAAGTTCATGTGTCCTCAGTGGGTCCATAGGCTTGTGAGAAAGAAATGGGAGCAGACAGGCGAGGTCTTCTCACTCCAGGAGCAAACAGTCTTTCTCCGTTCAAATTCTTCATACAATTCCCAGGTTGCTAAGCAGGTTAGGCATGTGACTAGCTGATCTGACGATGTCTGTTTATGGATTCTCTTCTCTTAGCCGACCCTGGAATGTTTCTTCTTACACACAATACTGGTGCTCAAAGTCCATTGTGGGCTAAATTGGAGCAGGGATTAGCCCTTTGTCATTCCAAGCACTGTCAGTTAGTATGCAAATGTTTTTTCCAGCCATGGCTGATCTGGTGAACAAGTCAATTCCGCACTCCAGCAACAGTTTAAAATCAATGTTCATATGACAAAATTAATATGCCTCGTCCTTGGCAGGTGGGGGTTCTGCATGACAAAATGCAAGTCTTTCCTTTTTTGGATACCACTCCTGGCCGCTAATTTGTTCTTTGCACCTGTCCTCCAAATCTAGCCTCTTACACATCCCTGATTTCAATCCCTCCACTATTGAAGACTATGCCTTCAGCTACTGAGACCTTAAGGAATTCCCTTCCTAAACCTCTCTTTAAGGCACTCCTTAAAACCTTCTGCTTTGAGCTTCTGGTCTTCAGCCCTAATATCTCCTTATGTAGCCCAATGTCAAATCTTGTTTGATAAGGTTCATACAGAACGCTTTGGGGCATTTTACTACTTTAGAATCATAGAGAGATACAGCACCAAAACAGGCCCTTCGGCCCACCGAGTCCGTGCCGACCATCAACCACCCATTTACACTATTCCTATATTTATCCCATTTTTCCCTCTCAAATCCCCACCTTCCCTCAATTCTCCTACCATCTACCTACACTAGGGGCAATTCTTACAATGGCCAATTTATCTATCAACCCACAAGTCGTTGGCATGTGGGAGGAAACCAGAGCACCCGGAGGAAACCCACACGGTCACAGGGAGAACTTGCAAACTCCGCACAGGCAGTACCCAGAACTGAACCCGAGTCGCTGGAGCTGCGAGGCTAGCCACTGCGCCACTGTGCCGCCCACTTTAAAGTGGCTACATGAATGAAAGTTATTGCTGTCCGTATAATTTAACTCTAAGCACCGGTATCATTCTGTCGAATCTGTTCTGTAACCCTCTTCCAGGCCAATATATTCCTCCTGAGGTGCACTTTCCAAAGTAGCATAAACTTTGATACAGCATAGCAGGAAGCCAGTGCTAGTGCCAGCTCTTTGAAAGTGTTAGCCCCATTCCCCCACCCCCTGCTCTTTCTCCACATCCTACCAATGTTTTCTTTTCAAATATAACTTGAATTGCTTTCCATGGAGTTTAGAAAGTTGGTTGAGGTGTGATTTTTTTAAATTCTTTCATGGGATGTGGATATCACAGGCAAGGCCAGCATTTGTTGCCCATCCCTAATTGCCCTTGACAACTGAACAGCTTGCTAGGCCATTTCAGAGAATACAAACACCGTTACTGCAGGATTCTCTGCAGGAGCACCAGACTGAGTGAGAGCGAGGCTGAGTGAGTGCGAGGCTGAGTGAGTGCCAGGCTGAGTGAGTGCGAGGCTGAGTGAGTGCAGGGCAGAGCAGGCTCCACACATTACACAGCTAATATGGCAGTCAGTGTCCGACGTATGTCACAGGACCCTAATATTAAATGAGTTGACCACCTGACTTGGGATGGGGTTGGGGGTCGTGTTTGACCACTGAGCAGGAAGTGCAAGCAGTGTGAACAGGAACGGTTGGTCAGTTCCACAACACTCACACATTCCAAATTAAATCTTTAAATCTCCAACTATAATAAGAGCAAAGCCACCACCAGAGGGACTCACTTACCTTTGCAGTTCAGAGGATCTGCATCAGGAAACCATTACAGAAAGAAACATCTTGCATTTATATAGACTCAGGACTGTCCAAAAGTACTTTACAGCCAATGAAGTGCTTTTGAAGTCTCGTCACTGTTGTAATGTAGGAAACACAGCAGCTAATTTTCACACAGCAAACTCCGCCAAACAGCAACATGATAATGAAAAGATCATCTGTTTGTGACATCGATTGAGGGATAGATATTGGCCAAGTCACGAGGGAGAACTCCCCTGCTCTTCTCAAAATAGTGCCATGGGTTCACTTATATCCCAAGAAGGCAGACAGGACTTCGATTTGACATCACATCTGAGAGACAGCACCGTGCTTCCTCTTAAATGTCAACCTAGAGTTGAGCCCAAGGCACTGGAGGGGAATCTAAACCCACAATCTCTTTACGACAAAGTGTGAGTGCTACCCGCTGAGCCACTGCTGACATACTGCAATGCAGGGCCAAATCTTACAGTTCAACCATCTCAATGTGTATGAACAGGCGGATCAAACACATATTTCTGCGCCCGAATTTTTGACGTGTGCTCCTACTGGGTGAAACTCCATACCAGGAGCCAAGCATCCTGGAGTGGAGTTTTAGCTTTGAGTTCAATCAGTGATCCAAACAAAAAAATTTTGCTTTTTAAAATATTTCTTGACATATTTCAGAGTGGTAACTTGATGCAAATTGATTAATTCATGTGAAAATGGGTTTATCACAAACTATCAACCTTTTTGATCACAGTGTCAATCCACCCACTGGTGAACAACCTTTTGTTTTATATTTGTTCATGGGATGTGGGCGTCACTGGCCAGGCCAGCATTTATTGCGCATCCCTAATTGCCCTTGAGGAGGTGGTGGTGAGCTGCCTTCATGAACCGCTGCAGTCCATGTGGGGTAGGTACACCCACAGTGCTGTTCGGAAGGGAGTTCCAGGATTTTGACCCAACAACAGTGAAGGAATGGTGATATAGTTCCAAGTCAGGATGGTGTGTGGTTTGGAGGGGTACTTGCAGGTGATGGTGTTCCCATGCATCTGCTGCCTTTGTCCATCTAGTCGGTAGAGGTTGCAGGTTTGGAAGGTGCTGTCTAAGGAGCCTTGATGCGTTGCTGCAGTGCATCTTGTAGATGGTACACACTGTTGCCACTGTGCGTCGGAGGTGGAGTGTGTGAATGTTTGTGGATGGGGTGCCAATCAAACGGGCAGCTTTGTTCTGGATGGTGTCGAGCTTCTTGAGTGTTGTTGGGGCTGCACCCATCCAGGCAAGTGGAGAGTGTTGCATCACACTCCTGACTTGTGCCTTGTAGATGATGAACAGGCTTTGGGGAGTCAGGAGGTGAGTTACTCACTGCTGTATAAATTTAGATTGGGGATATTCACCTTCTCATGGAGCCTCCTCATAGGCCTGAATACAAGCACAATTAGCAGAAATTCCATCTGGGGTCATAGCCAATTTTATGGGGCGGGGCCTGCTTCTCACACAATGACTTTAAACTATAGCAAAAGGCCGTGGAACCTTTGCACTGGATGTAATTAACGCTTAACATTCCTCAAACATCTTACATGTGTTGCACCGATTTTGGGCGAATTACGCTGAAAATAACCAGCGCAACCGAACGTCTGCCCATAATATTTACTCCATTGATCCACCAGATGGGCATGAGTGACAGAATTGTACATCAAATTTATACAGCACCTTCCACCATCCATGGACCTCTCAAAGCACTTTGAAACCAATGAAGCACATTCGATGTGTAGTCACCGTTGTAATGTCGGGGATGCGGCAGCCAATTTGTGCACAGCAAGCTCCCACAAACAGCAATGTGATAATGACCAGATAATCTGATTTTTAGTGATGTTACTGAGGGCTAAATATTGCCCCAGGAGACTGGGAGAACTCACCTGCCATTCTTCGAAATAGTGGCTGTGGGATCTTTTATTTCCATCTGAGAGAGCATTAACATCTTAAACGAATATGTTTATACGTCAGAAATCAATTAAAGCACATCAAAGGTCATAACTCAGGAAAGGTCATGAAATGCTAATAATAAATTCATTAACATAGCTGTAATGTTACTAGGCTAGTAATCCAAAAGCCTGGATGAATAATCTTGAGACATGTGTCCAAATCTCACCATACTAACTGGAGGAATTTAAATATAATTAATAAACCTGGAATTAAGAAAACTAGTCTCATTGGTAATGATTATGAACCGACTGGATTGTTGTAAAAACCCATCTGGTTCACTAACTTTCTTAAGGGGGTAAATCTGCTGTACTTACCTGGTCTGGCCTACATGTGACTCCAGACCCACACCATGTGGTTGGTGCAGCAATGCCACTCACTTGTAAGCGGCTCACCGTCATCTGCTCACGGGCAATTGGGGATGGGCAATAAATGCTGGCCTTGCCATTGATGCTCACATCCCAAGAATGAATGAAAAATAACTTTATAGAGATTGGACGCTATGTGATGTCTATTGGAGGATAAGAGATGTGACATCACCTCCTTTATTTGGGAAAAAAAATGCATACGTATACAGCACCTTTCACAACCTCAGGACATCCCAAAGAGTTTTACAGCCACTGAAGTACTTTTGAAGTGTAGTCACTGTTGTAATGGAGGACACGCAGCAGTCAATTTGTGCACAGCAAGCTCCCACAAACAGCAATGTGATAATGACCAGATAATCTGTTTTGATTGAGGGATAAATATTGGTCAGGACACCGGGGATAACTCCTCTGCTCTTCTTTGAAATAGTGCCATGGGATCTTCTAAGCCTACCTGAGCAGCCATACAGGGCCTCAGTCTAATGTCTCATCTGAAAGACAGCACCTCTGACAGTGCAGCACTCCCTCAGCACTGGAGTGTCAGCCTTAATTTTTGTGCTCAAGTCCTAGGGTGGGACCTGAATCTGGAACCTTGTGACAATGTTCCTGCTATGCTGCATGGGTGCATGGCCATGCACCGGCATGAAATGTACCACACAGGCCTTTCTCTGCGATAAATAATGAGTGTGTGCAACTGCGCAAACAAAATTAAAGGGACCGCGCACTGAAATAAATGAGCCACGCACAACAACTAAATTTTAAAGAGAACATTGCTCAGAGGCGAGGATCCAATGACTAAGCCAGAGCTGACACTGCAAGTCAGTAAGATTTCAAAGCAAGATTTTGGCAGCACAGGTTTTGGAGTTTAAGTATTTCAGAGAGATTTTTTTTATTTGTTCTCCAGATGTGGTCAATTACTATCCACCCTTCATAGTCCTGGGAGAGTGACTGGCCTGCAATTATTCGGTCTATCCTTCGCTCCCTTTATAAACAGAGGTACAATGTTAGCAGTTCTCCAATCCTCCGGTACCAGACCTGTATCCAGTGAGGACTAGAAAGTGATGGTCAGACCTTCCGCTATTTCCTCTCTTGCTTCTTTTAACAGCCTAGGGTACATTTCATCTGGCCCTGGTGACTTATCAACTTTCAAGGAAGCTAATCCCATTAATACTTCCTCTCTCCCTATGTTTATCACATCAAATACTTCACATTCCTGCTCCTTAACTACAGTATCTGCATCATCCCCTTCTTTTGTGAAGACAGGTACAAAGTGTTCATTAAGAACCATACCAACATCTACCGCCCCTACACATAGGTTACCTTTTTGGATAACACCATAACAGTGTAGGGAGGGGTGTTCCAGGATTCGGGCCCTCATCAGGAATGGAAATGCTCCAGTTAAAGTCAAAAAGGAAAGACGTTCTCATGGGCGGAGCAATGGTGGAAGGATATAATCTTTATATATTTCACATTATTGTCATATTTTTACCTTGGATGTCTCTTTCCCACTTCCATATTCTCCTCCTTGGTTGGGATCCCATCAATGTCACTTGATCAAACAAACAAGAGCTCAAAACTCCTTATCACTCATTCATATAGAATCCCAATGGATTAAATTTCTTCCCAGTCACTTCCCCTTCCTATTCACCTCCATTGTAGAGAATCCCAATGGAACAAACCCCTTTCCAACGACTCCCATTGTATAGAATCCCAATGGAGAATATCCCATCTTTTCATTGCCGTTGTGCAGAATTCCAAAGGATCTAATTCCTGCCATTCATTCCCATTGTACAGAATCCTAATTTGTCTGAACAGCTTTCCATAATTCACAATGTATAGAAACTCAATGGACTAAATCACTTCCCATTCACTCCGATGGTACTAAATCCCTCTGTCATGCCAATCAGAGCAGTTTCAGACCCAAACTATTCCTGAGATAAGCTCTTATACTGCATGATCATGGCAGTGACTAAACTATGTATAAGGTGAACTGCATCATCTTGACAGAGTTCCTGTAGCATTCCCTGCTTCCTGCCCTCGGTGTTCAAGATTTGTTTTTCCAGGGAAATCCTGTGGACGTGATCATGAATCAGGACAGCGAGAAAAAGGCCTCGTCTCAGTTCCCTTACTGTTTAACCGATTTAAATAGGAAACCGAGCTGGGGGGGGGAAGTCATAGGAGGTTTACCCAGTGTAATATTAGTGAGAGGGTTACCCAGTGTAATGGTTGTGTTCAGTGGGCTGCAAACCAGAGGTTAAGGGCAGGCTACAGAACAAAGCAGAGTATCAAAGCAGGAAAAGAAAAACTTATTTCACCATTTTCAACAGTAAAATCAAACTTCTCCAGCTCTTTTGCTCACCCCCGGCGACTTTGAGCACCCCTAACTTTAATCACTCCACTCTTGGTGGGCGTGCCTTCAGCTGCCTGGGCCCTAAGCTCTGGAAGTCCTTCCCCAAACCTCTCCACCTCTCTACCTCTCTCTCCTCCTTCAAGATGCTTCTTAAAGCCTACCTCTTTGGCCAAGCATTTGATCACCTGTCCTAATATCTAATCATGTGGCTCAGTGTCACATTTTGTTTGATCATGCTCCTGCGAAGCACCTTGGGATGTCTTACTACATTAAAAACGCTATCTTTGTAGGGCTTTAGGGAAAGAACAGGATGAATAGGACTAATTGATTTCAAAGAGCCCATACAGGCACATTGGGTCAAATGGCCTCAATCTCTGCAGTATCATTCTTTATTTCTATCTAGAGTAGTGCTATAGTATCGCTACTGTTGTAAATTTAATAGCAAGCTCAATTGTCAAAAGGCCAATTTGGGCCAATGAAATGCTCGGGCTTGAATTAGACAAAACAGCACAGTCTGCACTAATTTACTGCATTGTTTTGGAAGGCAAAAGGAAATGAAGGAAGTGAGTCAAAATGTACATTGTAAGACGACTTTAAAACCCCCAGTGCGAGAGAGGAAGGAAGGGAGCTGATAGGAAATGTGAGTCTTTAGCTGGGCTGATCAATGGAATGCAGCCTCTTAGCCCGATGAAACTGGTGTTCAGCAGAAGTTGTGGTTCTGCTTCGGTTGTGTCGACATCACAGACTAACATCCGTATCTTGCCAACAGGGGCAGGACAAAGAGGCAGGTCCCCAAGTCTACCTTTGCCTATCGAGCATCTCCTCGGAACAGAGAAGATCTCACTTGTGGCTGAATCCAAAATTAGAGCTCATAAACATAATTTTGATTCATTATTCAGAGATGCTACCAAAGCACTAGCACAGACACGATGGTTGGAATGGTCTCCTTGTGTGATGTACCATTCCATAATTCTATGATCTTTCTCTGGAAGATGGGACGAATGGCCTACTCCTGCTCCCATTTCTTATGTTCTTATAGAAGCTTCCAGCTTATGATTAGGTCATCTTTCTGTCACTCTCCCACGCTCCCTTCAGAACTGTCCATGACCATCATGCAACCTGTTGGGTGCCAAATAATGCTATGTGGCAATTTGTTTCACTGCACTCTACATCACTTGCAACAACATCAACAACTTGCATTTATATAGCACCTTTAATGTAGCAAAATGTACTAAGATGCTTTACAGAAGGGTAATAAGAACATAAGAACTAGGAGCAGGAGTAGGCAATTCACCCCCTCGAGCCTGCTCCACCATTCAATACGATCATGGCTGATCTCATCTCGGCCTCTAGTCCACTTTCCTGCCCATTCTCCATAACCCTTCATCCCATTACTAATTAAAAATCTGTCTATCTCCTCCTTAAATTTACTCAATGTCCCGGCATCCACCGTACTCTGGGGTAGTGAATTCCACAGACTCACGACCCTTTGAGAGAAGTAATTTCTCCTCATCTCTGTTTTAAATCTGCTACCCCTTATCCTAAAACTATGACCTCTCATTCTAGAATGCCCCACAAGAGGAAACATCCTCTCTACATCTACTTTGTCAATCCCCCTAATCATCTTATATACCTCAAATAGATCTCCTCTCATTCTTCTAAACTCTAGAGAGTAAAGGCCTAAACTGCTCAATCTCTCCTCATAAGACAAACCCCCCATCTCTGGAATCAATCTAGTGAACCTCCTCTGAACTGCCTCCAGTGCAACTACATCCCTCCTCAAGTAAGGGGACCAAAACTGTATGCAATACCCCAGGTGTGGTCTCACCAATCAGGCATAATTTGACACTGAGCCTCAAGAGGAGATATTAGGACAGGTGACTAAAAGCTTGATCAACTAGGTATGTTTAAAGGAGTTTGAATCTTTGGAATTCTCCATCCCAGAGAGTTGTGGATGCTCAGTCATTGAGTATATTCAAGACTGAGATCGTTAGATTTTTGGGCACTAAGGGAATCAAGAGATATGGGTATAATGTGGGAAGGTGAGACAGGGACGAAGTTGGGTGATGTTCTTCTTTGGCCTCCTTGTCTCGAGAGACAATGGGTAAGCATCTGGGGGTGGTCAATGGTTTGTGAAGCAGCGCCTGGAGTGGCTATAAAGGCCAATTCTAGAGTGACAGACTCTTCCACAGGTGCTGCAGATAAAATTGGTAGTCGGGGCGGTTACACAGTTGGCCCTCTCCTAGCGCTTCTGTCTTTTTTTTATTTTTTTAGAGATACAGCATTGAAACAGGCCCTTTGGCCCACCAAGTCTGTGCCACCCATCAACCACCCATTTATACTAATCCTACATTAATCCCATATTCCTACCACATCCCCACCTTCCCTCAATTCTCCTACCACCTACCTACACTAGGGGCAACTTACAATGGCCAATTTACCTATCAACCTGCAAGTCTTTGGCTGTGGGAGGAAACCGGAGCACCCAGCGAAAACCCATGCGGGTTTTTTCCTGCCAACTGCTAAGTCTCTTCGACTCGCCACACTTTAGCCCCACCTTTATGGCTGCCCGCCAGCTCTAGCGATCGCTGGCAACTGACTCCCACTACTTGTGATCAATGTCACAGGACTTCATGTCGCGTTTGCAGACGTCATTACAGCAGAGACATGGAGGGCCGGTGGGTCTGATACCAGTGACAAGCTCGCTGTACAATGTGTCCTTGGGGATCCTGCCATCTTCCATGCGGCTCACATGGCCAAGCCATCTCAAGTGCCGCTGGCTCAGTAAGGTGTATATGCTGGGGATGTTGGCCGCCTCGAGGACTTCTGTGTTGGAGATACGGTCCTGCCACCTGATGCCAAGGATTCTCCGGAGGCAGTGAAGATGGAATGAATTAAGACGTCGCTCTTGGCTGACATACGTTGTCCAGGCCTCGTTGCCTTAGAGCAAGGGACTGAGGATACAGGCTTGATACACTCGGACTTTTGTGTTCTGTGTCAGTGCGCCATTTTCCCACACTCTCTTGGCCAGTCTGGACATAGCAGTGGAAGCCTTTCCCATGCGCTTGTTGATTTCTGCATCAGGAGACAGGTTACTGGTGATAGTTGAGCCTAGGTAGGTGAACTCTTGAACCACTTCCAGAGCGTAGTCACCAATATTGATGGATGGAGCATTTCTGACGTCCTGTCCCATGATGTTCGTTTTCTTGAGGCTGATGGTTAGGCCAAATTCATTGCAGGCAGCCGCAATCCTGTCGATGAGTCTCTGCAGACACTCTTCAGTGTGAGACGTTAATGCAGCATCGTCAGCAAAGAGGAGTTCCCTGATGAGGACTTTCCGTACTTTGGTCTTCGCTCTTAGGTGGCAAGGCTGAACAACCTGCCCCCGATCTTGTGTGGAGGAAAATTCCTTCTTCTGAAGACTTGAACGCATGTGAAAGCAGCAAAGAGAAGAAGATCCCAAACAGTGTAGGTGCGAGAACACAGCCCTGTTTCTCGCCACTCAGGATAGGAAAGGGGTCTGATGAGGTGCCGCTATGCTGAATTGTGCCTTTCATATTGTCATGGAATGAGGTGATGATACTTAGTAGCTTTGGTGGACATCCGATCTTTTCTAGTAGTCTGAAGAGACCACGTCTGCTGACGAGGTCAAAGGCTTTGGTGAGATCAATGAAAGCAATGTAGAGGGGCATCTGTTGTTCGCAGCATTTCTCCTGTAGGGAGAACAGCATGTCAATGGTGGATCTCTGTGCTCAAAAGCCACACTGTGCCTCAGGGTAGACACGCTCAGCCAGCTTCTGGAGCCTGTTTAAAGCGACTCGAGCGAAGACACTCCCCACTATGCTGAGCAGGGAGATTCCACGGTAGTTGTTGCAGTCACCGCAGTCACCTTTGTTCTTATGGAGGGTGATGATATTGGCATCTCGCATGTGCTGAGGTACTGCTCCCTCGTCCCAGCACAGGCAAAGCAGTTCGTGCAGTGCTGAAAGTATAGCAGGCTTGGCACTCTTGATTATTTCAGGGGTAATGCTGTCCTTCCCAGGGGCTTTTCCACTGGCTAGAGAATCAAGGGCATCACTGAGTTCCGATTTTGTTGGCTGTACGTCCAGCTCATCCATGACTGGCAGAGACTGGGCTGCATTGAGGGCGGTCTCAGTGACAACATTTTCCCTGGAGTACAGTTCTAGGTAGTGCTCAACCCAGCGGTCCATTTGTTTGCGTTGCTCAGTGATTGTGTCCCCTGATTTAGATTTGAGGAGGGCGATCTTCTTGATGGTTGGCCCAAAAGCTCTCCTAATGCCATCATACATTCCTCTGATATTTCCGGTGTCTGAGGCCAGCTGAATATGACTGCATAGGTGTTGCCAGTAGTCATTTGCGCAGCACCTGGCTGTTCTTTGTGCAGCGCTTCTGGCTACTTTAAGTGCTACGGATGTTAACTCACTGGGGGCTTTCTTGTAGTTCAACAGTGCAATGCGCTTAGCGGCTATGACAGGTTCCAGCTCTTCAAAGTGAGATTGAAACCAGTCTGCATTCCGCTTCACGTGTTTGCCATAGGTGGTCACTGCTGAGTCATAGATGGTGTCATCACCCAAGTGGGTGATGTTACAGAGGTGGAAATAGGCGGACTTAGTGATGGCACGAATATGAGATCAGAGGCTCATCTTGGGCCAATTCACAGCCAATGCAATACTTTGTGAAGTGCAATCATGAATAAAATAAAACCACAGAGAACCATAGAAAAATTACAGCACAGAAGGAGGCCAGTCAGCCCATCATGTCTGCACCGGCTGAAAAAACTAGCCGCCCAATCTATTCCTACCTTCCTGTACTTGGTCCGTACCCTTGCAGCTTGCAGCACTTCAGGTGCATGTTCAGGTACCTTTTAAATGAACTGAGGGTTTCTGCCTCCACCACCATTCCTGGCAGTGAATTCCAGCCACCCACCACCCTCTGGGTGAAAATGATTTTCCTCATGTCCCCTCTGATCCTTCTACAAATAACCTTAAATCTGTGCCCCCTAGTAATTGACCTCTCTGCCAGGATAATCAGGTCTTTCCTGTCTACACTATCTAGGCCCCTCATAATTTTGTACACCTCAATTAAGCCACCCCTCAGCCTCCTCTGTTCTAAGGAAAACAACCCTAGCCGATCCAGTCTTTCCTCATAGCTGCAACTTTCAAGCCCTGGCAATATTCTTGTAAATCTCCTCTGTACTCTCTCCAGATTAATGATGTCCTTTCTGTAATGTGGTGACCAGAACTGTACGCAATACTCCAACTGTGGCCTAACCAGCGTTTTATATAGTTCCAGCATTACATCCCTGATTTTGTATTCTATACCTCGGCCAATAAAGGAAAGTATTCCATATGCCTTCTTCACCACTTTATCTACCTGTCCTGCCACCTTTAGGGACCTGTGGACATGCACTCCGAGGTCTCTCACTTCTTCTACCCCTCTCAATATCCTCCCGTTTATCGTGTATTCCCTCGCTTTGTTTGCCCTTTACCTCACACTTCTCTGGATTGAATTCCATTTGCCACTTTTCCACCCACTCAACCAAACCATTGATATCATTCTGGAGTCTACAGTAAAGGCCTGCTCAGGTCTGCAAATGAGACCCGACCCGAGCCCGACATAACCCCATCTGACCCCAAGCCCAACCTGGCCCAAGTCCTTCCATTTTTTCCTGCGTCCGGCCCGACCATCAGTTAACTTACTTTTTCACTTTGTTCCTTACCTGCACAAGCTTAAAATAACTGTAACAAAACCACCTTTAAAGTCCAAAAAGTAAATTAACATTAGAGTAACTTACCTGAGGTGGTGATAGAGTGTGTCCAATCGAGCCTGACCCGACCCGAGTCTGAATGCTGGACCCCAAAGTGCGACCCGATCTGACCCTAACCCGACACATGTCGTCGGGTCCCGTCAGGTTTGGGTCGGGTAGCAGGCCTTTAGTATGTGGCTATCCTCTTCACTATCAACTACACGGCTAATTTTTGTGTCATCAGCAAATTTCCCAATCATGCCTCCCACATTTAAGTCCAAATCATTAATATATCCCACAAACAGCAAGGGACCCAACACTGAGCCCTATGGAATGCCACTGGAAACCACTTTCCATTCGCAAACAATCCATTGACTACTACCCTTTGTTTCCTGTCACTGAGCCAATTCTGGATCCAACCTGCCACATTCCCCTGTATCCCACAGGCTTTTATTTTCCTGACCAGTCTGCCATGCGGGACCTTGTCAAAGGCCTTACTGAAATCCATGTAAACTACATCCACTGCACCACTCTCATCAATCCTCCTTGTTACTTGCTCTAAAAACTCAATCAAGTTAGCAAGACATGACCTTCCCTTAACAAAATGTCTGAAGAATATGGTTAATTCCACACTCTCGAGTTCCTGATAAGGGAAAACTCACTCAAGGGGCATGGGGGTTGGGGACTGAGTCAACAATGTTGTAGTTCCAATTTTCCACCCCTCTTGCTGTCAGTGACATCGGGAGGTTTGGACTGCAGAATTAATACCGATATCCAACTCCGGGCTAATTGTGGATTCTTAATATTATTCTCCTTTCAGACGAAGGTGCTAGCAATGGAAAAAAATTGTTGGCTTTCCGTATGGATAAGCAGTTCTTCACACCTTATTTTGTTCTCTCTGTTCTGTCTAGGCATTAATTTGCACCCTAGCATCACGGATGAAAATCTATCCTCCAAATACAACTTTGACAAAGGTTCCTGGTTGAGATTTCCATCCACTGAATATATTTACATAGAATAATATGACATCGAAGGAGGCCATTCGGCCAATTGTGTCTGTACCGGCTCTTTGAAAGAGCGATCTAAATAGTCCCACTCCCCTGCTCTTTCCCCATAACCCTACAAGGTTTTACTCTTCAAGTATTTGTCAAATTCCCTTTTGAAAGTTACTATTAAATCTGCTTCCACCGCCCTTTCAGACAGCACATTCCAGATAATAACAACTCACTGCGTAAAAAGAATTCTCCACATCTCCTGCTCTGTTTTTTTTGCCAGTTGCCTTAAATCTGTGTCCTCCGATTATGAACCCGCCTGCTACTGGAAATAATTTCACCTTATTTACTCTATAAAGACCCCTCATAATTTTGAACACCGCTATTAAATTTCCCTTTCAACTTCTCTGCTCTAAGGAGAACAATCCAAGCTTCTTCAGTCTCTCTATTTCCTCTAAACTTTCCCATTATTTCTTTCTGTCAATATCTTATGTCTGTACCCTCACACATGGCTGTCTTGAAGTCCTCTATCAGGTCACCTTTACATCTTCTCAGCACCAGTCATGACTTCATAACATGAACTCCTAATCCCTGTTAAAATTCCAGTCCAGCTACATTGCACCTTTTTCCTGTTCCTTTATATTCTTCCTATATTGGTGTGATCTTGTCCTAAATGGCAGGCAATGGTTGCCATGGTTTCTCAAATTAGTTCAGGAAAACTCCATCGGGACAGCAGATGGACTTTGACATACACAGTGAGCTACTGGAATTGGAAACGGAATAAACTCATGATATATAACAAATGAGTGTTCAAAACCAAGGGGAAAAATAGGAAAGATATTAAGCTGTGCTCATCAACCAATCACTCACAGTGTTCAGTCAACGTGAGGCTGTTGTCAACAAGGTAAATCTCAAGGGGATTTGATCCAAATAGATACAAGTGGCTTTAACCCTCTATATCGCAGAATGTTGCCAGGGCACCAAGGGCTAGATTAAGAGGACAGAGTACTTAAAATAGATTTGTTTTCCCTGGAATATGGAAGGTTAAAGGGTGGATTCAATTGAGGCTTTAAGCGTTTCAACGGGAATTGATGGGCTAGATAGAAATGTTTTCTGCTGCTCAGGGCTTCTAGGACAAGAGCATTTAAAATCAGAGCCAGGCCATTCAGGAGAGGTTAGGAAACACTTCTTCACACAAAGGGTGGTATAAGTCTGGAACTCCCTCCCACAAAAGGCAGTAGATGCTAGCTCAATTAATCATTTTAAATCTGAGGTTGATACATTTTTGCTCGACAAGTGCATAAATGGAAATTGAGTCAAGGCAGCTGGATGAAGATAAGGTACAGATCAACCATGACATCAGCAAAGGGAGGAACAGGCTTGGGCGGCTGAATGGCCTCCTCCCCCCAGCCCCCTTCCTAGGTTCTATTCCTCATTGTCAAGCTTACGTCTGCCACACTGAGCTTTGCAACTCTGAAATAGCATTGGACAAAAAAAAACGATGGGGATGACTCTAGGGCTGAAAAATCCTAACAATGCTCGCTCAGGAGGTCATGTGCATTTGCGCGCAGTCTCTTTGTTCTCTCTGCTTATCGTCCTCCATCAATGGCTTCCTGCTGGAGGTTGCTGATAGTAACAGCTTTCCACAGCTGCTTCCTCTGACTGCTGATTCAACAATAACAACAGCTTGCATTTATATAGTGCCTTTAACATCGTAAAACATCAGAAGATGTTTCACTGGAGAGTAAACAATGTAAATTTGACACCGGGCCACATAGGGAGATATCAGGACTGGTGCCCTCAAGCTTGCTTGGTTTCAAGGACCATCTTAAAGGAGGAAAGAGGATGGTAGAGAGGCGGACAGGTAAACAGGCAATTCCAGAGCTTAGGGCCCAGTCAGAACTGCCAATAGTGGAACAATGAAAAATTGACAAGAAGCTAGAAAGATCTCAGAGGGTTGTAGGGCTTAGAGTAGGTTACCAAGATAGAGAGATAGATCCAATTGCTAATTGTTCTCTCACACTGGATGAATTCCACCTAGAAACTAACAATGGACTTTTCCTTGTCCAATGGACATCTCATTAACTAATTCACCTGCCGTCTTTCTCCTCATCACTCGCTCCATCACACATCCATGAATGCACACAATTCCCCCGCCGGCTAACCTTTGCTTCCAAACGCTTCAGTGATTGTGACTCCCTGCCAACTCTTGGCAACTTTCGAAGTCTTCTCCCAACCATGGGCTGGCGACTGCTGTGAGCAATCGCGGAGAGTTAAATCATAGGGACATGAGGTTCCTTTTCATTGAACACTTCTGTTTATTAGTTATAAAAATATTGGAGATGTGGAAAAGGTCATGAATTGCCCAATTGAGTGATGAGTTGAGTTTGCTAACCAATTGGCCTGGGAAGGCGATGCGCGATGAGGATGGACACAGTGGGAAATTAATGGCAAGTGTGGCAGGGGATAGTGTAATGAATTCTTTATGTTGTTTTATGCAGTTCATAAACTGGAGTCCAGTTCATTGAAGATCTATAACAGGTTCATTAACAGCTAAACTAGTGTATACAGTACAGAGCAAACTATTTACAGAACCTTCGTCTGAGTGTTACAGTAGCAGAGTGACTATGGCTGAGTGACCAGTTGTTCTTTAGTCACAAGTTTTTTGTTGAACCTCGGCCTTCAATTGTCTGTATACCTGCTTTTTTTCCTTCAAACTTTGGTGATGCTTCCAATTGGCATCAAGGAGCCCTAGCAAAACTGGACTCAATGGGAATCAGGGGGAAAACTCTCTGCTGGTTGGAGTCATACCTATCGCAAAGGAAGATGGTTGTGGTTGTTGGAGGTCAATCATCTGATCTCCAGGACATCACTGAAGGAGTTCCTCAGGGTAGTGTCCTAGGCCCAACCACCTTCAGCTGCTTCATCAATGACCTTCCTTCAATCATAAGGTCAGAAGTGGGGATGTTCGCTGATGATTGCGCACTGTTCAGCACCATTCGTGACTCCTCAGATACTGAAGCAGTCCGTGTAGAAATGCAGCAAGACCTGGACAATATCCAGGCTTGGGCTGATAAGTGGCAAGTAACATTTGTGCCACACAAGTGCCAGGCAATGACCATCTCTAACGAGAGAGAATCTAACCATCTCCCCTTGACATTCAATGGCATTACCATCGCTGAATCCCTCACTATCAACATCCTAGGGGCTACCATTGACCAGAAACTGAACTGGAGTAGTCATATAAATACCATGGCTACAAGAGCAGGCTAGGAATCCTGTGGCGAGTAACTGACCTCCTGACTCCCCAAAGCCTGTCCACCATCTACAAGGCACAAATCAGGAGTGTGATGGAATACTCTCCACTTGCCTGGATGGATGCAGCTCCAACAACACTCAAGAAGCTCGATACCATCCAGAACAAAGCAGCCGGCTTGATTGGCACACCATCCACAAACATTCACTCCCTCCACCACCGACGCACAGTGGCAGCAGTGTGTACCATCTACAAGATGCACTGCAGGAACGCACCAAGGCTCCTTAGACAGCACCTTCCAAACCCGCGAACTCTACCACCTCGAAGGACAAGAGCAGCGGCTGCATGGGAACATCACCACCCGCAAGTTCCCGTCCAAGTCACACACCATCCTGACTTGGAACAATATTGCCGTTCCTTCACTGTCACTGGGTCAAAATCCTGGAACTCCCTTCCTTACAGCACTGTGGGTGTACCTACCCCAAATGGACTGCAGTGGTTCAAGAAGGCAGCTCACCACCACCACCTTCTCATGGGCAATTAGGGATGGGCAATAAATGCTGGCATAGCCAGTGCTGCCCACATCCCGTGAATGAATAAAAAACAAATTCAGGAATACCTTGCGCTTGCAATTTAGTAGCTCCTGGATCTCTTGGCTCTTCTCGTCAAACCAGTCTTGATGTTTCCTGGTCAAGAAACCAAGAGTATCTTCGCAAGTGATGATTATGGTAGCTTTGAGGGCAGACCAGGCATTGTGGAAATTCTGTGGTTCCTGTTCGTTGAGCGTTGCCAAGTTGCTTGTAAGACGCTGCCTGAGTAAATCTTTCTTCACAGAGTCCTTCATACCATAGACATTGATTTTCCTGCTTCTGCTGCCGCTGCCATTTTTGGGCTGGGTTTATGGAGACAGTAGCTCGGATTAGGCAATGGACGGTCCAGCAGTCATCGGCTCCTATCATGGCACGGCTGATGCGAACATCCTTGTGGTCCTTCGCTCGGACGATGATATAGTCAAGAAAGTGCCAATGTCTGGAGCGAGGGTGCTGTCATGCGGTCTTGTATTTGTCGCTCTGATGAAATAGGATGTTCGTTATGATCAGGTCATGTTCAAGGCATTTCATCAGAAGAAGAACTCCATTGGAGTTAGCCCTTCCAACACCTTCCTTGCCAATCACACTTTTCCAAAGGTTTGTGTCCCTTCCAACTCTGGCATTGAAGTCTCCGAGGAGGATCAGCTTGTCTTCCTTGGGAACATGGGACAGCAAACGATCAAGGCTGGAGTAGAATTCCTCTTTGGCCTTGTCTGTTGCTTCTAGGTTTGGGGCGTAGGCACTGATGACTGTGGTGTGCTGTTTCTGGGTTAGGGTGAGCTGGAGGATCATGAGAGGAACATTTAATCCACAAGTGGCTTGCTGAGGCGGTCAGCTAGTTCATTTTTTATGCTGAAGCTGGTCTGATTAGTAAGTTTGCGGACGACACAAAGGTTGGTGGAGTTACGGATAGTGATGAGGATTGTCAGAGGATACAACGGGATATAGATCGGTTGGAGACTTGAGCGGAGAAATGGCAGATGGAGTTTAATCCGGACAAAATGTGAGGTGATGCATTTTGGAAGGTCTAATCCAGGTGGGAAGTATACAGTAAATGGCAGAACCCTTAGGAGTATTGACAGGCAGAGAGATCTGGGTGTACAGGTCCACAGGTCACTGAAAGTGGCAACGCAGGTGGATAAGGTAGTCAAGAAGGCATACGGCATGCTTGCCTTCATCGGTCGGGGCATAGAGCTGTACAGAACCTTAGTTAGGCCACACTTAGAATATTGCGTGCAATTCTGGTCGCCACACTACCAGAAGGATGTGGAGGCTTTGGAGAGGGCACAGAAGAGGTTTACCAGGATGTTGCCTGGTCTGGAGGGCATTTGCTATGAGGAGAGGTTGGAAAAACTCAGATTGTTTTCACTGGAACGACGGAGGTGGAGGGGCGACATGATAGAGCTTTACAAAGTTATGAGTGGCATGGACAGAGTGGATAGTCAGAAGCTTTTCCCCAGGGTGGAAGAGTCAGTTACTAGGGGACATAGGTTTAAGGTGAGAGGGGCAAAGTTTAGAGGGGATGCGTGAGGCAAGTTCTTCACACAGACGGTGGTGAGTGCCTGGAACTTGCTGCCGGGGGAGGTGGTGGAAGCAGGTACGATAGCAACGTTTAAGAGGCATCTTGACAAATACATGAATGGGATGGGAATAGAGGGATACGGTCCCCGGAAGTGCAGAGGTTTTAGATTAGGCAGGCATCAAGATCGGCGCATGCTTGGAGGGCCGAATGGCCTGTTCCTGTGCTGTACTGTTATTTGTTCTTTGTTGTTTGAAGCCAATCCGGTGGAGTCAGCACTCTTCTTCTGGTTTACCTTTCCAGATGAAGGTGTATCCACTACCTTGTTCCTTGAGCTGGCCTTCTGCTGCCCGCCATGTCTCATTCAGGGCAGTGATATCAATGTTGTAGCGGCGCAGTTCTCGGGCCATGATAGCGGAGCGACGTTCAGGTCTGTTGCTGCTGGGGTTGTCCATAAGAGTCCTGATATTCCAGGTCCCAAAGTTCATTTTGAGGGGGTGGAAGATGCCTGTGCGTGGGTTCCTTTAACGTGGGTTAGCCATGGCACACCGACTACCACACGGTCTGAGCAACGCAAGGTCTTTGTCCAATGGCAGGGATGGCCGAGACGATTGGAGACTGGGCCCCACTGCACGGACGGGGACTAATACATACACATGGCCAGCATGTCCAGCTGGTGAGCCTGGGAGATGGCTGTGTGAATCGGCATCAGGGTGTTCTTGAAGGGGTAGCTGAAAGCCTGCTCCAAGGGCTCCTGTGACATGGGCTCCCCAGGACCCCTCATGGAGCTGGCAGGAGTAGGCTGAACTCATGACCTAAAGAACAGCTAGTGGGCTGAAAGTGCGCAGGAAGTACAGCAACTCACTGACAGCCACAACATGCATGGGTTCTTCAGCGCAGTCAAGACCATTTACGGCCCAAGTACCCAAGGATCTACCCCACTGAGAGCAAAGAATGCAGTGTCGCTGATCAAGGACAGAGAGGCAGTCAGCGCTCGTTGGAAGGAGCACTTCGAAGATCTTCTCAATCACAACAGTCCTTGATGCGAGTGCCCTCGACCACATTCCACAGCATGCTACCCGACACGACCTCAACACAACTCCAGCCCGACATGAGAGCGAAAAGGCCATCCGACAGCTAAAAAACAATAAGGCGGCTGGTGTAGCTGGGATTCCCCAAAAATTCTAAAATACGGCAGAGAGGCACTCTTGACACAAATATATGGTCTCATCTCCCTCATCTGGAAGGAGGAGAGCATTCCAGGGGATCTCCGAGACGCCATAATTGTGACTATCTTCAAAAAAGGTGACAAGACTGACTGTGGTAACTACAGAGGGGTATCCCTGCTGTCCGCCACAGGGAAGGTCATCGCAGGAGTCCTTCTCAACCACCTCCTCCCTGTGGCTGAAGAGCTCCTACCAGAATCACAATGTGGATTCCATCCATCAAGAGGCACAGTGGACATGATCTTCACAGCAAGACGACTCCAAGAAAAATGTAGGGAGCAGCAGCAACCTCTATACATGGTCTTCTCTGACCTCACAAAGGCCTTTGACTCTATCAATCAGGAGGGATTATGGAACAGCCTCCTCAAATTTGGCTGCCCAGAGAAATTCGTCACCATCCTCCGCCTGCTGCACGATGCCATGCCAGCTGTAATCCTTACAACGGATCTGCCACTGGCCCAATCCAAATGCAAACTTGGGTAATGCAAGGCTGTGTCATCACACCAATGCTCTGTTCCATCTTCCTTGCTGCAACACTCCACCTCATCTCCTTGAAGCTCCCTGTGGGAGTAGATCTACTCTGCATGACGAGTGGGAAACTATTTAATCTACATCGTCTCCAGTCCAGAACCAAGGGCACTCCAACCTCTATCATCGAGCTGCAGTACGCTGATGATGCTTGCGTATACGCACACTCAGAAACCGAGCTTCAAACCCTCGTTGATGCATTCACGGAGGTGTATGAAAGAATGGGCCTTAAGCTAAACATCCGGAAGACAAAGGTCCTCTACCAGCCTCCTCCCGCTGCATAACACTGACCCCCGACGATCAAGATCCACGGCAAACCACTGGACAATGTTGATCACTTCCCATACCTTGGGAGCCTCCTCTCAGCAAGGACAGACATCGACAATGAAACTCAGCATCGCCTCCAGTGTGCCAGCACAGCCTTCGGTCGTCTGAGGAAAAGAGTATTTGACAACAAAGTCCTCAAACCTGGCACCAAGCTCATGGTCTACAGGGCCGCAGTGTTAGCTGCCCTCCTGTATGCATCAGAAACATGGACACTGTACAGCAGACACCTCAAAGCCCTGGAGAAATATCCGCAAGGTCCTGCAAATTCAGTGGCAGGACAGGCGCTCCAATATTAGTGTCCTCTCTCAGGCCGACATCCCCAGTATCGAAACACTGGTCATGACTAGTCAGTTACATTGGCAGGCCACATCGTCCACATGCCTGACATAAGACTCCCAAAACAAGCTTTCTACTCCGAGCTCCGTCACGGCAAGAAGCTACCAGGAGGGCAGAGGAAACACTCCTTAAAGTCTCCCTGAAAAAATGTGACATCTCCACTGATTTGTGGGAATCTCTTGCCCAAGACCGCCCAAAATGGAGAAGAAGCATCCACAACGGTGCCCAGGCAGTCAACATGCCCAGGCAGTGACCAAGTGCAAACAGCAGAAGGAGGTTTGGAATTTCCTATTCACTCACCTCACCAAACACCACCTGCCTCACCTGTGGCAGAGTGTGTGGATCCAGAATTGGACTATTCAGTCACCTAAGGACCCACAACCCTGGATTGGAAGAAAGTCATCCTCGCTCCCGTGGGACTGCCTAAGAAGGGAAGAAGACTATGACTTGTAGTCACATGACTACATCCTGATACTTAGCTCATTAGCATACTGTCATGCAGGCCCCCACCTGCCAAGAATGGGACATATTAATTTTGTCATATGGACATTGATTTGAAAACTGTTGCTGAAGTGAAGAAAGGACTTGTTAAAAAAATCACCAGACACTTGGCTGGAAAAACTTTTTTGCTTACTAACAAGACAGTGCTTGGAGTGTCAAAGGGCTAATCCCTGCTCCAATTTAACCCACAATGGACTTTGAACACCAGGTATTGTGTGTAAGAAGAGACATTCCAGGGTCAGCTAAGACAAGAGAATTCATAAACAGACGTGCTCAGACTGGCTAGTCACATGACTAACCTCCTTGGCAACCTGGGTTTTTCTGAATTGTACAAAGAGTTTGAACTAAAAAAGACTGTTTGCTCCTGGAGTGACAAGACCTCTCCTGTCTGCTCCCATCTCTTTCTCACAAGCCTCTGGACCCACTGAGGACAGATGAACTTCAAGACAGAAAAGTCTCCTACATCGAACAAGATTTAAGAAGAATACTGAGCCCCAATGAAAAGCAAGATCTATCCACAATCAAGGACTTTACAGTGAGTTCGAAGAACAGTAACCAAAACCAAATTCAGATATTGCCTCAAACTTTTCCACTTTATTTCTTCTGCTCTTTTCTGTCTCTATCTGCATGTGTATATCGCCTATGCATGCTAGCGTGGGAGTGTCGCATATCCATAGGTGTTAACCGAATTAGAGTTTAAGTTTAATAAAGTTCAACCTTTTTCCTTTATATCTAAGAAAACCTGATGGCTAGTTTCCTTGCCTTATAATTGGAGGTGAGTGAACAAGGATTCACTAAGGGGGAGCTAAAAAACGGTGTTTAAAAATTAAACTCTGTTATGGTAAGACCAAGTGAAGGCTGAGAGGGAACCCTAGACACCTTTCTCACCTGGTAGGAACAATACTGAGATCTTAAAGGGGCATCACTCTAAAGGCGATCATACAACATCCCATTTCTTTCCAAAGATAAGTCTCATACGCTACTAGTAAAAACACATAAAATTAGATAACATCAAAATCAGTTTATGGGATGTAGATTATAAAATTTACAAGTATAAGGATAGGGATTATGAAATTTACAAGTGCAGAGGCTTAACAGTCCATATATCATTTCAGTGGTTTGACAATTCTTGCTCGGAGAATTTGCATCTCATTTTTCTTTTCTTTCTGAAGTTTCTCCCTCTCTGCATTCAGTTACTGTTTCTCCTCCTTCAGTCTGCTAATATACTCTGTTGCTTTTCTCAAAATGACCGCTTTTGAGGCCTGGTCATTCTTGGAGATTTCCGGCACCTCATCTCGAAGAGTCAACAGACAATCCTTCAACTTATTCCTCCTCTGCCTCTTCAGGACATTGTGTGTCCTTCGCCTCTCCTCATCCTCCATGTCTGAAGGCTTGGGACTCAAGGTCGAGGACTTGTTTGGGGAGGAGGACTTGGTCTCATGGAGATACCTGTCCACTCTGGCTCTGTTTTGGGGCTGGTGGTTCTCTAGAGAGCAGAGGTGAGGGCGCGGCATAGTTGTGCTGTTGCTGGATTTCCAGGTTGCACCGTTTGATGCTGATCAGAGTCAGCGAGCGGGTTCCGGTCCTTGGAGATTTCCCCTTGGCAATGCTCCCCACTGCCAGCTTTGCTTCTCAGTGATTACAACGTCAGTCTCTTCTTCTGAGTTATTGGTGCGTGAAGAAACACAAAGAACTTTTACCATCTGAGTTTGGATCTTCATTCTGTTGGTGTGGCGGCTCTGAGATGGGGTTGATACTCTCCAAGTCTCCCATGGCGTCGCACCTGTCCCGGTAATTTTGTTGTAAGCCATGGACTGAGTCAAAGTGGGTATCCTTGATCTTTTCTGCTTTAATGGGTAGCTTGGTGACTTTGTGGACAGTCACAATGTTGAGGTCCTTACACGCTGGTAGTCCTGCCACTGCTGGTCCACTCGTGTCTTCCAGGTAAAATATTTGTGATTTCCATGTGACTTGCCATAGCTGCATTGCATTGTTAGTGTTAGAAGGGTGACCCATTATATACAGATAACTTGGAAATTAATGATAAAACCGACAACTACCACCGACTCAGGTACATATCTTTCAGGGTTTGAACTGGTCGGATATTTGCACTAGCTCTGGTGTCAGTCTTAATCCAGAATGTATGTTTGCCAACTGTCTTTGGGTACATGATGTTAACAGTAGCGAAAGCTTCCAGTTGTTTGACCTCATCAACGCAATGTGTCAGGTTCGCAATGTGAAATGCCTGCTCATCTTCTGTCTGAGACTTACTTTTCTCTGTGTCTTGTCTCAGGTCTGTTTCACTGTGGACTTCGCAGGACTTTGGCGCTTTCCTTGTTGCTGTTGCCTTGTTTGCTGTTTGTTTGTGCCCTACTGTGACTTCTGGCTGCGTCTTTGGAGCCAGATTTCTTGCATAGACGGGCCCAGTATCCTTTTGCACCGCACGCCTTCCACAGATCTTGAAATGCAGGACAAACTTTGCGGTGAGTGGGACAAACCATGCTTACCAGACAGCTTGCTTGCTTTTTGCAACCTGATTATCATGCCGATACTGTCGGCTGCAACTAGTGCTTGCAGGTGCTGTTGTCCAGCTACAATGGCTTTGTATTTCCTGCCATCTTCTAGCAGCGCATCAATGCTGTGACCTACTTGTTTCTCCAAGAGGTCTTTTTGAAACACTTCAATTGGTGTTGAGACAATCACCAGTTTTATTATTCACCCTGACAGCTCAGCTTCTGAAAAATCGCATTTGTTGCCTTTGCTACAGCATCTACTGGTGAATTGATCTATTGAGTCCTGTGGCTGTTGCCTGTAGGACATCAATTCCAGGCAGTGAATTCTAAAATTCACTCTTAACCAGAGCTGATCTTCTAGCACTTTCCATATCCTTGTGGGATCTTTCTGGTCTTCTTCAGATAAGCCAGAGGTGTTGATTCTGTGTCACCTCTCATTTCCAACTGCTATTAGTATTTTCACAGCCTGTTTCTCTGATTCTACAGTCACTTGGTCTGTGAAGCATAACTGCATTCTTTGTTTAAAAAGGTTGAACTTGGATAGGATATCAATGGCCTTCCAGTTCATGCTGGGAAATTTGGTATCCATCTTCCTGCTGTTCTTTTGCTTTCTGCACTATATTTAACTTTGTTCAGCTCTGTGTGTGCTGCAGCACTGTATTTATTATGACTTTTCTATTTGTGGTTTGAAACTGGTTTTAAAACTTGTTCTATTCTCTCTGCGAAGTTTCCCCCTTTAAGAAATTCTCTTTTATTTAGACTAGCTGTTTTGGTGGTGTGTAGCAGGTGTTTGACAATGTTCTCTGTTTATCTTGCTTTCAGCAGTAAAGCTTGTATGTTACACAGCTGTTCAGTAGGAAGTTCAATTGCTTTGTTTTAGAGTTTGTTTATGTTCTTCACGCACGAGTGGTTTAATGATTTTTTAGCTGTGGCTGCGTGAATGGAGACTCTTCTTCATGCTCAAATGGTTTACTGATTTTTTAAAGCTGTAGCTGTGTGAATGGAGGTTCTTCTTCATGTTCAAGTGGTTTAATTATTTTTTTAACTTTGGCTGCATGAATGGAGACTCTGCAGTGTTCAAGTTTTCCCATGCTTTTGCATCGGACCCCTCCTGTAATGGTGCTGACCTCAATCAGCCTGGGAGAGGAGTCAGGTTTTCTCCGTTTTTTGTCTCTCCCATGGCACCTTTGGAAAAAAAATCACAGAATCACAGACAATCTTTTAAGAACTTCAAACCCTGTCTTTTTTAAACCAGTATCCCTCGACCGTCGGCACAATGACTCACCTGATCGCAGGAATTTATTTGCAGCCTGTCGTTCTGTGCTCTGTCTTCTACAGCTGGAGGTAAGTCCTTTCTTCTTTCCACTGTTTGGGACAGTATTTTTTTAGTTTTAGTTTTAGAGATACAGTACTGAAACAGGCCCTTCGGCCCACCGAGTCTGTGCCGACCATCAACCACCCATTTATACTAATCCTACACTAATCCCATATTCCTACTACATCCACACCTGTCCCTATATTTCCCTACCATCTACCTATACTAGGGGCAATTTATAATGGCCAATTAACCTATCAACCAGCAAGTCTTTGGCATGTGGGAGGAAACCGGAGCACCCGGAGGAAACCCACGCAGACACAGGGAGAACTTGCAAACTCCACACAGGCAGTACCCAGAATTGAACCCGGGTCGCTGGAGCTGTGAGGCTGCGGTGCTAACCACTGCGCCACTGTGCCGCCCTTTTGAACTTCATCTCTTTTGGCTGCAGGAAGGGTTGTTTTCACAGCTGTTTTACTTGTGGTCTTCAAACTTAGATCTTGTGTTTTCACCACAGCTGCCACCATGTAATGAGTTCTTTATGTTGTCTTATGCAACATATTGTGATGCGTGGAGTCCAGTTCATTGAAGATCTATAACAGGTTTATTAACAGATAAACTGGTATATACAGTAAAGAGCAAACAATTTACAGAACCTTCTTTGGGGTGTTACAGTTGCGGAGTGACTATGGCTTGTAGTCACATGACTACATCCATCCTGGTACTTAGCTCATTAGCATACTGAGATCTGAAAGGGGCATTACTCTTAAGGCAATCATACAACAGGTGGGTCAACTGGGAGCATGATCATGTGATGAAACCTCCTGGACTATGTTTAACAAGAGTTGGCAGGTCTACCCAGCATGCTCCAGCAACATTCACTCAATCTGACCTTGGTTTCTATCCTGAACTTCTAAGCCATTCCTAACTCAGCTGTGGCTCAGTTGGGAGCACTCTTGTCTCTGAGTCATAAGGTTCAAGCCACACTCCAAGGATCGAATACAAAAATCAAGGCAGACACTGCAGTGAGTACTGTATTACTGGAGGTGCCATCTTTTGAATGAGATGTTAAACTGAGGCCCCATCTTCCTTCTCAAGTGTCTGTAAAAAATCCCAAGACATTATTTTGAAGAAGAGCAGGGTAGTTATCCTTGGTGTCCTAGTCAATAATTATCCACATGGAACATCTCAAAAAGCAGATTATCTGGTCATTATCACATTGCTGGTTTTGGATTTTGCTGTGTGCAAATTGGCTGCTGTATTTCCTACATTACAACAGTGACTACACTTCAAAAAGTACTTCATTAACTGCAAAGCGCTTTGAGATGTCCAGCGGTCATGAAAAGTGCTATATAAATGCAAGTCTTTCTTTCTTTCCTGTCCTATAACTTAATGACATAATTTCTTGAGTTAAAAACAGAAAATGCTGGCAAATACTCAGCAGGTCCGTCTGTGGAGAAAGGAACAGAGTTCATGTAATCAATTAGAGGTTCTGATGAAAGGTCATCAAACTAAAAAGTTAAATCGTGTTTCTCTCTCTCCAAAATGCTGTCTGACCTACTATTGTTATTTTCCAGCACTTCCTGTTTTTATTTCAGATTTCCAGAATCCGCAATAACGTATGCTCATGAAATTGCTTGAGTTAATTTCAACCAGGAGAGATGATGGTTGGAATTCTCCTTGGGACCATGGACCAGCTTTTGTATAAGTATAGCTGTGTGTAAATGTGAATACACAATCTGGGGACCTTTACGTGGTCCAATGTCATAGTTAGAAGGCTCCAGCTCCCTTCTTGTGCTGGCCAAGTTGTACATAAATTCTGAACAAGCAGCTAATTAGGCACACTGCTACCAACCTCACTCCAATGCCCATGTTAAAGCCCAGCAAGAACAATCTGGGGGGTGGCGAAGGAGTAAAGTGCCCACTCATTTACCCCTTTACTCACAGAGGCCAACAGGAAACCTATCAGACTCCTTAAGTAAGATTGGGAATATGCCATGTAGGGAAATGTTAAGAATGCCCTCTCCTGCATGGAAACCCTTTTAAATAACTCTCTGCTCTCCTACCTACATTGGTTCTTGGTCCAGCAATGCCTCAAATTTAACATTTTTTACCTTGTGTTCAAGTCCAAATTGGGGAGGTGGTGGACACTGGACAAGTAATCCCAGAAGCCCAGGCTAATGCCCTGGGGACACATGATTCAAATCCCACTACAGCAGGTACTTTCATGGGCATCGCCCACTCCAGGAGTTCCCACTACAAATTTGAATTCAATTAATAAATCTGGAATTAAAAAGCTTGTCTAATGGTGATCATGAAACCATTGTCGATTGTTGTAAAAACCCATCTGGTTCACTAATGTCCTTTAGGGAAGGAAATCTGCCGTCCTTGCCTGGTCTGGCCTACATGTGACTCCAGACCCACAGCAATGTGGTTGACTTCTAAAAGGCCCTCCGAAATGGCCTAGCAAGCCACTCAGTTTCTCAAGGGCAAATAGGGATGGGCAACAAATGCTGGCCTAGCCAGCGATGTCCACATTCCATGAAAGAATAATCCCTCCAAGGCCTCACCCCTTTCCTATCTTTGTAACCTCCCCTCACCCTAAAACACTCAGAGGTCTCTGTGCTCCTCCAATTGTGGCTTTTTGTGCATCCCTGATTTTCATTATCGCACCATTGGCAGCTAAGCTATCGGCTTCCTCAGTTCTAAGTTCCAGAATTCCATCCCTAAACCTCTCCGCCTCTCTACCTTTCCTCTATCAAGACACTCTGTAAATCCTGCCTCTTAGACTCAGAGAGAGCTCCCCTGCTCTTCTTCAAAATAATGCAGTGGGAATTTTTGCATCCATCAGAGAGAGCAGACAGGGCCTTGGGTTTAACATCTCATCCAAAAGATGGCACCTCCACCAGTGCAGCACTTCCTCAGTGTTGACACTGGGAGTGTCAGCCTGGATTCTGTGCGATATATTCTGAGAGTCGAACCCACGACCTTCTGACTCAGAGTAACAGGAACCCTTACTGCCTCACCTCTTCCTAGCCCAAGGATACTTGGGGGATGGATGAAGCAATCCCAACTGTAACCACAACTGAGATCAGGTGGCTCAAGAGAAATTGAGAGGGGAGGTGGTGTTGCTAGATAAGTAATCCGGAGGGCCAGGCTATTGTCCTCAGTGCCAGGGCTCAAATTCCACCATAGCAGCTGGTGAAATTTAAATTCAAATTCAAATAGTTCATAAATTCACTTCATTAATAAAAATCTGGAATTGAAAGCTAGTCTCAGTAATAGTGCCAAGCTATCATTGATTATTGTAAAAACCCATCTGGTTCACTAATGTTTTAGGGAAGGAAATCTGCCATCCTTACCTGGTCTGGCCTACATGTGACTCCAGACCCACAGCAATGTGGTTGACTCTTAAATGCCCTCTGAAATGGCCAAGCAAGCTAATCAGTTCAAGAGCAATTAGGGATGGCCTTCCCAGCGATACCCGTGAAAGAATAAAAAAATCCTGGGACACAGTAATTCTGTTTGGATCAATGTGATCGTATGCAGTCATTGGGGTGTAAAGTAAGTTGTCTTTCTCTCTGGTGTTACTGTTTGAGTTGAATTTAATGATTCCTGTGTGTTTTTTTTTAACTCCCAGCCAAATGGAAGAAGTTCATGCCGAGATCCTCTCCGTCCAGCTGTCAGTTACAGGAACTGCTCATGACCCGAGCAGACATAAGCTCTTGATTGTGCAAGTCATCCCAGGGGACATGGATTTTAGTTGCTCTACACAGGCTGTTCTTGAAATCGTCTTTTTTTCGGTGCCTTTCAACTGAACCAGCGTGGGTGAGGCAACTGCTTTGTAAATGCAATACAGCTTCCAACCCATGTTGGAAGCTCACTCCTTTTTACTCTCCACTCTGTACTTTCAAAAACATATGTGCTAAATTTCTTAAGTCCACTCTCTTAAACATTCACTCCCTCCACCACCGGCGTACAGTGGAAGCAGTGTGTACCATTTACTAGATGCACTGCAGCAATTCATCAAGGCTTCTTCGACAGCACCTTCCAAACCCGTGACCTCTACCACCTAGAAAGACAAGGGCAACAGTCACGGGGGAACACCAATACCTGCAGGTTCCCCTCCAAGTCACACACCATCCTGACTTGGACATATATTGGCCATTCCTTCAGCATTGCTGGGCCAAAGTCCTGGAATTCCCTCTCTAACAGCACTGTGTGTGTACCTGCATCACACAGACTGCAGTGGCTCAAGAAGGCTAACAAGCACCCTTGCAGCTGCATCTAGGGGATGGGCAATAAATGCTGGCCTTTCTATTGAAACCTATATCTTGAGAAAGCATTGACAACTTTATAGAAAGTTTGGCAGGGACAACTTGCTGAGTGTGGTGATGGATTGAACTGCCCAGGACAGGTTAAAAAATAAGGAAGTTAGAAGTAAGAAGGAAAGTCAAGACGAGAGAGGTCAAAGGGTTGTGGGCCGAGTTATCAGGGAAGGTCATTGAACCAGACGGTTAAATGGGTTCAAGAAATAATTACATGCATTTTTGGAAAGGGATGGGATTGAGGGATATAGTTCGGAGGTGGGGTTGATTTATTTGAAAAGGTCCAGACTGTTGGGTCCAGCTTCCATTTCCGGCCTCCTCTTTTTTTCATTCTTATGACAATATTATTCAACTGTTCTTTTCACTAGAGAATTTCATAAACAATTTTTTAAACTAACTGAAGAGTTATTTTTGTCTCTGTTTACATTTCTAATAATTTTGTTTAAAAGGGGAATTATGATCGTATCAGGGTTTAACATGGGGAGAATCACTGGCCTGAGCATAAGGGGATAGCTCCAGGTCAAAGGATACTGCCTCCCAAGAGCTGTGCCCCTTTTGATAGTAACCCAGCTCCCATATAGTCCACTTCAGAGACTCCTTTTTAGGTTTAAAAGAGAAACTGAAAACACAGTAATAAGCAAAACGACAACAGATGATCATTTATTTGAATTGGATGAGGTACTCTCTCTGTATGAGCAGTTCATGTTACAGCCAGCTCCCTCCACCAATTATATGACATGCAACACAATTATTTAAATCGCCATTTATTTCTCTGGAAATCAAGAGGCTACTTTGGGATAATTACGCTCAATTTATCTGGTTTCCTTCACTCTCAGCCCTCAGCTTTGATATCACAAAAGTGTTAGACAATGTCAGGAAATGACTGAATGGCAAACAGGCTAGGTCCCTAAAGCACTAGCAAAGGAACAAACAGCTCTGGAAAGCTAGGGCGTCACACTGTACATCGCGACCACACAAGTCACCTCTCGAAACAATCACTGTAATCTGCATGAGACTTTTGCCTCTGAATATTCCTTATTTTTGGATGTAAACTGGACTGCTGAGGCCTGATCCAGACTTCTACAAAGTGATTTATAAAGAGGTGAGTGAATTTTGTTTGATAAGGAATTGTAGGGACAGCTCGGCTATTGTCGGTGTGAGTTCAAGCATCCCACTGGGGCAGAGAACCAATACTAGCCTACTTTTACCGTATGTGGGACTTGACCTGGGACAGTGTAGAGGGAGCTTTACTCTGTGTCTAACCCTGTGCTGTACCTGTCCTGGGGAGTGTTTGATGGGGACAGTGTAGAGGGAGCTTTACTCTGTGTCTAACCCCGTGCTGTACCTGTCCTGGGAGTGTTTGATGGGGACAGTGTAGAGGGAGCTTTACTCTGTATCTAACCCCGTGCTGTACCTGTCCTGGGAGTGTTTGATGGGGACAGTGTAGAGGGAGCTTTACTCTGTATCTAACCCCATGCTGTACCTGCCCTGGGAAACTGATACTGGGATGGGGGATTTCCTCCTTATGTTCTATATGCAATCAATGTATTAAGATATGTACTGAGAAGTTGTTCACTACACAGAGGAAATCATTCCCCTGGCTCCCTGAGATAGAAGGTGCTCCACTCACATGCATTAACTTTCTCATTGCCCTGTTTGAGCACAAACCTTACAAGGAAAAGGTTTCCTTTGAGTTAATTGCTTTAACGACCAGCTGCATTGTGGCTTTTATCGCAAAGCGGGCTTATGGTGGCTTTCTGTACCTGGAGCAGTTTTCACCAGTCGACCTGGTGACTAAGATTTACCCAACCTCTACTGCTTTGTGGGCGGCACAGTGGCGCAGTGGTTAGCACCGCAGCCTCACAGCTCCAGCGACCCGGGTTCAATTCTGGGTACTGCCTGTGTGGAGTTTGCAAGTTCTCCCTGTGTCTGCGTGGGTTTTCTCCGGGTGCTCCGGTTTCCTTCCACATGCCAAAAGACTTGCTCGTTGATAGGTTAATTGGCCATTATAAATTGCCCCTAGTATAGATAGGCGGTAGGGGAATATAGAGACAGGTGGGGATGTGGTAGGAATATGGAATTAGTGTAGGATTAGTATAAATGGGTCGTTGATGGTCGGCACAGACTCGGTGGGCCGAAGGGCCTGTTTCAGTGCTGTATCTCTAAAACTAAAACTTAAAAAAACTTCCAATAGAGATGTAGGACAACAATCGGAATGACAAAGATTCTCTTCTTCATGAAGGATCAGCATGTCTGCGCTATTTAATATGCTTTTGCCCCACTCAGATGCAAGCTTATTACTTGTTTGCTTATTATTTACTAATTATCATCGATATTTTTCAGTTCAATGTGTATCTGGGTTAGTAGATGTGTTAAAAGTGGCTCAATGAAGCTTAGAATGGTAGGAGCAATGAAAATGGCAGGTGAAACGGTTCTCAAAAATTAAATTCAATGTTTCATTGCTTTGCCTGATTTACTGACTGTTCATTTTAAATGGCTTTTTTTTAAAATAACATGCTTAGCAGCCATTGTATAACAATTTAAAACAGCTTGTCTTTGGAGTTCCTCACCCCTCCCTGTCTTTGTAATCTCCTCCAGCCATGTAATCCTCTCAGGTCTCTGCACTCCTCCAGTTCTGGTCTCTTGGGCATTCCTGATTTCATCCACTCCACTATTGGTAGCCGTGCCTTCAGCTGCCTGGGCCCTAAGCTCTGGAATTCCCTCCCTAAACCTCTCTCTTTTTCTCCCGCTTTAAGACGCTTCTTAAAACCTATCTATTTGACCAAGTTGTTGGTCATCTGTCCTAATACCTCCTTATGTGGCTCAGCATTTATTTATTTTTTTTGTTGACAATGGTCCTGCGAAGTGCCTTGGGGCATTTTACTATGTTAAAGGTGCTATATAAATGCAGATTTTTGTTGCTGGTGTTATTCTGCCTGCCTTTCCCATGCTGGATTGTTCTGTTGCCAACCACTGTTCAAATCTGATCCATTCAGATGCAAGTATGTTGCAAAATCTTCATATAGAAAAGGGTGTCATCCAAGACTGACATCTGAGGTGTGATAAGCAAAACAAGCGTTTCCACTGGCAGGAGCGTTGATAAACAGAGGACACAGATTTAATAAGAATTGGCAAAAGAACCAGAGGAGAATTATTTTTAACTCAGCGGGTTGCTGTGATCTGGAACGCGCTGCCTGAAAGGGCAGTGGAAACAGATTCAATAGTAACTTTCAAAAGTGAATTGGAAAGGAAAAGATTGCAGGGCTAAGGGGAGAGAGCAGGGGATAATTATATAGCTTCTCAAAAGAGACAGCACAGGAATAATGGGCTGAATGGCCTCCTTTTGTGCTGTATGATTGTATGAGTCTACCCTGTGCATGACTTTTTATAAAGTGAGAGATATGAAATTGAAGGATATTGGAAAATTATCTGCACCTGAAATATGTCGTATACTAAGTTATTGAAACAAAATCCTACTTTTTATTTCCAAAGTGCAAACAAAAGCACAGCAGACAAAATGTTAATCCGCTTACCCTCATATGAAGGTTATTGCCCTAGAATCTCAAGCTCAGACTATGAGAGTACTAGATCCTTTGTGATCATACCATGTCACATTGATCTCCAAGAGCTGTTTATCAGATTCTACAGATGGATCACTTCCAAGATTCTGTGGGAAGATAAAGTGAAATCAAGCCAAAAGGAAATGAAGAATAAGAATAGATTTCTGACTAAAACAGGACACTCCTCAAGATGTCAATGAAGGAAGGCATCATCGTGGTCAAGTGTGACTCAGTCAGCATGACCCTTATCTCGTAGTCCCACTCTGGATACTTGAGCACATAACCCAGGCTGATGCTCCCAGTCCAGTAGTGAGGGGGTGCAGCACTGGCAGAGATGCTGCATTTTGTGTCAGATGTTAAACTGAGGCTCTATCCACCTTTGCATGGTCACTATTTGAAGAAGAGCAGGGGAGTTCTCCCTGGTGTCCTGGCCAATATTTAACCCCCAACTAACATCACATAAAATACAGCGTATCCGGTCATTTATCTTATTGCTGTTTGTGGGATCTTGCTGTACACAAATTGGCTGCTGCATCTCCTACAATAACTACTAGACTTCAAAAAGTACTTCATTGGCTGTAAAGCACTTTGGGACGCTGTGAAAGGTGCTACATAAATGTAATTTCTTTCTTTTGTCCCGCTTCGTGCAACTAGAATCAACTGGCCAATAACAGTTGGTACTGGTTGTTGGACAAGTAATGAGGCCTGATTTTAACTGCCACTAGTCAGCTGCTCGGACACTTTGGGTAAAATGCAGAAGCTGTCCAGCAGCAAGATTAGTCAAGGTGGGTGGGCCATGTTCTGAGGGTCCGGGGAGTGGGGAGCAGGCCCAGACATTCCCTGTGGAGCCTGCCAGAGCTCTGCTGTCCTCCTGGTCCAGCTAAAGAAGGTTTTAATGTAACTAACTGTAGAAGCCCTTCCTGACATTTTCACCTGGCAGTCAGACCAGGGTGGCCAGTCAACTCACGAGTATCGGAGCTCAGCACAGTCACAACCAAAGGTTCATAGTTACAGGGAGGAGGCCATTCAGCCCCATGCCCCTTGGCTCCTTGTCTCCATGCCCCTTGAAATCTATTGATCTCAGTATTAAAAACTCTAGTTGACTCCCAGCATTCACGGTCTACTCGGGAGGAGAGTTTCGGATTTCCACTAACCTTTCTGCGAAAAAGTACTTCTTGACTTTCCTCCTAAATGGTTTGGCTCTAATTTTAAGGTAATATCCCCTCATTCTGGATTTCCCAGACAAGAGGAAATAGTTTGCCTCTATTTATACTATTGCAATACTTTTTCTGGAAAATTCCCTCCCGCCCCCTCAGGCAATCAGGCCCCTTCCTCTTTCTCATCTACATGCTGCCCCTCAGTGACATCATCCGCAAACACCTTCCAGTAAGACTCCCCTACTGTCTCTAAACTGTCAGCCTGCTTGTCCGGCATCCAAAGCTGTTGAACAGAAATTTCCTCCAATTTAATAATGGGAAGACCACAGTCATTGTCTTTGGTCCCTGCCACAAACTGCATTCCCCAGCCATTTACTCCATCCCCCTACCTTGCAACTATCTGAAGCTGATCCATTGCGTTTTGTATTTGAGCCCAAAATGAGCTTCCAACCACATATCTGCGGAATCACTAAGACCGCCTATTTCCACCTCCGTAACATCGCCCGACTCCACCCCTGTCTCAACTCATCTGCTGCTGAACCCCTCTAGACTTGATTACTCCATCACACTCCTGGCCAGCCTCCCACATTCTACACTCTGTAAATGTGAGGTCATCCAAACCTCCGCTGTCCATGTCCAAACTCAGACCAAGTTCCATTCACAGATGTGCCAACTCTTTATGGATTGGTCACGAGAGACACATTTTTTCAGCCAAATCCATCCTAACACGATCTCATGAGGGTGGGGGATGTGAAATCTGCCGATTTGCTCGGGGAGCCCTGTTCATACTTCACCTCCGACATTTACTCTCCTCCCAGTTCCATCTCCCCTCCGATGGGTCCTTATCCAATACTGTTCTGGAGTTGCCATTTGATGTGTGCTGTGAGCAGGAGATCTTGGATAATTATTGTGGGAATTTCCAGCTGCCGTGGTGATGGTGGACAAATTTAGCAGTGGTGCCGACATTTGGCCATGAATGCGGGCAAGGAATCCAAAATGTTCACTGTGTAAAATATAGATTGTTGGTAGTTATACAGTAAGTTAAAATGTTACGAGCAGAACTTGAGTAATTATACAGTTACTTAAAATATGCCCCAGCACCTGCAAATGGAAATATGTTTCCACCCCCCCCCCCCCCCCCCCCACTTCCCCCTCCCCCCAATTCAGGCTTGTATTTGTGAAGTAAAAGGCAGATCGAACAGCTAGATATTAGGAAAGCAAATAAAAACAGAAAGTGCTGGAAATACTCAGCAGATCTGGCAGCATCGGTGGAGAGAGAAGCAAAGTTAATGTTTCAGGCTGATGACCAAACTCAGCACAAACTCTGTTTTTCTCTTTATAGATTGTTGCCAGACCGGCTGAGTATTTCCAGCATGTAAGGAAAGCAAATGTGATTTAAATTAAAAGAATCAGATTATTACTGGTGATGTCCAAATCGGTGTTCGAACGTGCATGTTGTTATGATGAAGTGGAACATTTGCTGTTATTATCAGCGTAAGAACTGCATTGTTTGTGGATGTAACTATAAAGGGCCAAAATCAATTGCAGCAGATTTCCTTCTCTAAAGGATGTTAGTGATCCAGTTGGGTTTTTACAACAATCACGGTCTTCAAAGTCTTCCAGATTTTGACAACTAAACTGAAATTCCCAAATTCGCAGGATTTAAACTCGCAAATTCTGGATTAATAGTCAAAATCTCTGGATTACTACCCCAGTATCATAACCACGACACTAACATGCACTTAATTTGCAGCAACAGTAAGTTGATCAGAGTTTTTACCTGAGTAATACTATGATTATGACTGTCAAAATGTCAGATTTCATAAACAGTAACATCCATTCAGAGCCTTAATTATAGTCTTGAACTCACTTCCTGCTCACTGTCATCTTTTCAAATACATGTGAAAGAAAGAGTGAAAGAGAAATCGAAACACAGAGACAATAGGCTGAAAGAATTAAAGAGTGGGAGGCAAGCAGATAGTTACAGGCCAGAGAAACAAAAAAAAACTGTATTCAGTTCCACGGCAAATCAACTATATCGGGTTGATATTTTGAATCTTCACCAGCGGTGTGATGGTTGGCCTGCTGTGAGGTCAGATTGGAAAATTGTGAGTGCACTGCCTGTAATTTTCCAATCTATTCTTGTTCGGGTTGCTTACTGTCTGCTGATTGGTGACTGGTTACAAAAGGCAGCTTTGCATGGGCCTGAAACTGCCACTGGCATTTTTTTAAAGAGGTAAGTAATGTGCGGGGTAAAGGCTGGAGACGGGGAACTGGGGGCGAGAGTGCTACCACCATCTTTCTCTTTCTGTCTCACTCTTTCCCCCACATTATAGAAGCCCGAGGGAGTTGACGTGAATTGTTGGCCTAATTTTCAACTTCCTGCAAGCTCCCTCTACTCCTGTAACACCAAGTTTCTAGCTGTTTTTCACTTTTTCTCTATTGATGGCTCCTCAGTTAGCCTCTACTCTCCTGCCCTCTCTACTCAGTTCTCTCCACCTTAAAAAAAACTCCCTCAAGCGCTTTTCTTCCACTGTTCTTTTCATTTCCCAAATTTCTCTTTATTTTTAAACTTGCCATTCCAGCTTAGCATCCACTGGTTTGCACTCTACCAAACCCGTGACCTCTACCACCCCGATGATCAAGAGCAGTGGACGCATGGAAACAAGCTCCCCTCCAAGTCACACACTATCCTGACTTGGAACTATATCCTGGGTCAAAATCCTGGAACTCCCTCCATAACAACACTGTGGGTCTACCTGCACCAGATGGACTGCAGTGCTTCAAGAAGGTGGCTCACCAGCAACTTCTCAAGGGTAACGAGGGATGGGCAACAAATGATGTGATGCCCACATCCCCCGAATAAATAAAAAATGCTCTTCATTGTAAAGCACTTTGAGGTGTGTCCCTGCACAGGAGTGCCTGGGGACATTTTCTTATGTTAAAGTGCTATATAAATACAAGTTGCCATTGTTGTTGAAAGCAATCCAGGAGATCACACGGATCTTCTTTGGCTTCCTTGTCTCGGGGGATAATGGGTAAGCGCCTGGAGGTGGTCAGTGGTTTGTGGAGCAGCGCCTGGAGTGGCTATAAAGGCCAATTCTAGAGTGACAGACGCTTCCACAGGTGCTGAAGAAAAATTTGTTTATCGGAGCTGTGACACAGTTGGCTCTCCCCTTGCGCTTCTGTCTTTTCTCCTGCCAACTGCTAAGTCTCTTTGACTCGCCACACTTTAGCCCCGCCTTTATAGCTGCCCGCCAGCTCTGGCGATCGCTGGCAACTGACTCCCACAACTTGTGATCAATGTCACAGGACTTCATGTCACGTTTGCAGACGTCTTTAAAGCGGAGACATGGACGGCCGGTGGGTCTGATACCAGTGGCGAGCTCGCTGCACAATGTGTCTTTAGGGATCCTGCCATCTTCCATGCGGCTCACATGGCCAAGCCATCTCAAGCGCCGCTAACTCAGTAGTGTGTATAAGCTGGGGATGTTGGCCACCTCGAGGACTTCTGTGTTGGAGATACGGTCCTGCCACCTGATGCCAAGTATTCTCCAGAGGCAGCGAAGATGGAATGAATTGAGACGTCGCTCTTGGCTGACATACGTTGTCCAGGCCTCGCTACCATAGAGCAAGGTACTGAGGGCACAGGCTTGATACACTCAGACTTTTGTGTTCCGTGTCAGTGCGCCATTTTCCCACACTCTCTTGGCCAGTCTGGACATAGCAGTGGAAGCCTTTCCCATGCGCTTGTTGATTTCTGCATCTAGAGACAGGTTACAGGTGATAGTTGAGTCTAGGTAGGTGAACTCTTGAACCACTTCCAGAGCGTAGTCACCAATATTGATGGATAGAGCATTTCTGACGTCCTGTCCCATGATGTTCGCTTTCTTGAGGCTGATGGTTAGGCCAAATTCGTTGCAGGCAGCCGCAAACCTGTCGATGAGATTCTGCAGACACTCTTCAGTGTGAGATGTTAAAGCAGCATCGTCAGCAAAGAGGAGTTCCCTGATGAGGACTTTCCGTACTTTGGACTTCGCTCTTAGATGGGCAAGGTTGAACAACCTGCCCCCTGATCTTGTGTGGAGGAAAATTCCTTCTTCTGAAGACTTGAACGCATGTGAGAGCAGCAGGGAGTTGAAAATCCCAAACAGTGTGGGTGCGAGAATACAGCCCTGTTTCATGCCACTCAGGATTGGAAAGGGGTCTGAGGAGACGCTGCTATGCTGAATTGTGCCTTTCATATTGTCATGGAATGAGGTGATGATACTTAGTAGCTTTGGTGGACATCCGATCTTTTCTAGTAGTCTGAAGAGACCACGTCTGTTGACGAGGTCAAAGGCTTTGGTGAGATCAATGAAAGCAATGTAGAGGGGCATCTGTTGTTCACGGCATTTCTCCTGTATCTGACGAAGGGAGAACAGCATGTCAATGGTCGATCTCGTTGCACGAAAGCCACACTGTGCCTCAGGGTAGATGCGCTCGGCCAGCTTCTGGAGCCTGTTTAAAGTGACTCGAGCAAAGACTTTCCCCACTATGCTGAGCAGGGAGATTCCACGGTAGTTGTTGCAGTCACCGCGGTCACCTTTGTTTTTATAGAGGGTGATGATATTGGCATCGCGCATGTCCTGAGGTACTGCTCCCTCGTCCCAGCACAGGCATAGCAGTTCATGTAGTGCTGAGTGTATAGCAGGCTTGGCACTCTTGATTATTTCAGGGGTAATGCCGTCCTTCCCGGGGCTTTTCCGCTGGCTAGAGAATCAATGGCATCACTGAGTTCCGATTTTGTTGGCTGTACGTCCAGCTCATCCATGACTGGTAGAGGCTGGGCTGCATTGAGGGCAGTCTCAGTGACAACATTCTCCCTGGAGTACAGTTCTAGGTAGTGCTCAACCCAGCGGTCCATTTGCTTACATTGGTCAGTGATTATGTCCCCTGATTTAGATTTGAGGGGGGCGATCTTCTTGATGGTTGGCCCAAAAGCTCTCTTAATGCCATCATACATTCCTGTGATGTTTCTGGTGTCTGAGGCCAGCTGAATATGACTGCATAGGTGTTGCCAGTAGTCATTTGCGCAGCGCCTGGCTGTTCTTTGTGCAGTGCTTCTGGCTGCTTTAAGTGCTACGGATGTTAACTCGCTGGGGGCTTTCTTGTAGTTCAACAGTGCAATGCGCTTAGCGGCTATGACAGGTTCCAGCTCTTCAAAGTGAGAATGAAACCAGTCTGCATTTCTCTTCGCACGTTTGCCTTCGGTGGTCAAAGCTGACTCATAGATGACGTCTCTGATGTGGGCCCACTTGGTCTTAGCATCCCCTGTGGGAGTGTTTTGAAGGGCTGTTACAAGTGAATTTAGAAATTTTTGTAACAGCTGTGGATAAGAAATTCTGCTCGTGTTGATGTGCGGGTGGCCCTCCTGCTTGGAGTGATGCAACTTCTTTGGTCTGAGTCTAACCTTGCTGCACACCAGGGAGTGGTCGGTGTCGCAGTCCGCACTGTGGAAGCTGCGTGTGATTTGAACACTGTTTAAGGAGGCTCGCCTTGTGACGATGAGGTCTAGCTGGTGCCAATGACGTGATCTAGGGTGCCTCCATGAAACCTGGTGACAGGGTTTAGTGTGAAAGAACGAGTTGATGATGCAGAGGTTATGATAGGTACACAACTCAAGCAGTCTCTGCCCGTTCTCATTCATCCTTCCAACGCCATAGCGCCCAAGGCAGGAGGGCCTTGAGTTATGGTCGGCCCCAACCCTGGCATTAAAGTCCCCCAGCAGGAATAGGTGTTCGGTGTTGGGGATGCTACTAATGATATTATGGAGTTCCACGTAGAACTGGTCTTTAGCTTCAGGTGGGGAGCAGAGTGTTGGAGCATAGATGCTGAGTAGGTGTACTAGACCAGAGTTGGTGAGCAGTCGGATGGACAGTATGCGTTCCGAGCCATTTGAGGGAGGCTCTGTCATGCTGAGCAAGGAGTTTCTGATGGCGAAGCCCACTCCATGCTGTCTTGGTTCTTCAGGATCCCTGCCCTGCCAGAAGAAGGTGTAGTCTTGCTCTGTTAGAGATCCACTCGCGGAGAGGTGTGTTTCCTGAAGTGCTGCAATGTTTACATTGAGTCTACTGAGCTCGTTGTTAATGATGGCGGTCTTCTGAGAATCGTTAATTTGTGTAAGGTCTTCCGACAGGCCAGGACACATAGTTCTGACGTTCCAGCTTGCAAAGCGAAGGGCTGGTACCTTCTTTCCTTTTTTCACGTTGTTTGGTGCGATGTTGCAGTCCGCTTTTCGGGCAATGACCCTGAGCTCCAAGCACCCATTGAAGCAGGTGGACTGTGGTGGGACAGAACCTTATTGATCGGGGGCTGCCCGGTTTGAGGCGGGCGGTAGCTGTCCAGTGAGGTGCGATGACCTCTCCCACTGACAAAGGCAACCCGTGGCGCCCAATCTCTACGCTAATTTATCTGGACTTATAACCCGTAACTGCTGCCTTCCGTGTTGTTTCAGTCGCTGTGAGGCGACTATGGAGTGACCTCTCCATGGCGCATGCCTGGGCAAATGTGTGGAGGTTGAGAGTTGCCCAAGCATCAAATCCCCCTCTCGGCCTTTCCGGTGGGGTCCAAAGGAGTGCAGAGCACGACGTTTGGCACCGGTATAGCTGCAGGAACTGCCGGAAACATGCCAAAGGTGACACATGGCCGCCTACGGGGTTCCGCTCCGGATTTTCTGTTAGGGTTTACTCCCTTAGCCTTGGTCTCTCCCGAGATGCCCACAAGGCAGTGGGGTTGTTAGGGCCCCTACACAGGGGTAGGAGGATGCCAGTGGGAGGAGGGGGTGCGAGGGGGAGGGGTGGAGGGAAGGGGTTGCGAGGGGGAGCTGGGAAGGGGGCTGTAAGCGGGTAGGGGGTGTGTTGGGGAAGGGGGTGCAGGGGGGAGCTGGGAAGGGGTTGCGCTGGGGGAGGGGGTGGGGAAGGGGGGTGCGGGGGTTGGGGGGTGGTGAGCTGAGAGAGTGGAGCTGGGAAGGGGAAGAGGAAGGGGGGGAAGGGGAAGGCGGGGGGAAGGGGGGGGAAAGGGGGTGCAGGTAATAAACCATTTCATCAGTTCCCACCATCGACACCAGGAAAGCTCATCCGCGTCTTCCGGGAGGTGAGCGACATCCTCGGGTGCCGGTACCAGCAGGAATACGCCGACATTGCACTGCAGATGCTCTCCGAGCCGACTCCCGCGGGCGCACGGACCAAGTGTTAGTTATAAAGACATGTGCAGAGGAGGTTCACTAGGATGTTGCCTGGTATGGAGGGCGCTAGCTATGAAGTACAAAATCATGAGAGGTATAGACAGGGTGGATAGCAAGAAGCTTTTTCCCAGAGTGGGGGATTCAATTACTAGGGGTCACGAGTTCAAAGTGAGAGGGGAAAAGTTTAGGGGGGATATGCGTGGAAAGTTCTTTACGCAGAGGGTGGTGGGTGCCTGGAACGCGTTGCCAGCGGAGGTGGTAGACGCGGGCACGATAGCGTCTTTTAAGATGTATCTAGACAGATACATGAATGGGCAGGAAGCAAAGAGATACAGACCCTTAGAAAATAGGCGACATGTTTAGATAGAGGATCTGGATCGGCGCAGACTTGGAGGGCCGAAGGGCCTGTTCCTGTGCTGTAATTTTCTTTGTTCTTTGTTCTTTGTAAATTCTTTCATGATACAATCACTGCCAATGACTAAGGGCACTGTGTTATGGGCAGGGTCTTGTTAAATATAATCTAAATACAAGGCAGCTTGCATTGCCTCAACTCTGAACCTTAGTGACAGTGAAATCACCAAAAGGGTTCTGCTGTGTTAAAGGAAACTTTGATACAATTTAGTTGAATTATTTCGGGATTATTAGGTACACTTTCTCCCGAGTCACAAAGAATGAGCAGAATAAATCTTCATTTTATACTCAGAACAAGTTTATCTCTCGCAGTTCCAATTGGAGGAAAATGAACCCTGTGCAGGGATTGGCTCAGTGGATGTAGATATGATACACACTGTGGGAAAGTTTTCAAATACTGGGAAGCACATGGCAAAATATAGGAAATTCAAAAATACATTCATGGAAGTACACTGTGAAAAAGCAGGGCATTCGACCCAACCAGCCCATGTTGGTATTTACCCTCCACACAAGCAAATAGTTCCAATCATGTTTACGTGGACTTACATAGAACTTACAGCACAGAAACAGACCATTCATCCAAACTGATCCACGCTGGTGTTTATGCTCTACACAAACCTCCTCCCATCCTTTTTCATCTAACCCTATCAGCAGATCCTTTTATCCCTTTCTCCCTCATGTGTTTATCTAGCTTCCTCTTAAACTCATCTATGATATTGGCTTCAACTTCAATCTGCCCTGTTCCTGTATTCCTTTAACTCTTATGGTCGTACAATGAATGGTCCAGTCTTGCTCTCTCACTCAGTATGTCATTTTTTTTTTTTTTCTTTTTACAGAATAACTTTATTTGTAAAATATTTCAGAGTCACAGGCGAGTTTATTTCTCACTGATCTGCTCTGGCATGCTCCTGATGCTGTCAGAGTCACCAGGATCAATGATAGCCAGTGTGCACACTCTGTAATATTTACCGCAAGCTGTACCTAGCTCAATATTGTTGCTGCTGTAATGATGCACACCAGTCTTGGCTAACATAGCATCGTACTCAATCTCTGATTTCCTCAAGGCTGGACAGTTGTTGGCAAGAATAACCAGTTTGGCTTTGCCCTGGCGAATCATTTTCAAAGTCTGTTTGTAGCCCAGCACATATTTGCCGCTTTTCATAACCAGCTGGAGCCGGGAGTTGATGGACTCCAAAGACTTTTTCGTCTTCTTGGCCGCCACCATCTTGCCGCCCTCTGCCGCTGCTAATGCTGCTGCTTTCTCGTCATGGGAGCTGAATTTCAATGTTTCCCCAAGCCAAACAGCCTCCTAATAACTCCCACACAATTTGCATGCTATGATCCCATAAACACAACCACAGTACTCAAAACGTCTCCTGATGTAGGTGTACAGGACAGCGAGGCAAACTGCCAACATGAACAACTTTGAATCTAAAATGCCTATTCAATGGAAAGCCTGTGAAACATACACTTTTCGCACCCTCTGTCAGCCGTGGCTCAGTTGGTAGCTCTCTTGCCTCTGAGCCATAAGGTTCAAGTGCCCCTCCAGGACTTGACTACAAAAGTCAACGCTGACACTCCAGTGCAGTACTGAGGGAGTGCTGCACTGTTGGAGATGGTGTCTTTCAGATGAGATGTTAAAGTGAGGCCCTGTCTGCTCCCTCAGGTGGACGTGAAAGATCCCATTTAGAAGACAAGACGGGGAGTTCTACCCGGTATCCCGGCCAATATTTATCCCTCAATCAACATCGCAAAAACAGATTGTCTGATCAGTATCATATTGCCATATGTGGGAGCTTGCTGTGCGCAAATTAGTTGCTGCATTTCCTACATTATAACAATGACTACACTTCAAAAGTACTTCATTGTCCGTAAAGTGCTTTGAGACATCCCGTGGTCATGAAAGGCACTATATAAATGCAAGTCTTTCTTTTTCTTTTACAATGTCCAACCTCAAATCACACTCCTCTGCCACCCCACCACTCTCTGCATTGACCTGTCCTCCAGGCACCACCGCCTTCCCAAGGCCAATTGGAAAGGCAATGGATTCTTTGTTGTCCAATTAGAATGAAACCAGACAGACCACCCGGCATCGACCTAGGCACCGGAAACAACAATGGCAAACTCAGCCCTGTCGACCCTGCAAAGTCCTCCTTACTAACATCTGGGGGCTTGTGCCAAAGTTGGGAGTGCTGTCCCACAGACTAGTCAAGCAACAGCCTGACATAGTCATGCTCACGGAATCATACCTTACAGACAATGTCCCGGACACTGCCATCACCATCCCCGGGTATGTCCTGTCCCAACGGCAAGACAGACCCACCAGAGGTGGTGGCACAGTGGTATACAGTTGGGAAGGAGTTGCCCTGGGAGTCCTCAACATCGACTCCGGACCCCATGAAGTCTCATGGCATCAGGTCAAACAAGGGCAAGGAAACCTCCTGCTGATTATCACCAACTGCCCTCCTTCAGCTGATAAGTCAGTACTCCTCCATGTTAAACACAACTTGGAGGAACACTGAGGGTGGCAAGGGCGCAAAATGTAGTCTGGGTGGGGGACTTTAATGTCCGTCACCAAGAGTGGCTCGGTAGCACCACGACTGACCGAACTGGCTGAGTCCGAAAGGACATAGCTGCTAGACTGGGTCTGTGTTAGGTGGTGAGGGAACCAACAAGAGGGAAACAACATACTTGACCTCATCCTCACCAATCTGCCACAGGGGCAGCTGTCCATGACAGTATTGGTAGGAGTGACCACCACACAGTCCTTGTGGAGACGAAGTCCTACCTTCACATTGAGGATACCCTCCATTGTGTTGTGTGGCACTACCACTGTGCTAAATGGGATAGATTTTGAACAGATCATGCAATGCAAAACTGGGCATCCATGAGGCGCTGTGGGCCATCAGCAGCAGCAGAATTGTATTCAACCACAATCTGTAACCTCATGGCCTGGTATATCCCCAACTCTACCCTTACTATCAAGCCAGGAGACCAACCCTGGTTCAATGAAGAGTGCAGGAGGGCATGCCAGGAGCAGCACCAGGCATACCTCAAAATGAGGTGTCAACCTGGTGAAGCTACAACCCAGGACTACTTGCGTGCCAAACTGCGCAAGCAGCATGCGATAGACACAGCTAAGCAATCGCATAACCAACGGATCAGATCTAAGCTCTGCAGTCTTGCCACATCCAGCCGTGAATGGTGGTGGACAATTAAACAACTAACTGGAGGAGGTGGCTCCACAAATATCCCCATCCTCAATAATGGGGGAGCCCAGCACATCAGTGCAAAAGATAAGGCTGAAGTATTTGCAACCATCTTCAGCCAGAAGTGCCAAGTTGATGATCCATCTTGGCCTCCTCATGAAGTCCCTAGCATCACAGATGCCAGACTTCAGCCAATTCGATTCAGTCCGCCTGATATCAAGAAACGACTGAAGGCACTGGATACTGCAAAGGCTATGGGCCCTGACAATATTCCAGCAATAGTACTGAAGACCTGTGCTCCAGATCTTGCTGTACCCCTAGCCAAGCTGTTCCAGTCCAGCTACAACACTGCAATCTACCCATCAATGTGGAAAATTGCCCAGGTATGTCCACTGCACAAAAAGCAGAACAAGTCCAAACCGGCCAATTACCGCCCCATCAGTCTACTCTCAATCATCAGTAAAGTGATGGAAGGTGTCGCCAACAGTGCTACCAAGCCGCACTTGCTTAGCAATTACCTGCTCAGTGACGCTCAGTTTGGGTTCCGCCAGGGCCACTCAGCTCCTGACCTCATTACAGCCTGGGTTCAAACATGGACAAAAGAGCTGAACTCAAGAGGTGAGGTGAGAGTGACTGCCCTTGACATCAAGGCAGCATTTGACCGAGTATGGCATCAAGGAGCCCTAGCAAAACTGAATTCAATGGGAATCAGGAGGAAAACTCTCGGCTGATTGGAGTCATACCTAGCGCAAAGGAAGATGGTTGTGGTTGTTGGAGGTCAATCATCTGAGCTCCAGGACATCACTGCAAGAATTCCTCAAGGTAGTGTCCTAGGCCCAACCATCTTCAGCTGCTTCATCAATCACAAGAGGCTCAACACCATCCAGGACAAAGCAGCCTGCTTGATCGGCACCCCTTCCACCAACTTAAACATTCTCTCCCTCCACCGCCGACACACAGTGGCAGCAGTGTGTACCATCTACAAGATGCACTGCAGCAACGCATCAAGGATCCTTAGACAGCACCTTCCAAACCCGTGACCTCTACCACCTAGAAGGACAAGAGCAGAAAATACATGGGAACACCAGCACCTGCAAGTTCCCCTCCAAGTCACACACCATCCGGACCTGGAACTCTATCGCCGATCCTTCACTGTTGTTGGGTCAAAATCCTGGAATTCCCTTCCTAACAGCACTGTGGGTGTACCTACACCACACGGACTGCAGCGGTTCAAGAAGGCAGCTCACCACCACCTACTCAAGAGCAATTAGGGATGGACAATAAATGCTGGCCTGGCCAGCGATGTCCACATCCCATGAATGAATTTTTAAAATCTTGACCGTCAGTGAAACAGCCTTTCCTTTTGCCAACTCAAATATTTTTAAAACCATGAACGAAAATGAATAGAGAAAATGAAACAGAAACACAATATTGTTTCATGCACCCTGTGAATTTTCTCCTGGGTTTTTGTTTATAGTAGCATCCTGGACATTTATCTTCAACTTCTGAAGATTCCAGGGCAATCCTGGAGGGTTTGCATCCCTTCATCCACCAGTGAAATGGACTCACAATGAATCAGCTGCCATTTTACACCATGCATGTTTTTCTTTTCCAATGTCCTAGTGTAAATCAGTCTACCAATTTGTTGTGACCCCATTTTGCGCTACAGAGAAGCGCGATGGCAGGAGGGAGTGGAGTACTGTTGGAGGTGGGATGGAAGCAGCGATTGCAGCCATTGAGGGAGTTTGGTTTTAATTTGTTTTTTGTGACAAATTGAGCAGCACCATCCTTATTACTGGCAGCTGCCTGAGACGTCGCAGACAGTGACGTTTCAGTGGATGAGGCTGCATTTGCACATGTGCCAGTACTGCGCCACCTAGTGGTTACGTTGTCAGCAAACACAGCCTTCTTAAAATTCATTCTCTGGGACGTGACCATAGCTGGCACAGCCAGTATTTATTGCACACTCCAAGTTGCCCTTGTGATAGTGGTGATGAGCCTTCTTCTTGAACCACCGCAGTCCACAGTGCTGTGAGGAAGGGAGTTCCAGGATTTTGACCCAGCAATAGTGAAGGACTGGTGATATGGTTGCAGGTCAGGATGGTATGTGGCTTGGAGGGGAACTTGCAGATGGTGGTGTTCCCATGCAACCTGCTGCCCTTGTCCTTCTACATGATGGAAGTCGCCGGCTTAGTAGGAGTTGCCAGCATTATCCAGGTTAACACAAATAAGTAAACTACATGCCAGGAACACAAACTGAAGAAAGTATTACTCAATTTCAGTCTGTTGTTAACAGTGCAATCAAGCTACTTGAGAAATTTGAAGAACATCTGACTAAAATCTAAGAGAAGAACCAGAGGGAAGATGAGGAGAAATTCTTTTACGCAGAAAGTTGTTGTGATCTGGAACGCACTGGCTACAAGAGTGGTGGAAGCAGATTCGGCAGTATCTTTCAAAAGGGAAATGGATAAATACTCGAAAAGGAAAAAAATGCAGAGCTATGAAAATATCAAAGGGAGTGCGGCTAATCGGATAGCTCTTTCAAGGAGCCAGCATGGGAACTATGGGCCAAATGGCCTCCTTCAGTGCTATAAGTTTCTATGATATATTTAAACTGTGTGCAATGCATTGGTGCAGAAAAGTTTAGGATTTTATTGCAGGCAAAGGTTGACACTCAGACGTCACAAGGACATTACTACGATGCTCAGAAAATAAAATAAGCAATGATTCTGGAGCATGAAGCTCTTAAGGTATTGGCATCACTTTGCACAACGAGTAACCAGCGTGATACATGTTAGTGTGAAATACTTGCCAACATTTTGATAAAGTTGCTAACCTATTTAATAAAAATAGATTAGCACCTTGGTTTAAACAGCACAGAAACCTCACACCGATTCCTTCCAAGGACTCCCTCAGCAGACTTAGGCTTCCAGTTCATTGGCATTGAGCAGAAGCTGCATTACTTAAATATCCTTTCACTGGAGAAAGACAAAGAGAGGACATCATAGATCTTTTTTGTTTCCATCTATCTACCACGGAAATCCTTATCCACGCTTTTGTTACACTGCCCACCTGGCCAGCGTCCCATCTTCCATACTTTGTAAACTTGGCTTCATCTAAAGCTCTTCTACCCTTATCCTAACTCGCACCAAGACCCGTTCACCACTGGCCTATATTGGCCCCCAGTACAACAACATCTCAAATTTAAAACTCTCATCCTTATGTTCAAATCCCTCCATGTGCCGCTCCTCCCGAACTCTGCAACTTCCTCCAGCCCTACAATCCTCCAAAATCTCTGCACTTCTTCAGTTCTGGCCTCTTGTGCATCCCCGGATTACTCTGGCCCCACCATTGGCGGAAGAGCCTTCAGCTGCCTGGGCCCTAAACCTCTCCACCTTTCCACCTCTCTTTCCTCCTTTAAGTCGATCCTTAAAACTTACCTCTTTGACCAAGCTTTTGGTCACCTGAACTAATATACCCCGATATCAAATGTTGTCCAATAATGCTTCTGTGAAGCATCTTGGGATATTTTGCTATGTGCTATATAAATGCAAGTTGTTGTGCATCCTGTAAAATACATGAATAATGCAGGTTACATCAGATTAATTCCCTCAAAATCATGATAGGAACATTGTGGGGATATGAGCTCACATTCAGCAAGCCCTTGCAGACAAAATGACTGATTCTTAGGGTGGATTTTCCTCCTGAGCTGATTTCGAACAGCTAACCAGCTGGTAAGGCCCTGCTTTCAGACAAGACGTTAAATGGAGGCCCCATCGGCCTACTCAGGTGGATGTAAAGGATCCCATAGCGCTATTTCCAAGAGGAGGGGGGGAGTTCTCTCAGGTGTCCTGGCCAATATTTAGCCTGTTGCAACATCATTAAAAACAGATTATCAGGTCTTTGTCTCATAGCTGCTTGTGGGAGCTTGCTGTGCACAAATTGGCTACCGCTTTGACCTACATTACTACAGTGACTACACTTCAAAATTACTTAATTGGCTATAAAATACTTTGGGATGTCCTGAGGTCATAAAAGTTGCTAAATAAATACAAATTCTGTCTTTTTTAATCTAAGGTCTCTAAGTGTTTTAATTTATTTGTGACATTTAAAGTGATTTGGATGAGCTGTTAAACTGAACCCCCTTCTGCCCCCTCAAGTGGACCTAAAAAGATCCCATGGCCACTATTACCAAGAGCAGGGGAGTTATCCCTGGTGTCCTGGCCAATATTTATTCCTCAACCAGCATCACAACAAAAAGGATTATCATTGAGAGTCATTGCAGCCAAACTGGATGATTTGGATAATTATTCAGGTTAAACGATTCTCACTAATGTTGACATTCCAGATGGTCAAGAAGGCGCGATTCTGATCTTCTTGGTAAACTTTCAAATTGAAAGAGTCCACCAAGCCTGGGACACTGCACCTTGACCATTCAAGATGTCCCAGAGCTGTTAGCACTAAAGGTCTGCAAAGGAAACCCAAACCGAGCCTGAATGCCGGACCCGGAAGTCCGACCTGACCCGACACATGTCGTTGGGATCCGTCGGAGTCGGGTCGGGTAACAGGTCTTTACCCATGTACTGATGTAAAGGCCTGCTACCTGACCCGACCCGACCCCGACGGGTCCCGACGACATGTCGGGTCGGGTCGGACTTCCGGGTCAGCATTACATTGTGAAAATTCTGCATGAACACTCAACAAGGGCTCAATATGTTCCCACATTAACATCCCAACTGCCTTAATTTGAAAGCTGCTTTAAACTACTTAACATAGCGAAAGCCTTGCATAGAATGACATAGTATTTACAGCACTAACTGGTCCCAACTGGTCCAGACCAGTTATTCTCTACACCAGCCTCCTCTCACCCTCTCAATATAATCTTCCTATTCCTTTCTCCCTCATGTGTTTATCCAGCTTCCCCTTACATCACCTATGCTATTCTCCTCAACCACTTCCTGTGGTAGTGAGTTCCACATTCTCACCACTCTCTGGGTGAAGATGTTTCTCTTGAATTCCCTATTGGATTTATTACTGACTACCTTATGTTTTATGCTCCCTAGTTTTGGTCTCACTCACAAGTGGGAACATCTCGACATCTATCCTGTTAATCCTTTCATCATCTTAAAGACCTCGATTACCTGATATCATGGCCTGGAGCTTCAGTAGAAGATGAGTCATTTGATGTTCCTTGATGAGATATTTCCTCAGCAGACCATTCATGGCTACTTACAGTTGTTGGGATCAAGGGGACTTGCTTTGCTGAATAATCTTGGCTTTATTGAGTTGACTACTTTAATCATTGGGCAAGAGACAAAAGAAATTCATTTATATAGCATTGTATTTTGTCTCTCAGCACTTAACACACAACAGATTTATAGAGCAATAACTATTAGTATGTGGACAAACGTGGAAGCCATTTTGTATCAATGTTTCAAACTAACAGCAATGAGATGAATGATCTGCTTTTGACTTGAGAGACTAACGTCACCAGGGCACCAGGAGAACTTGCTGCTTTTCTCGGAATGGTGCCATGAGGACTTTAGCAACCTGAGCTACTATAACATGAAGGACAACACTTCCAGCACTAATTGCATTGACGGCACCCCACTGTCTTAGTAGAAGGGATGGAATATCAAGCCTACATTACAAACTCAAAGCCCTGGTATAGAACCTGAACCCACAGCTAGAGGCAAGAATGCTAGCAACTGAGCCAAGCTGACAAGACCTTGTTAAGTTGGCATTTCGGAGAGTCAAATAACTCTGATCAACAGGTAGGTAAGATACACCAGACACTTTTTTTTATTCGTTTTTTTTGTGGGATGTGGGCATCACTGGCTAAGCCAGCATTTATTGTCCATCCCTAATTGACCTTGAACTGAGTGGCTTGCTGAGTGGCATTTAAGTGTCAACCACATTGCTGTGGGTTCAAATTGATTGAGTTCAAATTTCACCATCTGCCATGGCGGGATTCAAACCCATGTCCTCCGAGCATTAGCCTGGGCTATGGATTACTAGTCCAGTGACATTACCACTACACCACCGCCTCCCCCTCAATGTAATTTTTCTTTGAAAGCTAAAATTTAGTTCAAGTTGTAGCATCAGTTGACTGGTTAATATAGATGGATTCACAACAGAGGAAGAGACCACTCAGCCCATTATGTCTCTGTCAGCTCTTTGCTTGATTAATGCAAATGTAATCCCACTGACCGATTGCCTTGTCTCTTCCTCTTTAGATTTTTCACTAGCTCTCAACTGATTGGTTGGCCTCATATGGGACTGAAATAAAAACAGGAAATGCTAGAAATGTTGGGAGTTAGGTTAAGATTTTGGTGAAACCCCTTCATTCGAACCTGTTATCAGATCTCGAATGGAGGATTCATTGTAAGAAAGAAGTTGCATTTATACTGACTTTTCATGACCACAGGACTTCCCAAAGCGCTTTATGGATAATGAAGTATTTTTGCAGCGTAGTCACTGTTGTAATGTAAGAAACACAGCAACCAATTTGCATACAGCAAGATCCTACAAATTGCAAAGTGATAAATAACTAGGTAACCTGTTCCTTTTGTGTGATGTTGGCTGAGGAATAAATATGGCCAGAACTCCCCATTCCTCTTCAAAGTGACACCACGAGATCTTTCACATCCACCCAAGAGGGCAGATGGGACTGCGGTTTAATGTCTCGTCTGAAATATGGCACTTCAGACAATACAGTGCTCCCCCAGTACTGCATTGGGAATGTCAGCCTAGATTATGTACCCAAGTCTCTGGAGTAGGACTTAAACCCACAACCATCTTACTCAGAGGTGGAAGTGTTACTCATTGAGTTTTATGCTATATTCTTGTGTATAAAGAAAACCTACATACGTTAACTGGCAGTGCACAAGACCATATGGAAGTCACTAATTGTTCATAAAGCACTTTGAAAGATTTCTAAGGGGCACTCTTTCTCGTTAGATTTTATTCTGCCCAACAAAAATCCACACTGAAAACAGTTAAGAGACCAGATCCTGCTCGGTGAACATCGACCTTTCACTTTGTATGTCAATGGAAAAGGATGGTGCTTTTCCCCAAATACATAAACAATATCAGTGGGAAGGAACGTCTGATAATCAACACACCAGACATTTTCTCCGACTAAATGGCAGGAAGGGTGTGTTAGAAAAGCAAAACCTATTTAAAGTCCAGGCCTCAATTTTAATGCTGCTTCATCACACTAAAGCTAAGGCAGTTGAATTGCGAGAGGCAATAAGTGTGATTGGTTTCAGATTCATATGTCCTGTTTTCAATGCTGTAATTCATATCCCTGTGAGAAGGAGAGAGGGGAATAAAGCTTAACAAAGGGTCTTGGCGTTAATAACTTAATGCAACTGTATCAAAGCACACCAAACAAATCAGAGGGGGGAGGTGAGGAGATTTTTTTTAACATAGTGAGTTGCTGTGATCTGGAATGTGCTGCTTGAAAGAGTGTCATAGAGTCATTTATGGCACAGAAGGAGGCCATTCGGCTCATCAAGTCAATGCTGAGTGGTGGAAGCAGATTCAAGAGTAACTTTCAAGAGGGAGTTGGATAAATTCTTGTAAAGGAGAAATTTGCAAAGCTATGGGGATAGATCAGCAGAGTGGGACTAATTGGGCTGTTCTTTCCAGGAGTCAGCAGAGACATGATGGGCCGAATAGCCTCCTTCTGTGCTGTATGAGTCTATGATTCTGTAAAATGTCCATTGAAGCTTTAGTTATCACTGCAGTCAACCAACTGGTGCATTTAAACTATCAGCAGCTGCAGAGTTTTGAAATGTCTCGCGCTTTACGGGGTCAATGTTGCTTGCTTTCCCCTGGAATTAACAGGATGGTAATATTGTTAAAATGGGGTTGATTGCCCCTTCATTCCATACACTGATGATGCAGCCTGTATTTGTGAGTCCCAGTGGAAACAATACTGGAGGGTGTTGGGAAAGCAATTTGAATGACATTGTCAGACACAAAGGAATTGAATCAATATGAATTGTTAATTCCATTGACTGGCAAAATACACTCATAGATTGTGTCTGCGACTGAATGTTGGCTAGGACAAGGACAATTAGAGCTTCATCCCTGACTGCCGATTGGCAGTTCAATGAGTTACTACTCGAAACATCAGCAAAATTGTTTTTCATATCTTCTGTTCTGTAACACCTTGCATTTATATAGCACCTTCAACATAGTCAAATATTCTAAGCCACTTCAGAGGAGCAATTATCAAACAAAATTTGACTGCAAGCATACAAGGGCAAAGACCAAAGGCTTGACCAAAAAAAGTAGGTTTAAAGTAACAGAGAGGTAGAGAGGTTTATAGGGGCAATTCTGGACAATAGGGCCCAGGCAGCTGAAAGCACAGCTGCTAGTGGTGGAGAGATCAAAATCAGGGATGCACAAGATGCAGAATTGGAGGAGCACAAAGATCTTGGAGGGTTGTAGAGCTGGAGGAGGTTACAGTGATAGGGAGGGGACAAGGCCATTGAGGGATTTGGACATGCTTTTAAAATTGAGACATTGCCGAACCAGGACCAATGTTGGTCAGCGAGCACAGGGGTGATGGGTGATTGGGACTTGGTGTGATTTAGGGTACAGGCAGCAGGGTTTTTGATGACCTCAAGTTTACAAAGAATGGAAAATGGGAGGTTGGCCAGGAGAGCATTAGAATAGTCATAATGTTACCCACACTCTATACTATTGCCCCTGTAAAATAACCTGTGTACACTAAGCTAACAGGATGAAATGAAATATGCTTTGCTTTGGGTTACAGGTCAGTGATTCCAATATGTTCTCACTATTGCTGGCGATCAGCATTGTGGGTTGTGCAGCACAACCAGGACCAGTCTTGAAAGGCAACAGCAGTGACCCTCAATCAGACTGGATCTGGAACCAGCTACACTGCTGGGAGGGCCGATCGGAGCCCAAACAAATCGGAAAGGTAAGATTACTTAAAGTTTTCACCCCTTCCCTTTCCTGCACCTGGTTTTTAGCTGGTGCCACTTTGAAGCCAGCAGCTACCCATATACTGAGGACTCCTTCCTCGCTCATCGATTCTGGTGACACAGAAGGTTGTGGGTTCAAGTCCTACTCCAGAGATTTGAGCACATAATCCAGGTCAACAATCCTAGTGCAGTAGAGTCATAGAGTTATACAGCACAGAAATAGGCCCTTCGGCCCACCGTGTCTATGCCAGCCATCAAGCACTGTACTGAGGAGCAGCTGGACTGTTGGAAGTGCCGTGTTTCAAAGGAGACATTAAACTGTCTTCCCTCTCAGGTGGATGTAAAAGATCCCATGGCTACTATTTGAAGAAGAGCAGAGGTGTTGTCCCTGTGTCCTGGGTCAATATTTATCCCTCACCAACAAAGCTAAAACAGATTATCTGGTCAGTATCACATTGCTGTTTTGGGACCTTGCTGTTGGCAAATTGGCTGCTATGTTTTCTATATTACAACAGTTATTACACTTCAAATAAATACTTCACTGCCTCCAGAGGGCTTTAATCCACCCTCTAGTGATGAAAGGCACCGTATAAATTACAGCCTCTCTATATGGAGGTACACTGGACATTATGAATAGATCCAAACTCACAGCATTGGACACAAATCCCCGTGTCCCCATTTATATTCCTAACTAAGAGTTTTATATGGTGTCAAGTCTCGTGTTGAGACAGAGTTTTATATGAACATTGGTGTAATGCCAAGGAGTATTAATGGGGCACTGACTCATGAGCCTCGGGAATGGCCCAGGGACTCGGAAGCAGTGGGAAGGGATCATGGGGTCTGGGATCATGAGGTCTGGGATCATGAGGTCTGCCTTTACTGGGATGGGGGGTCTCAGAGTCTAACAATTTTAATGAAGGATCCCAGACCCTGGAAGCACTGTGGGAGGTGGGAGAATGTTCTGGGAACATAGAACTTCTGGACCCTGGGATCTGAGGATAGGGATTTGGGGAATTGTGGGAGTGAAGGTAAGAAGTTCCAGAGGATTCAGGTATTTCTGGGATTAGAGAGCACTGGAAAAACAGTCTAGGGCTTTGTGAGAATGATTCAGTTAGTACAATGCCTGCATTGGAGCTATCCCACAAAACTCAAATGAGACGGTTAGCAAGATCGAATGAGAAAGAGAAAATTACAGAATACTGAAATTGATTTACAAGCCAACAACAGAAACAGCTCCATTAAAAAAATGGAGTGAAGGACTAATTCTATAAATAGACTTTATCATCTTCCTATAGGATCATAATTCCATAACACAAATGGACTATTCAGTCCATTGTCATTGTGCCTGTGCTGGGTCTTTACAAGAGCAGTCAAAAACTAATCCCATTGTCTCCGTATAGCCCCATGTCTCTCTCCATGGAGGGATTTGAAAACAAAGAAGGGAATTTTCCAATGCTATCATGCTGGACCGAGAGCAAATGTAGGTCACTGAGCACAGGGATGACGTGGGAGGGACTTGGAAATTCGTCTGGTTAATGCCCCTGGAGACAATACCCGGAAGAAAGCTCTAGGCAGATGGGCAGGTCCAGGAACTGAAGCCTCCACCAGGGCAGTCCGATAATCTGTAAAAAATGTAAATGTATCTCACACCTGGAGAAACGGAGCCGGAACATTCAAATGTTTAATCGCAAAATATGTCAAATTGTGCTTTGCAGATACACTCAGTGTGGCACAAAGATGGAGAAACAAAGTATGAGCTACGTGGTGAGGGGGTAGGAACTATTTTTAAGGTGGATCCAGAAACTGGAAATATTGGTGTCTACAGACAGTTGGACAGAGAGCAAAAGGATCGTTACAAATTGGAAGGACTTGTGATTGACATAAAGACTATGAAGCAAGTGGGTCGTTCAACCAACTTTAGCATTCAGGTACTGGACCTGAATGACAACGCTCCCATATTTACCAAAGAGGCATTTAATGGAACTGTTCCTGAGATGTCTGGCAGAGGTAAGAACAAGGCAACTTGTGTCAATAGGGTCAATGAGGGTTAGATGTACTGTAAAGCTCCCTGTACACTGTTCCTTCAAACACTCCCAGGACAGGTACAGCACGGAGTTAGATACAGAGTAAAGCTCCCTCCACACTGTCCCCCATCAAACATTCCCAGGGCAGATACAGCACGGAGTTAGATACAGAGTAAAGCTCCCTCCACACTGTCCCCCATCAAACACTCCCAGGGCAGATACAGCACGGAGTTAGATACAGAGTAAAGCTCCCTCCACACTGTCCCCCATCAAACACTCACAGGACAGGTACAGCACGGGGTTAGATACAGAGTAAAGCTCCCTCTACACTGTCCCCATCAAACACTCCCAGGGCAGATACAGCACGGAGTTAGATACAGAGTAAAGCTCCCTCCACACTGTCCCCCATCAAATATTCCCAGGGCAGATACAGCACGGAGTTAGATACAGAGTAAAGCTCCCTCCACACTGTCCCCCATCAAATATTCCCAGGGCAGATACAGCACGGAGTTAGATACAGAGTAAAGCTCCCTCCACACTGTCCCCCATCAAATATTCCCAGGGCAGATACAGCACGGAGTTAGATACAGAGTAAAGCTCCCTCCACACTGTCCCCCATCAAACACTCCCAGGACAGGTAAAGAATATTCACAGGTCCAGTTCCTTTAAAAAAAGAAAAAGGAACGGAGTTGGCTACTCTCTGATTGGGAATCCTGAGTGTCTCAATGAGGTGCAGCTGACAGTGCTGCAGTCAGTTGCTGGAGGTGCTGCTGGAGAGGGAGAGCTGCAAAAACTTTGAACAGCTTTTGCTGCAGAGGAGGAAAGACTTTGGAATAAGCCTGTATTTCGAGGTGGGTGGTCGAGCACCAGACTTTTATTTCATTTGGACTGTTGTGGGAGGTAGAAGAGGCCGGAACAACAAGGGGTGGGGGCTGTACAATTCTGCAGGGAGCTGTGCAATTGCATTTGACTACACAAGGAAGCTCCCTCCCCACCCTAATTGCCCAGCCTGGGTCAGCTGAAGCTCCCCGGCTATGGAGACAGAAGGATCTAGCCAGTGCTTGGACAGCTTTCAGCTGACCCAGGTGAAGACCCTTCCAACAACCACAAGCAGAAGTAGTTAGAGTGCTCAGAGTACCACACTTTAAGGAAAAAAAGCAAAGTCATCGATTGCAGCCTGTCTTTCCCCTTTCCTGTATACCCTCGGCCTCTCCCCAAACCTACTAGCTGCTTTTTCTTGGAAACATTTCTTTCTTTGTTTGGTTGGTTTTTTTTGTTTGTTTGACTGCAATTTGGGGATGGGTTTGGCTCTTGAACCCATGACAAGCCCATCATCACCGGTGGCGGGGCCCTCTCAAACCTATGCGACTGTAGCCTCTGTGGCCGCCCACGTGACCCTGTCACGTTTTAAATTAATTACATTGAGCCATGGGGTAAAGAGCTATTCCCACCCCAATATGTCTATAGAGGCCTGTGTAAAGGCAATGGCCAAGGTTGTCAGCCCCTTGACCATTGTGGCAGCCTCAAAAATGTACGGGAAGGCTGTGTTCTTCCAGAAGACCGAGCCGGCCATGTACCCTGGCCCTGAATAAAGGGCTCACTGTGGGGGGGATTTTCCTGCCGGTGACCCCTGGAGGCCACTGCGCAGCGGATAATGTTATCAAATGTCCCGCCCTTCATTCCCAGTGAGCTCCTCCTCCCCCACCTGCACCATCTGGGGAAGGTGAGGTCAGGGATCACCCCAATCCTGCACGGTCTTCAGGAGCACAGCCTCCAACATGTCTACTCCTTCCGCCACCAGCTATTTATGCAGCTGGCGCAGGAGGAGGTCTTGGAGGGCCACTTCGATGTAGAGTGCCAGGGGACGGCCTACCACAGCTTCTGGACTTCAGACGGGGCGCAGTGCCATGTCTGCAAGGGCGTGGGACATGTTCCAGGCCGCCAACTCCTCCACCTCAGCGGCCCAGGGTGGCACCACTGCACCTCCTCCCACTCCCCCACACATCCAATAGACACCGCTCAGTCAGTTCCGGAGGCTGTGGTTTTCACAGCCTCCGGCAAGGAGGGGTGTGCCCGTCCGCATGGAAGAAAGCCGTGGGGAAAAAATAAACACTGAGAGGCGCGTCCCCTGGACACCGTGACACCTGAGCTCAGCCCAAGGCCCGTTCCCGGGGAATCCACCTGTCCCAGGGCTGGGCTCAGGCCCAGAGTAACTGAAAAAAAAAGGAGGGTGCGGAGGCAGAGGCCTCTGATGACATGGAGGTCTCTGAGCCTCCGTGCCCTAGTAGGAAAAAGAGGAGAAGGCACCCCTCCACAGTGGTAACACAGGGCCCTGAGGTGCAGGGCCCATCTGTTGGAGGGGAGCTGTCTCCTGTTTCGGGGCCCCAAGTTCCCCCTGCCACCACCAACATCAAGTCTGTAAAGCCTTAGCAGGAAGCTCCCTACCCCTCAAGATTTTTTATATATATTCATTCATGGGATGTGGGCATCGCTGGCCAGGCCAGCATTTATTGCCCATCCCTAATTGCCCTTGAGAAGGTGGTGGTGAGCTGCCTTCTTGAACCACTGCAGGCCATGTGAGGTAGGTACACCCACAGTGCTGTTAGGAAGGGAGTTCCAGGATTTTGACCCAGTGACAGTGAAGGAACGGCGAGGGGAGGGAGAGACCCCAGTACATGTGGCTCCTACGGGGGGAGCCAGTGGAGCCCAGCTTGGGGTGGGGGAGCCTGCGGACATCTCCCATTCTGCCACTGGGTCGGGTGCCCTGAGTGGAGGGGAGGGCAAGGCCCCAAAGGGTCGGCCCTCCCAGCCAAAATCCACCACCAACCAGGAGACACTCAACCCGGTTATAATTGAAAACTTTGCTCCAACTGCTGGGTCTGTGGGTGCTGGTGGAGCAGGAGATGGCCTCCTCTCTCTGCCTCCGGTCCCGGCTCCGGCTGGATTTCCGCAGTCAGGCACTTCCAACTCCCCTGGACCACTCATTGGCCTGGGGAGGGAGGGGGAGGGGGATCCTGAACCGCTGGTACCCACAGGCTCTAGTTCCATTCTAGAACCCAGAGAGGACTCCTCCACCATCGATCCTGGCGGTGGGATCGTGACGGAGGCGGGACCATCTGGCGCGGCCGGGACATCCACCCCACAGTGTGTGGTAGATGTGTCGGCCGCTGGCGGTGACGACCCGAAGGAGGTTGGGGATTTAGTGTGGGGCATGGAGGATGACCTTGACTCCATCGCCAGTGAGGTGGTGGAGTCCCTTGTGCCTCCCATCGAGTTTCCTCTCATCCCCACAGCGGAACTCTGGGATTTCCTCGTGGCATGCAGGGGTTGCCGCAAATAAACTTCAGCTGGCCCTCAGCCGTTGGTCGAATCTGGCGCTGATCATACAGTCCGTCCGTGCCGCCCTCAAGAAAGCGGGAAAGGGCACGCGTGTGAAACTGGTTGATAGGTGCCAATTTAATGCGTTCCTCAATGGGTTGCTGGGGGAGTGGAGGGCCAGGTGCACTTCCACTCCCTCCTCACAGTGAGGTGTTTGTGACGGGTTTTAAGTACCTTTGACATGAAGATAACCATAGCCAGCCTCAACATCAACGGCAGCAGGGGGTCTCACCGCAGATTTCACAATCTCTCAGTCCTCAGGGAAGGGAGATATGCAGTGAGCTTTCTGCAGGAAACCCACACCGTTCTGGAAGACGAAGCCACCTGGCTCCTGGAGTGGCAGGGTGGGGTCTACATGAGTCACCTCACCCCTATTTCTAGTGGGGTGGCTATCTTGTTGGCCCCGACTTTTCAGCCGGAGATCTTGGGGGTCAAGGAGCTAGTGCCGGGCAGCTTGCTCCACCTCGCCGTTCGCCTGGGTAGCGTGCCGCTCCACTTTGTGAACGTGCACACGCCCAGGCCCGGCATGTTGCAAGCGCGCTTCTTTGAAGAAGTGTCCACTCTCTGGAGCTCCATCAATAACAGCGAGTTCATCATCGTCGGGGGGATTATAACTGTACCCTCGAGGTGGGGGATCGCTCCGGTCCCCAGTGCAGCCAGGGGACTGATCAGCTCCCTCAACTTGGTGGACATCTGGCGGAATCTCCATCCTGACTCCAGCGCCTTCACATGGAGGTCTGGAGGAGGAGGGTCCCGAATCGACTGCCTTTACTTTTCGCAGGCATACGTCTCCTGCGTCTTCTAGGCCTCCATACGGCTGGTGCCGTGTTCGGACCACCACCTGGTGTGGGCGGAATTCACTTCGTTCCAAACGGGGACGGGGTCCGCGTACTAACACTTTAACAACTAGCTGCTGGAGGACGAGTGATTCCGGGTTTCGGAGGAATAGCCGAAGCCCCCGGAACTGATCATCGGACCCAGGCCCCGAAACTCTTCTCGGTCCCACACAACCCGAGCCGCCTCTCGGAAATGCCCTCTGGGCCATTCTAATCGACGCAGAGGGGTTTCCTGTACGAGTTGCTCCTGCACACTCTTCACTTCCTCGCCCTCGTCAGCCGGCTGGACACGGCCTGGAGGTCTCTCTACGCGGGAGTCCTCCCCCTTTACATCGGGGACCTGGGGTGGAGGGTGTTGCACAGGGCAGTCCCCAGCAATAGACTTTTAAGTAGGTTCACGGACTCCCAGGCCGCCCGTAATTTCTACGGCCTGGACAAGTCCGTGTTCCATGTATATATAGAGTGTGCGAGGTTGCAGCCCCTCTTTGAGTATCTGAAGGGGCTGCTCCTCAGGTTTTGGTTGCACTTCAGTCCCACGCTCCTGATCTTTGGGCACCCGGTGAGGAGGGGCGTGGGCTGGGAGGAGAATTTCCCCGTCTGTCTGCTCCTGGGCCTGGCCAAGGTGGCAATTCACAGGTCCAGGCTGCAGGCCGTCGTGGGTTCCGTCCTCCCCGATTGCCTGCCCCTCTTTCGCGGTTACGTTTGCGCCCGGCTGTCCCTGGAGAGGGAGCATATGGTGTCTGCCGGCACGCTTGAGGCCTTCTGCGACCGGTGGGCACCGCAGGGACTGGAGTGCATTGTCGACGCCGCGAATAGCATTTTAATTTGAGTTTTTTGTTTATTTATTTGATTTTGATAAAGTTATTTTTAAAAATATGTATATAAAGGGGGCCTGAGGAATAAAGGCCCCCTCGACATAAAATATATAAAAGGGGCCTAGAGTATAAAGGCCACCTTATATTAAAAAGAAACGGGTTAGACACAGAGCAAAGCTCTCTCTACACTGTCTTCCCCCCCCCCCCCCCCCCCCAAAGAAGACAGGTTAGGTAGAGTAAAGCTCCCTCTACACTCCCAAGGCAACTACAGCATGAGTTTTGATCAAAATACCTGCTACTGAATCCCACTGATGTTTAAATTAAGGCCATCCTTTCATACACTGTGGTAAAGGAATGACTTGGAGCTCAGTCTCCGTGTGAGCACATACACAATCATTGTCCGCTTACTGAAGCTCAGTGACTGAGGTTGGCGTGACCTTTGTTTTGGAGGTTGAAGACTTTCCCGTTCTTCCTGTGGTTATCTCCACTCCTGTGTGGAGCTTGCTGGAGATAAGGTGCAAAATTGCTACAAGGAAGATGGAGAAGAGAGTTGGTGTGATGACACAACCTTGTCTGACTCCAGTCTTCACTGAGATAGGTTCTGATGAAAGGTCACTGACCTGGAATGTTAACTTTGCTACTCTCTCTCCACAGATGCTGCTGGACCTGCTGAGTATTTTCCAGCACTTTTTGTTTTTATTTCACTGAGATAGGGTATGTTGTGGTCCCGTTGGTGAGGATTACAGCTTGCATCTCATCATGCAGTTTGGCGACAGATGGTGACAAATTTCTGAAGGCAGGCAAACTCGAGGAGGACTCTCCATAAAGCCTACTGACTGATGGAGTCAAAGGCTTTCACAAGGTCAAAAAAGGCCATGTACAGCAATTGATGCTGCTCCCTACATTTTTCTTGGATTTGCTGCACAGTGAAGATCATATCTGCAGTACCTCTCCCTAGGCAAAATCCACATTATGACTCTGGGAGGAGTTCTTTGGCAACTGGAAGGAGACGATCGAGGAGAATCCTTGCGATGATCTTCTCCATGGCAGGCAGCAGGGAGACTCCCTTGTAATTACCACAATCGGATTTGTCTCCTTTCTTGATAGGAGGCAATCACAGTGTTCCTGAGATCCCCCGGCATGTGCTGCTCTTCACAGATAAGGGTTATCAGGTTGTGCAATTGCATCAGAAGTATATCACCACCATGTTTCAGGATTTCAGCTGGAATTCCATCTACTCCAGTGGCCTTGGTGTTTTTCATATGATGGATGGTTTTTCCAACTTCTTTCTGGGTTGGGATAGCACCAAGGCTGAACCAGGTAGTGTACTCAGGGATGAAGTCAAGGAGGCTTGCGTCAAAGACAGGGTCCCAATTGAGGAGCTCTTTGAAATGCTCCCTCCAGCAGACACTGACTGCCTCTCTGTCCTTGATGAGCGCTCTTCTGTTCTTGGCTCTCAGCAGGGTGGGCCCTTGAGTGTTTGGGCCAAAGACAGACTTGACAGCACTGAAGAATCCATGCAAAAAAACCATGGAATGATTACAGCACAGAAGGAGGCCATTTGGCCTGTCGTGTCAGTGCCAGCTCTCTGCAAGAGTGAATTACCCAGTCCCACTCCCCCCGCCTTTTCCCCGTAGCCCTGCAAATTCTCTCTTCAGATAATTGTCCAGTTCTCTTTACAAGGCCTTGATTGAATCTGCCTCCACCGCACTCTCAGGCAGTGCATTCCAGATCCTAACCACTCACTGCATACAAAAGGTTTTTCCTCATGTCACTTTTGCCAATCACCTTAAATCGGCATCCTCTGGTTCTGGATCCTTCGGTCAATGGCAACAGTTTCTCTCTACCTACTCTGTCCAGATCCCTCATGATTTTGAAAACCTCTGTCAAATCTCCTCTTAATCTTCACTTCTCCAAGGAAAACAGACCCAGCTTCTCCAAGCTATCCATGTAACTGAAGTTCCTGATCCCTGGAACCATTCATGTGAATCTTTTCTGCACCTTCGCTAATGCCTTAACATCCTTCCTAAAGTGCAGTGCCCAGAACTGGACACAATACTCCAACTGAGGCCCAACCAGTGTTTTATACAGGTTCACCATAACTTCCTTGTTTTCTTTACTCTATGCTCCCATTTATAACTCCCAGGATCCTGTATGCTTTATTAACTACTTTCTCAACCTACATGGTTATCCTCAAGTGTTTGAATTTCCCGTGCTCTTTAACCCACCACTTGTTCTTTATGTCACTAAAATCAGCACCTATGAAGAGGTTCTTATTCACTGGTTTGATGAGAACAACCAAGAGATTCAGGAGCTAATTGAACATAAGTAAAAAGCATTCATAGTCTGGAAGCAAAACCATGCTTCAAGAGAAAAGCAACTGGCCTGTAGGGATCTGAAGGCAGTGGTACAACAAAAACCCATGACAAATGCCAGTGGCCCCCACACCCTGGGCATTCAAATGGCCCCATCCCCTCCATATTCTGGGATGGGGGAGGGAGAGTTCTGCAGCCTGCGACTAGTGTTGGTGAGATTCAGCTGCACCACCTTTTCTCCTTGGCAAAGTGGCCTCCAGAGAATTCCAAACCATTGGTTTTTAGCGTTATTAATAATACTGTGTAGCTATTTCTGATATTTGCGCTGTAACATTGGTCTTTGCTTCAGCTTCACCATGAATGAACAGGTAAATAACAAAACCAGCTGGGCCAGGGAGACGAGGAGACTCCCTGGATTGACTGAAGGCCATAGATTAAAGTCGTCCGGGATACCAAGGGACAGATGCTTAACATCTTTCCCATGACATTCTTTTGTCCTCTGAGGCAGACATTAATCTCTTTCTTATAAATGGGTTAATGCTGCTGCCAAAAATGGAGGTATGAGGAAATTTGGACTTTCTCCACTAATATTGCCAACAGAGTGGGATTTGAGTGTGCCACATATTAAGTTGTGACTCTGTGTTATTTTCACCCCCACCCAACCCCTCACCTCAGGAACTTTCATTCTCACCGTGAGCGCTCATGATCCAGATGACCCAACTGTTGGCAAGCACGCAAACGTAACCTACAAGATACTGAGCAACGAGGAGAATTTCGACATCGAACCGATGACCGGTAAACAGTGTTTGTGATCTAATCCAACCCCACTCGTCCTAACTGTTGGGGATGAAATCAGTCTTTGCTCGAAGTATGAGATGGGCTCAGAGTAAATCAGAGTAAACCTGGTTACACTGAGCCCGATAGTATAATGGAAATAAGGGCTTGGTTTAAAAATAGTCTGGCAAAGAACAATTACCACATTGAGCATTCTGCCAAAGACTAATTTCACCCTCATTTCCATGGTTTCTCATTGTTTGCTTTTTGTCCTTTTCTCTTTGCTGTCTTTCGGATGAGATGTTAAACCACAACTCCATCAGTCCTCTCAGGTGGATGTAAAAGATCCCATGGATACTATTTTGAAAGAGACCAGGGGAATTCTCCCCAGTGCCCAAGGCCCAAATATTTAACTCTCAACTACCATCTAGAAACAAATAATCTGATCATTTATCCCTGTGCTGTTTGTGGGACATTACTGTGCACAAGTTGGTTATTTCCTGTGACTCAAAGTATGAGTGGGCTGAATACAGACTATAGAGTGTATGGCCTCCAATTCTCCTTTCACTCAGTTGCAGCCTCTTTAGGTAGCCTGGCTCAGATCCATATCCTAAAACCATACATTAAAAAAGCACATCAAAAACACAGCCTGGTGCTACATCCACATTGAATATAAATCTGTATTAGACTTCCTGTAAGCTGTCTGTACTGGACGGTTCTTCTACTGAAGCTGCCAGTTGTGTCCCATTGAGTAGCATGGACACGATGGGCTGAATGGCCTCCTTCTGTGCCTTAAATGACTCTGACTCAATGACTCTCTTGCCTCTGCATCAGAAGGTTGTGGGATCAAGTCTCACTCCGGAGATTTGAGAGCAAAATCCAGCTGACACTCCATAGCAGTACTGAGGGAGTTCTACACTGTCAGAGGTGGCATAGAGTCATTTACAGCACAGAAGGAGGCCATTCAGCCCATTGAGTCACTGCCAGCTCTCCATGGGTCTATGCAGTCAGTCCCACTCCCCAGCTTAATCCTCGTAGCCCTGCAAGTCTAATTCTCTCAGGTGACCATCCAACTTCCTCTTGAAGTTATTAATCGTCTCGTCTTTCAGATGAGATGTTAAAATGAGGCTCTGTCTACCCTCTCACATGAGGATGTTAAAGATCCATAGGCACTGTGCACGGCAGAACAGGGGAGTTCTCCTCAGTGCCCTGGCCAACATTTATCCTTCAACCAACATCAGTAAAATGGATTATCTGGTTATTATGAGGCCTTGCAGTGCATAACAACAGTCACTGCACTTTAATCTAGTCCATTGTATGAGACATTTCTCAGAGGTATGAAAAGGGCGCTACAGCAATGCACGTCTTTCTTTCTTTACAGGGAGCTCGCCGGTGATGAATCTCACAGTATCATAAAAGAACACTATTAATTAAAAATTTTATTCTCTTTTTTTATAGGAGTCATACGTGTAAAGAACCCTAACCTGGACAGGGAGAGGCAAAAAGACTATCAAATCATGGTCCAGGCTAAGGATATGGGTCTTGATCCAGGAGGAATGAGCTCAACTGCTACCGTATATATCTCTCTGACAGACATCAATGACAATGCACCCTACTTCCCACACAGTATGTTCCCTTTCCACCTACTGGTGACTAATTAATGGACAGAGGAACAGGAGTAAACCCTTCAACCCCTTATGCCTACTCTGCCATTCGATTTGATCATGGCTGATCCGTGTCACAAATCCATTTGCCCGCCTTGACATCCTTACCCAACAAAAATCTATCGATCTCAGTCTTGAACTCTCCAATTGACCCTCAGTAATCCACAGCCTTTTGAGGAAGAGAGTCGCAGATTTCCACTGTTTGTGTGAAGAATTGGATTCCTCATTTTGCATCTAAATGGCCTTTCTCTAATCTTAAGAAGATATAAGATCACTGCATTTAAGGGGAAGTCAGATAAGCCTGCGCCGATCTTGATGCCTGCCCAAACTAAAACCTTCTGCACTTCCGGGGACCGTATCCCTCTATTCCCATCCTATTCATGTATTTGTCAAGATGCCTCTTAAACGTTGCTATCGTACCTGCTTCCACCATCTCCCCTGGCAGCAAGTTCCAGGCACTCACCACCCTCTGTGTAAAGAACTTGCCTCGCACATCCCCTCTAAGCTTTGCCCCTCTCACCTTAAACCTATGTCCCCTAGTAACTGACTCTTCCACCCTGGGAAAAATTGAGTGAAGAATGAGTGAGTTTCTATGAGTGAAGAAAATTGACAAGATGTAAAAAGTATTGCCAAAATCTTGAAGGTTGTTACCAATGGGTTCAGATAGCCAGAGAGATTTATTCTGCTCCTCTCCTCTATTTTCTCAACACCTTCCTTCTCCCCCCTCCAGCCAACTCAAATACAAACATTTCATCTTGGGTTACTACTAACCACTGACCACCTCCAGGCGAGGCAAGGAGGCCAAAGAAGAAGAAGACTACTAACAGTATCACATATAACAGTGAAATTTCTTAATTTAATACACCATTATGGATAGCTGTATCCATGCAGCATAACGTACACTATCTACTGTAATATCAGATAGTTAGCTCACAACTTAATTTAAGGGTTATAACCACATAAGTGCATAAGAAATAGAAGCACGCTATAATACACCCATCAAGCATGCTCTGCTCTTTCGTAAGATCACAGTTGATTTCCTCAAACCCGTTTTCCTGCTCTATCCCCATATTCCTCCATTCCCTTAGTGTTCAAAAGTCTATCGATCTCAGTCTTAAATATATTCAATAACTGAGAATTTACAGCTCTCTGGGGTAGAGAATTCCAAAGATTTCCCTTTGAGTGAAAAAATGTCCCCTCATCTCAGTCCTAAATGGCCACCCCTTTGTTCTGAGGCTATGATCTCGAGTTCTAGACTCTGCAGCCAGGGGAAACAGCCTCTCAGTGTCTACCCTATCAAGCCCTCTAAGAACTTTATGGGTTTCAATGAGATTACCTCTCATTCTTCGAAACTCCAGAAACTTTAGGCCCATTCATTCTGTCCTCTCTCAATGGATAAGCATCACCGCTACCTGTTCAGGTATTTCCATACCATAATAACCATCAGGTAGAGGGTAGGTGAAAGACGCCTTCAGTGGCAACACAAAACCAGGACCCGATTTTCTTTTGAAAATCCAATATGTTCTTAAAAATAACAGGGATACGAAGGGAGAGATGGCATTAACATAAAGCAAACTGGAGACGTGCCGAGATAAACCAATAATTCTGGGGATTTGCAATTCACAACATATCTGTTTTTCCCCTGAACCACTGGACAATTTGTGCATTATTAATGTCACGCACCATTAACACGCTGCTCTTTTTCCAGCAAGCTCCTGTTCTATTTAATTTGTGCATTTTGGTGTCCCTGTAGGACAATACAACTATTCTGCATCGGAAGCCACCAGGATTGGAGCTACGGTAGGGCGAGTGAAAGCAGAGGACCTGGATGAAGGAGAGAATGCAAAAATACTGTACACAGTTGTCAGTCTCAACCACATATTTCATATCAAAACAGATCCACGCACACAAGAGGGAGTGATAACAATAAAGGAGGTAAATTGAAATTAACTGTATCAAGCCCCATGCCGTCCTGGCAGTTTGATGGGGGACAGTGTAGAGGGAGCTTTACTCTGTATCTAACCCTGTGCTGTTCCTGTCCTGGGAGTGTTTGATGGGGGACAGTGTAGAGGGAGCTTTACTCTGTATCTAACCCCGTGCTGTATCTGTCCTGGGAGTGTTTGATGGGGACAGTGTCGAGGGAGCTTTACTCTGTATCTAACCCCGTTTTTTTTTTTAACACCCGTTTTTTTTTCTTTTTTCAGGTGGCCTTTATACCCCAGGCCCCTTTTATAATTTTTCACGACGAGGGGGCCTTTATTGCTCAGGCCCCCTTTATATACATACTTATATATTTTTAAATAACTTTATTAAAAACAGAAATAAACAAAAACTCAAATTAAAATGCCATTCTCGGCGTCGACAATGCACTCCAGTCCCTGCGGTGCCCACCGGTCGCGGAAGGCCTCAAGCGTACCGGCGGACACCGCATGCTCCTTCTCCAGGGACACCCGGGCACGAACGTAACCGCAGAAGAGGGGCAGGCAATCGGGGAGGGCGGATCCCCCGACGGCCCGCAGCCTGGATCTGTGAATTGCCACCTTGGCCAGGCCCAGGAGCAGACCAACGAGGAGATCCCCCTCCCGGCCCACGCCCCTACGCACCGGGTGCCCAAAGATCAGGAGCGTGGGGCTGAAGTGCAGCCAGAACTTGAGGAGCAGCCCCTTCAGATATTCAAAGAGGGGCTGCAACCTCGCACACTCCGTATATATGTGGAACACGAACTCATCCAGGCCGCAGAAAGTACAGGCGGCCTGGGAGTCCGTGAACCTACTTAAAAGTCTATTGCACGGGACTGCCCTGTGCAACACCCTCCACCCAGGTCCCCGATGTAAAGGGGGAAGACTCCCGCGTAGAGAGACCTCCATCGGGGTTTCTCCTCACCGCCAGAGGGCACGCCAGGGCGTGTCCGGCCGGCTGACGAGGGTGAGGAAGTGGAGAGTGTGCAGGAGCAGCCCGTACAAGAATCCCCTCCGTGATGATTGGAATGGCACGGAGGGCATTTCTGAGAGGCGGCTCGGGTTGTGCGCGATCGGCTCCCGAGGAGTGTTTCAGGGCCTGGGTCCCATGAGCAGTTCCGGCCAAGCGGGGATCAGCATGCCGGGATCGCTCAGCACTCCCAAGCCCCCTCGCCGCTCGCAGTGAGGGCCGTCCCGGGGGTTTCGGCTACTCCTCCACCCGCCGGTCCATCCCCGGAGTCGGCCGCCCGGACAGCCGAGGCGCTCTCCTCCATCGGCGGGGGAGCGCCCTGACTGGAGGCGACCATGTTCCAGCTTTGGAATAGATCCCGGTAAAAGACAGGCAACTCCCTCAGAGAGACGCGGCTAACGGACTCCGCCGGGAGCTGCATGTCGTCTTGAAGGGAGTGACACTGGCAGAAAAAATACATCGCCAGCGCACACCATCTGGGAGGACGCTCAACGTTCAGGTATCTCTGCAGGGTCCGAAGGCGGAGAGTCGCAGCCTGGGTGCGGACGCACACCAGCGACTGACCGCCCTCCTCAATCGGGAGACTCAGGACCGCGGCAGAGACCCAGTGTTTCCTCTTGCCCCAGAAGAAATCGACGAGTTTCTTCTGGATCTTGGTGGCAAATGCAGGGGGCGGAGCCAAAGTGACCAACCAGTACCACAGCATCGAGGCCACCAGTTAGTTTATGACCAGCGCTCGGCCCCTGCAGGAAAGCACTCAGAGCAGTCCTGTCCAGCACCCCAGCCGAGCGGTGACTTTTGCCTCCAACTCCTGCTAGTTTGCCGGCCAGGCTTCCTCAGCGGGGCTAAGGTGGACTCCCAGATAGAGGAGGTGCGTGGTGCTCCACGCAAAAGGTGTCAACTCCTCTGGTAGGGAATCCACCTGCCACTGACCCACCAGGAGACCGGAACATTTCTCCCAATTGACCCTCGCGGAGGACACGGCAGAAAAGGTCTGCTGGCAGTCGCACATCCTCAGCAAGTCAATGGGATCTGTGACTGCGAGGAGCAAGTCATCGGCATAAGCCGAGAGGACAACCCGCATGGCTGGCTCGCGCAGAGCCAATCCCGTGAACCTCCGGCGAAGCAGGTACAGGAACAGCTCCACGCAGATGGTATACAATTGGCCGGACATGGGGCATCCCTGGCGCACTCAACTCCCAAAGCGAAGGGGCGCCTTCAAGGACCCGTTAACTTTGACCAGACACTCAGTGGCAGTGTATAAAAGTCGGACCGGGCCACAAAATGTGACCCGAATCCGAATGCGCGCAGAGTCCCGAAAAGGTATTCGTGATCCACCCTGTCGAACGCCTTCTCCTGATCGAGGGAGAGAAAGGCGACCGACAGACCAGTCCTCTGGGAAAGATGGATCAGGAACCGGACCAGGTGGATGTTGTCCTGGATGGACCGGCCCGGGACCGTGTAAGACTGGTCGGGGTGGATCATTTGGGCCAGCACGGAGCCCAGGCGGGTAGACATAGCCCGGGCAAAGATCTTATAATCCGTGCTGAGAGTGGGAGACCGGACACCAGTTTTTCAGCAGGCGGAGATCGCCCCTCTTCAGCAGCAGGACGATGACCGCCCTGCGCCACGAGAGGGGCATCTCCCCGGTCGCCAGGCTTTCCCCCAGGACCCGCGTGTAATCGTCCCCCAGGACGTCTCAGAACGCCCTGAGGAACTCCATGGTCAGCCCATCCAGCCCTGGGGATTTGCCCCTTGACAGCTGGTGGAGGGCGCCAGTCAGCTCCGCCAAGGTGAGCGGAGCCTCCAAACCTTCGGCGCCTTCCGGGCTGACTTTCAGCAGGTCCTCCCACAAAACTCTGCGTGCGTCCTCGCTGGACGGATCCGAAGAGAACAACGCACTGTAATAGATACGGACCAGGAAGCCCATTCCCTCCGGATCTGTGATGGAGGATCAGTCGTCGGCCAGCAGCTCAACGAGCTGCTTTCGGACCCCCCGCCATTTTCCCAGCGACTAGAAGAAGGGTGAGGCGCGGTCCAAATCTTCCAGGATCTGGATTCGTAACCTCACGTACGCGCCTCGGCACCCTATGAGCTGCAGGTCCCTCAGCGCGCCCTTCTTCTCTTTGTACGCCTGCCACAGGGCCGGGTCCATGACGGCATGACCGAGGCAGGACTCCAAGTCGAGCACCTCCCTCTCTAGGTGTCTGATCTCGTCTTCCCGCCTCCTGGTCGACCCCTTCGTGTACTTTGGACAGAAGACACGGATGTGAGTCTTGCCCACATCCCACCATAGCCTCAAGGAGGGGAAGCCCCCCTGCTTCCTTCCCCAGTCGGCCCAGAATCGACAGAACGAGTCCTGGAATCGCTTGTCCTCCAGCAGCCGGTTGTTAAAGTGCCAGTACATGGACCCTGCCCGCCCAGAAGGTGGTCCGAGCACGGCACCAGCCGCATGGAGGCCGTCGAGACGCGGGAGACGTACGCCTGCGAAAAGTAGAGGCGGTCGATTTAGCACCCTCCTCCTCCTGACCTCCATGTGAAGGTGCTGGAGTCGGGATGGAGATTCCTGCCAGTGGCCGACACACCCACCACACACTGTGGGGCGGTTGACCCGGCCGCGCCAGCTGGTCCCGCCTCCATCACGATCCCACCCCCAGGATCGATGGCAGAGGAGTCCTCTCTGGGTTCTAGGATGGAACTGGAGCCTATGAGCGCTAGCGGCCCAGGACCCCCCTCCACCTCCGTCCCCAGGGCCAATCAGTGGTCCAGGGGAGATGGAAGTTTCCGACTCCGGAAATCCAGCCGGAGCAGAGACTGGAGGCGGAGAGAGGAGGCCATCTCCTGCTCCGCCAGCACCCACAGACCCAGCAGATGGGGCAGCATTTTTCAATTATAACCGGGTCGGGTATCTCCTGGAAGGTGGTGGATTCTGGATGGGAGGGCCAACCCTTTGGGGCTTCGCCCTCCCCTCCACGCAGGGCACCTGACCCATTGGCAGAATGGGAGGTGTCCCCGGGCTCCCCTACCACAAGCAGGGCTCTACTTGCTCTCACAGGAGGGGCTACATGTAGAGGGGCCTTCCCCTCCCCTCCATCCTGAGGGGTAGGGAGCTCCTGCCCAGACTTTGCAGCCTTGATGTTGGTGGTGGCAGGGGGATCCTGAACCAGGAGACAGCTCCCCTCCAACAGATGGGCCCTGCATCTCAGGGCCATGAGTTACCTCTGTGGATGCCTTCTCCTCTTTTTCCCGCTAGGGCGCGGAGGCTCAGAGACCTCCATGTCATCAGGGGCCTCCGCACCCTCCTTTTTTTTTGGTTACCCTGGGCCTGAGCCCAGCCCTGGGGCAGGTGGAATCCCCGGGAGCTGGCCTTGGGCAGAGTTCAGGCTCAGGTTGTACCATGGAATTCAGGGGACACGCCTCTTTATTTTTCCTCCGCGCCTTCCTTCCACTTGGATGGGCATCTCCATCCCCTCCGGAGGCTGTGAGAACCACAGCCTCCGGCACCAACTGAACGGTGTCTGGTGGAGGTGTAGGGGGAGTGGGAGGAGGTGCAGCGGCACCACCCTGAGCTGCCGAGGTGGACTTGGCGGCTGGGAGGTTGGGGCAGTTCTTACAAACATGCCCCACACCCTTGCAGACATGGCACCGCACTCCGTCCAAGGTCCAGAAGACAGGGTAGGCTGCACTCTGGAATTCCACATTGAAGTGGCCTTCTGTGACCTCCCTCCGCGCCAGCTGCTTAAATAACTGGCGACGGAAGGAGTACATATGCCGGAGGCTGTTCTCCTTAAGACCGAGCGGGATTGGCGTGATCCCTGTCTTTACTTCCAACAAATGCTGCAGGTGGGGAAGGAATGAAGGGCGGGACATTAGATAAAATGAGCTGGTGCGCAGTGGCCTCCAAGGGGTCCACTGGCAGAAAGGTCCCAACCATGGTGAGCCCCTTGTTCAGAGCCAGGGACACCGCCCACTCGGTCTTCAGGAATAACACAGCCTTTCCGTACATTTTTGAGACAGCAACAACCTTGGTCATTGCCTTCACACATGCCTCTATCGTCATGTTCGGTTGGACATAGCTCTTGACCCCATGCTTAGATGTTATCAGCGCAAACGGTGAGGGGACAACAGGTGCAGCTGCAGCAGCATATGTGCAAGAAGGCCCCGCCACCGGTGAAGAGGGGTTTGCCATGGGGTCAAAGAGCCACACCCACCCCTACGAATGAAAGCAAACAAAGCAAACAGCAGTTTTTTTTTTTACTACAGCAATATGATGGAGGGCGTGGGGGTAGAGGGGGATTGGGGTGAAAAGGACAAGCAGAGGAGAGTAGAGATTAGGTAACTGGGTGGTGGAAGGGTGAGAAAGGCTGTGAGGATGTTTCTCTTCAATTGGTGGTTGGAGCACCTTACTTTCGAGAACACAAAGTCCAGTCTTCTGGTCAGGGGAGGGTTCTTCGCCCGGGTTGGCTGGAACCTCCGGTTCTTTCCATTTTCTGCTCTTGTTGCAAAGAGTTTCTTCGCCCAGGTGGCTCCAGCTGTCCCGAGCCACGACACAGGGGCCCCCTATAGAATCTTTCAGCCCCACCCCAGGATCTTCCAGCGTCTCCTCCCTCCCCCAACAGTCCAAGCAAAGCAGTTCACAGTGCTCCAACACCCACCTCTCCAAAATAACTCGCAGGTCTTTTGCTCCAATAGATAGACACAGTTCCATACTTGTCTTATAGTTTGTAATTGTTAGTTCTCAGCTCTCAGTTCTCTCCTCTCCAGTTTCAGCTCCCACAGATGCAGCTGATTACACAAAGTGGAAGTGCTCCACAAATTGCCCAGCCAATCCCGTGCTGTACCTGTCCTGGGAGTGTTTGATGGGGACAGTGTAGAGGGAGCTTTACTCTGTATCTAACCTGTACTATAGATGTGTTGAGATGTTTGACATCAATGCTGAGCCCCTCCATTTCCAATCAGTCATATTCCCATAGTCAGAGTTTGCTCTCAGTCCACAAGAGAAGTTGTGCTCCCAATTCTCTTCCTTTCCAACCCACGCCTGACGTGCTTTTCTCCGCAGCCCTGAAAATTTCCATGTCGTCTGCATCAGCGTTTTGAAGTGCTCCTCTTCTTCCGAATATGCTTTTTTTGCAACTTCTAAACCAATACTGCACCTTATTCCATTAGTTACTGTCGACTTTATATTTTAACAGCCCCTGGACTTTGAAAGGCAGCAATTGCACTGGATACAAGTGGAAGCAGAAAACCCCACACTAGTGAAGGGGAGAAAGTACAAGACCAAAACTGTTCTCAGGATTGACGTACTGGATGTCGATGAGCCTCCAGTGTTCAGCCGATCCCAGTACACCTTTAGAGTTCACGAGAACCTTCCCATTGACACGCTGGTAGGGAAGGTTTTGGCAAAGGACCCAGACCAGGCAAAAAATCGCATTGAGTAAGAGCTCAAAAATAATCAATCCACTTGGTTCCACGTGGAAAATAACTTAAAGGGAAATGAAAGCAAATGCTGCAGATGCTGAAAATTTGAAATAAAAACAGAAAGTGCGAGACTTACTCAGCAGATCAGAGAGCATCTGGGCAGAGAGAGAAACAGAATTAATGTTTCAGGTCAATAACCTTCTGTCAGAACTGGAAGTAGTTAGAGGTTTAATAGGATATAAGTGAGTACAAAGTCAGGCAATGTGAGAGGGCAAGGGAAAAAGGAAAGCAACTTATTATATACATAAACTGCCTAAATTCTACATATAAACCTTCCGAACCCCTCGATTAGATTCCAGTCTGTAACTCACTCCCAGGTATCTGTTATTCTATATATAAACCATCCGAACCCCTCGATTAGATTCCAGTCTGTAACTCACTCCCGGGTATCTGTTATTCTATATATAAACCATCCGAACCCCTCGATTAGATTCCAGTCTGTAACTCACTCCCAGGTATCTGTTATTCTATATATAAACCATCCGAACCCCTCGATTAGATTCCAGTCTGTAACTCACTCCCGGGTATCTGTTATTCTATATATAAACCATTCGAACCCCTCGATTAGATTCCAGTCTGTAACTCACTCCCGGGTATCCGTTATTCTATATATAAACCATCCGAACCCCTCGATTAGATTCCAGTCTGTAACTCACTTCCGGGTATCTGTTATTCTATATATAAACCACCCGAACCCCTCGATTAGATTCCAGTCTGTAACTCACTCCCGGGTATCTGTTATTCTATATATAAACCATCCGAACCCCTCGATTAGATTCCAGTCTGTAACTCACTCCCGGGTATCTGTTATTCTATATATAAACCATCCGAACCCCTCGATTAGATTCCAGTCTGTAACTCACTCCCGGGTATCTGTTATTCTATATATAAACCCCCCAAACCCCTCGATTAGATTCCAGTCTGTAACTCACTCCCGGGTATCTGTTATTCTATATATAAACCATCCGAACCCCTCGATTAGATTCCAGTCTGTAACTCACTCCCGGGTATCTGTTATTCTATATATAAACCATCCGAACCCCTCGATTAGATTCCAGTCTGTAACTCACTCCCGGGTATCTGTTATTCTATATATAAACCCCCCAAACCCCTCGATTAGATTCCAGTCTGTATCTCACTCCCGGGTATCTGTAATTCTACATATAAAACACCTGAACCACTGATTAGATTCCAACTTGTATGCTTGGTGCTTTAAATTATTGTCGATGAAATATGTAATTTAAAAAGTTAAAAAATAATTTATTGTAGTTAAATAAATATTTTGTGTTCAGCACTGTGATTACTTACTGTTCTAACATGCATCTTGTGCTCCCAGGTATTCATTAAGTGATGGGGTGAACTTTTATAAAATTGGGAAAGATGATGGAATTATTAAAACAAAAGTGGAACTGGATCGTGAAGCTATTGCCTGGCATAACATCACAGTAGCAGCCAATGAAGTTGGTAAAAGAAGTAAGTTTCCACCCCTGCCTCAGCTCATTGGCTGCTGAAACCTTCTCCCACGTCTTTGTTGCCTTCAGACTTGACTATTCCAATGCTCTCCTGGGCGGGCTCCCACATTGCACACTCTGTAACCTTCATTCAGCCAAAACTGTGTTGCTTGTTTCCTAATTCACACCACCTCCTGTTCACCCATAATCCTGGCACTCACTGCTCTCCATCAACACCAAGTCCAGCAACGCCATGAGTTTAAAATTCTCATTCTTGTTTTCAAATCTCTCCATGGCCTCGCTCCCTCCCTATCTCTGTAACCTCCTCCAGCCCCACAACCCTCAGTGATCTCTGTATTCCTCCAATTCTGGCCTCTTGAGCATCTCTGATTTTCATCAGTCCACCACTGGTAGCTGTGCCTTCAACTGCCTAGTCCCTAAGCTCTGGAATTCCCTCTCTAAACCTCTCTGCCTCTCCATCTCCTCCTTTAAGTTGCTCCTTTAAAACCTACCTCTTTGACCAAGCTTTTGATCATCTGCCCTAATATCTCCTCATGTGGCTCAGTGTCACACAAGAGCAGAAGTAGACCATATGGCCCATCAAGTCTAATCCGCCATTCGATACGATCATAGCTGATCTTGGTTTTCAATCCCACTTTCCTGCCCGCTCCCCATATCCCTTGATTCCCTGCAAGACCAAAAATCTATCTATCCCAGCCTTAAATGTATTCCATGATGGAGCATCCACAACCCTCTGTGCTAGAGAATTCCAAAGATTCACAACCTGTTGAGTGCGTAATTTCTCCTCATCTCAGTCTGAATGATTGGCCCCTTATCCTGAGACTGTGCCCTCATGTTCTAGATTCCCTGACAGTCAAAACAAGCTCTCAGCTTCTAACCTATCAAGCCCTTTCAAAATCTTGTATGTCTCAGTTAGATCGCCTCTCCTTCTTCTAAACTCCAGAGAATAGAGTCCCAATTTACTCAGCCTCTCATCATAGGACAACCCCTCATCCCAGGGACCAATTTAGTAAATCTTCTCTGCACTGCCTCCAGTGCAAGTCTATCCTTTCTTAAATGTGGAGACCAAAACTGCACACAGTATTTCAGGGGCAGTCCCACCAAAGCCCTGTACAATTTCAGTAAGACTTCTTTATTCTTGTACTCCAATCTCTTTGCAATAAAGGTCAACATGTCATTTGCCTTCCTAATAACCTGCTTCACGTGCATGTTAACTGTGCATTTCCTGTACCTTTTTGACCAAGCTTTTGATCATCTGCCTAATATTTCCTTAAGTGGCTTGGTGTTGAATTTTGTTTGATAATGATCCTGTGACATCCCTTGGGACATATTAACTTTGTTAAATGTGATATAAGTTATTGTTTTGGTTTACCAATTACCCATCAACCATTGAGGAATGGTGGCACAGTGGGGTGGGGTCTATGATTCCGACTGATTTCTCTGCCTCTGTACCAATGTTTGAGTTAAGGGGCAGAGGGAAGGGGGGGTGAGGAAAGGAGGAATCTTTTATTCTGACTTTCTCCTCCTCTCTATTATAGTTTGGGCTTTTCTGGCAGCTGGGCTCACTTACAGCCAAGTGGGAATTTCCTCCACAAGGTTTTGAGTTCCTCTATCCCCTTTACAACTGGTCCTATCCACCTACACTGTGGCAGGCCCAGAATACATCCCTTCCCCCATGCCTGGTGACCTCTCACTGGATCAAGGATAATACTAGAAATCAGCCCAATGGCGTTAAATTAACCTGAGCCCTGGAAAATCAAATGGAGTCATGTTGGGTTCAGACTGACAGATGGGAACCCCGTCCCCCAACTAATTTTCAGTGACATTCCTGCCCTTAAGGAAAATCCCCACCTCATCGCTATGACTAAAATTTTCCATTGCATGAGGGTTGCAGGGGTGGGGTGTAGTGTTGATATGGCATTGGTTGCCCGTAATACAACCCACCTACTTTTTCTCCCATTGAAGCCAATGTACAACAGCTGGCCAAATTGAACACGTGTCTGTCAGTGTGGAGTATGTGTATTTGTATATAGACATCTCTATCCTTCTTTATTGTTTGTGAGTCAGAAGGTTGTGAGTTCAGTTCCCAGTCCAAAGACCCAAGCACAGAATTCAGGCTGACGCTCCCAGTGCAGTACTGAGGGAGTGCTGCACTGCTGCAGATGCCGCCTTTCAGGTGAGATGTGAAAACCCATCTGTCCTCTCAGGTGGATGTAAAAGATCCTAGGACACTATTTCGATGAATAGCAGGGGAGTTCTCCCAGGTGTCCTGCCAATATTTATTATTCAAAAATCACAGAAACAGATTATCTGGCTGTCATCACATTGCTGTTTGTGGGAGCTTGTTGTGTGCAAATTGGCTGCCGTGTTGCCTACACTACAACAGTGACTGCACTTCAAAAAGTACTTCATTTGCTGTAAAGTACTTCAGGATGTCGCGAGGTTGTGAAAGGTGTTATATAAATGCAAGGGATGGGGTGGGTTGTAAGTGTTGGCTCGGTCACACTTCCAGGTGAATGTAGATGGAGCTATGCACTGGACATGGGGATTTGTGACCCATAATCTCTCTCCTGCTGCAAAGTTCGCACATGGTCCGTTTCTCATCCCTCACATTCCTTAGTTCAAATAACAGAAAAACACTCATCAGGTCAGCCAGCATCTGTAATGAGAACCAGAAAAGGTAACCTTTAATGTTGGTGCACATTTCAAAATTTTCTGTTTTTATTTCAGATTTCCAGTTTTTCTCTTTTTTATAACTTAAGCCATTGCTTGTTTTACAGATTCAACATCCTCTGCTCTCGTTACAATTAAAGTGCTGGACAAAAATGATAACGCCCCAACATTGGCTGAAAATTATAATCCCCATGTCTGTGAAGATGATGCAGCTGGAACAGTGAGTGAAGTTTGTCCAGTTTAATTAAAATAACACTACATCTGCAGCTACACACTGCACCTTCTCTCTCTCTCTCTCTCTCTCTCATTCGCTCTCTATCCCTCTCTCTGTCTCTCTCTTGCTGTCTTCTATTCTCTCATGTATCTCTCTCTCACACTATCTCTCGATCTCCCTTTCTCTGTTCCTCTTTCTATATCTCCTGTCTCTCTATTTGTCTAACTGACTCTCTCTCTCTTTGTCTTCAATGGAAATAAAAATCGGAAGAGATGTAAAATGGGCTGTGGATTCGCTATCGCCTGTTGCACACTCACACAAAGACAGAATTACCCTCAGTACATTACTGGGTGTAACACTGTATATATTATATAATAACAGTGTGTTACTGGGTATAACACTGTATATATGATATAACAGTGTGGTACTGGGTATAACACTGTATATATTATATAACTGTGGTACTGGGTATAACACTGTACATATTATATAACAGTGTGGTACTGGGTATAACACTGTATATATTATATAATAACAGTGTGTTACTGGGTATAACACTGTATATATTATATAACAGTGTGGTACTGGGTATAACACTGTACATATTATATAACAGTGTGGTACTGGGTATAACACTATATATTATATAACAGTGTGGTACTGGGTGTAACACTGTATATATTATATAACTGTGGTACTGGGTATAACACTGTACATATTATATAACAGTGTGGTACTGGGTATAACACTGTATATATTATATAATAACAGTGTGTTACTGGGTATAACACTGTACATATTATATAACAGTGTGGTACTGGGTATAACACTGTATATATTATATAACAGTGTGGTACTGGGTATAACACTGTATATATTATATAATAACAGTGTGGTACTGGGTATAACACTGTACATATTATATAACAGTGTGGTACTGGGTATAACACTGTATATATTATATAATAACAGTGTGGTACTGGGTATAACACTGTACATATTATATAACAGTGTGGTACTGGGTATAACACTATATATTATATAATAGTGTGGTACTGGGTGTAACACTGTATATATTATATAACAGTGTGGTACTGGGTATAACACTGTACATATTATATAACAGTGTGGTACTGGGTATAACACTATATATTATATAATAGTGTGGTACTGGGTGTAACACTGTATATATTATATAACTGTGGTACTGGGTATAACACTGTACATATTATATAACAGTGTGGTACTGGGTATAACACTGTATATATTATATAATAACAGTGTGTTACTGGGTATAACACTGTACATATTATATAACAGTGTGGTACTGGGTATAACACTGTATATATTATATAATAACAGTGTGGTACTGGGTATAACACTGTACATATTATATAACAGTGTGGTACTGGGTATAACACTATATATTATATAACAGTGTGGTACTGGGTGTAACACTGTATATATTATATAATAACAGTGTGTTACTGGGTATAACACTGTATATATTATATAACAGTGTGGTACTGGGTGTACTACTGAGTCAGCGGCGCTTGAGATGGCTTGGCCATGTGAGCCGCATGGAAGATGGCAGGATCCCCAAAGACACATTGTACAGCGAGCTCGCCACTGGTATCAGACCCACCGGCCGTCCATGTCTCCGCTATAAAGACGTCTGCAAACGCGACATGAAATCGTGTGACATTGATCACAAGTCGTGGGAGTCAGTTGCCAGCATTCGCCAGAGCTGGCGGGCAGCCATAAAGACAGGGCTAAATTGTGGCGAGTCGAAGAGACTTAGTAGTTGGCAGGAAAAAAGACAGAGGCGCAAGGGGAGAGCCAACTGTGCAACAGCCCCAACAAACAAATTTCTCTGCAGCACCTGTGGAAGAGCCTGTCACTCCAGAATTGGCCTTTATAGCCACTCCAGGCACTGCTTCACAAACCACTGACCACCTCCAGGCGCGTATCCATTGTCTCTCGAGATAAGGAGGCCCAAAAGAAAAAGAAGGTACTGGGTGTAACACTGTATATATTATATAACAGTGTGGTACTGGGTATAACACTGTATATATTATATAACAGTGTGGTACTGGGTGTCACACTGTATATATTATATAACAGTGTGGTACTGGGTATAACACTGTACATATTATATAATAACAGTGTGTTACTGGGTATAACACTGTATATATTATATAACAGTGTGGTACTGGGTGTAACACTGTATATATTATATAACAGTGGGGTACTGGGTATAACTCTGTATATATTATATAATAACAGTGTGTTACTGGGTATAATACTATATATATTATATAATAGTGTGTTAGTGGGTGTAACTCTATATATAATATATAACAGTGTGTTACTGGGTATAACACTGTACATATTATATAACAGTGGGGCACTGGGTATAACTCTGTATATATTATATAATAGTGTGTTACTGGGTATAACACTGTATATATTATATAATAACAGTGTGGTACTGGGTATAATACTATCTCTTTCTTTGGGCCTCCTTATCTCGAGAGACAATGGATACGCGCCTGGAGGTGGTCAGTGGTTTGTGAAGCAGCGCCTGGAGTGGCTATACAGGCCAATTCTGGAGTGACAGGCTCTTCCACAGGTGCTGCAGAGAAATTTGTTTGTTGGGGCTGTTGCACAGTTGGCTCTCCCCTTGCGCCTCTGTCTTTTTTCCTGCCAACTACTAAGTCTCTTCAACTCGCCACAATTTAGCCCTGTCTTTATGGCTGCCCGCCAGCTCTGGCGAATGCTGGCAACTGACTCCCACGACTTGTGATCAATGTCACACGATTTCATGTCGCGTTTGCAGACGTCTTTATAACGGAGACATGGACGGCCGGTGGGTCTGATACCAGTGGCGAGCTCGCTGTACAATGTGTCTTTGGGGATCCTGCCATCTTCCATGCGGCTCACATGGCCAAGCCATCTCAAGCGCCGCTGACTCAGTAGTGTGTATAAGCTGGGGGTGTTGGCCGCTTCAAGGACTTCTGTGTTGGAGATATAGTCCTGCCACCTGATGCCAAGTATTCTCCGAAGGCAGCGAAGATGGAATGAATTGAGACGTCGCTCTTGGCTGGCATACGTTGTCCAGGCCTCGCTGCCGTAGAGCAAGGTACTGAGGACACAGGCCTGATACACTCGGACTTTTGTGTTCCGTGTCAGTGCGCCATTTTCCCACACTCTCTTGGCCAGTCTGAACATAGCAGTGGAAGCCTTACCCATGCGCTTGTTGATTTCTGCATCTAGAGACAGGTTACTGGTGATAGTTGATGTATATACTGGTGATAACACAGTATATATTATATAATAGTGTGGTACTGGGTGTAACACTGTATATATTATATAATAACAGTGTGGTACTGGGTATAACACTGCATATATTATATAATAGTGTGGTACTGGGTGTAACACTGTATATATTATATAATAACAGTGTGTTACTGGGTATAACACTGTATATATTATATAATAGTGTGGTACTGGGTGTAACACTGTATATATTATATAATAACAGTGTGTTACTGGGTATAACACTGTACATATTATATAACAGTGTGGTACTGGGTATAACTCTGTATATATTATATAATAGCAGTGTGTTACTGGGTATAACACTGTATATATTATATAATAACAGTGTGGTACTGGGTATAACACTGTATATATTATATAATAGTGTGTTACTGAGTGTAACTCTGTATATATTATATAACAGTGTGGTACTGGGTGTAACACTGTATATATTATAGAATCACCATGTTTTACCAGCGTAACACTGTCTATGTTATAGAATACACCGTGTTTTACCAGTGTAACACTGTATATATTATAGAATCACCATGTTTTACCAGTGTAACACTGTATATGTTATAGAATACACCGTGTTTTACCAGCGCAACACTGTATATGTTATAGAATACACTGTGTTTTACCAGCGCAACACTGTATATGTTATAGAATACACTGTGTTTTACCAGTGTAACACTGTATATATTATAGAATCACCATGTTTTACCAGTGTAACACTGTATATGTTATATAATACGCCATGTTTTACCAGTGCAACACTGTATATGTTATAGAATACACCGTGTTTTACCAGCGCAACACTGTATATGTTATAGAATACACCGTGTTTTACCAGCGCAACACTGTATATGTTATAGAATACACCGTGTTTTACCAGCGCAACACTGTATATGTTATAGAATACACCGTGTTTTACCAGTGTAACACTGTATATATTATAGAATCACCATGTTTTACCAGTGTAACACTGTATATGTTATATAATACGCCATGTTTTACCAGTGCAACACTGTATATGTTATAGAATACACCGTGTTTTACCAGCGCAACACTGTATATGTTATAGAATACACCGTGTTTTACCAGCGCAACACTGTATATGTTATAGAATACACCGTGTTTTACCAGCGCAACACTGTATACGTTATAGAATACACCGTGTTTTACCAGTGTAACACTGTATATGTTATAGAATACACCGTGTTTTACCAGCGCAACACTGTATATGTTATAGAATACACCGTGTTTTACCAGCGCAACACTGTATATGTTATAGAATACACCATGTTTTACCAGTGTAACACTGTATATGTTATAGAATACACCGTGTTTTACCAGCGCAACACTGTATATGTTATAGAATGCACCGTGTTTTACCATCGCAACACTGTATATGTTATAGAATACACCGTGTTTTACCAGTGTAACACTGTATATGTTATAGAATACACCGTGTTTTACCAGCGCAACACTATTCTTCTTTTTTTCTTCTTTTGGGCCTCCTTATCTCGAGAGACAATGAGTAAGCGCCTGGAGGCGGTCAGTGGTTTGTGAAGCAGTGCCTGGAGTGGCTATAAAGGCCAATTCTAGAGTGACAGACTCTTCCACAGGTGCTGCAGAGAAATTTGTTTGTCGGGGCTGTTGCACAGTTGGCTCTCTCCTTGCGCCTCTGTCTTTTTTCCCGCCAACTGCTAAGTCTCTTCGACTCGCCACATTTTAGCCCTGTCTTTATGGCTGCCCGCCAGCTCTGGCGAACGCTGGCAACTGACTCCCACGACTTGTGATCAATGTCACAGGATTTCATGTCGCGTTTGTTATATAATATGTTATATAATACACCGTGTTTTACCAGCGCAACACTGTATGTCATAGACTACACCGTGTTTTATCAGCGCAACACTGTATATGTTATATAATACACTGTGTTTTACCAGTGTAAAACAGTATATATTATAGAATACACCGTGTTTCACCAGTGTAAAACAGTATATATTATAGAATACACCGTGTTTCACCAGTGTAACACTGTATATATTATAGAATACACCGTGTTTCACCAGTGTAAAACAGTATATATTATAGAATACACCGTGTTTCACCAGTGTAACACTGTATATATTATAGAATACACTGTGTTTCACCAGTGTAAAACAGTATATATTATAGAATACACCGTGTTTCACCAGTGTAAAACAGTATATATTATAGAATACACCGTGTTTCACCAGTGTAACACTGTATATATTATAGAATACACCGTGTTTCACCAGTGTAAAACAGTATATATTATAGAATACACCGTGTTTCACCAGTGTAACACTGTATATATTATAGAATACACCGTGTTTCACCAGTGTAAAACAGTATATATTATAGAATACACCGTGTTTCACCAGTGTAACACTGTATATATTATAGAATACACTGTGTTTTACCAGTGTAACACTGTATATATTATAGAATACACTGTGTTTTACCAGCGTAAAACTCCTCTTTTTGATTTGAATTTCTTCCAGGTAATCCAGGTGATTTCTGCTGTCGATCTCGATGAAATGACCCCAGCAGTCAGATTCAACTTCAGGATCGCAGTGAAGGACAGCAACTTCTCTGTCAAGGACAATGGCAGTAAGTGAATTCTTCAGAGTATTGTGAAGAGAAAAACATGAAATCGTGCTGTGAATGGATGCTGAACACATTCAGCCAAATTCAGCTGTCTGATTTCAACAGAGGTGTTCGCCCGTTCAATATAAGATGAATGCCTTTGTTAATGTGGTGAGAAAGAAGTTCACATCATAACACACGGCACAGATTCGTCCCCACAATTTGATCAGCAGTGCACAGCCCCCATAACACAAGATAGAAATTACTCTTCTGCATATCCTTAATGCACTCAAGGGTTGAGAGACCTGAGAAGCTGTGAATATTCTCCTTAGAGCAGAGAGGGTTAAGGGGAGGTTTAATAGAGGTGTTCAAACCATGAGGGTTGATAGAATGGTTAGGGAGACACTGTTTCCATAGGCAGGAGGGTCAGTAACTATCGTACACATTCAGCCATCTGGGGCCTAAACTCTGATAATCCTCACCCCACCCCCCCCCCCCCCTCCCAAAACCTCTCTACCTCTCTCTCCTCCTTTAAGATGCTCCTTAAAACCTATCTCTTTGGCCAAGCTTTTAGTCACCCCTGCCCCTTCCCCACTCTTCACTCCTGTCTTTTTTAACCTTAGTGTTAATTCTTGTTTGAATATGCTCCCGAGAAGCACCTTGGGATATTTCACGATATTTAAGGCACTTGATACATCCAAGTGCCTGTTGTACAATTTGCACAGCCTGTTTGAGTTCATGTGAGGCATGTCAGGGGATACACTCGAGCCTGCGTTCAATGACCCCTCCACACCCCTCACCCACAAACCTACCCCACCCCCTGACAAACCCATCTTCTCCAGCTGATCACTTCTGCGATATTCTAATTGTCAGCGAAGTATTGTGCTGAGTAACTAACCAAGCAACCAAGCCAGGAATTCCATGGGCATGTCACATCAATAACATCCCATCTGAACCGTTGAGGATCAAAATGACAGGGCATTATCTGTCAACTATCTCGGGCTTTTTAAGTCCTCTGTGTGCTGCGACCAGTCAGAGAGTAGCCAAATAACTGCATCTACAGGGCCAGACAGCATTACTTATGGCGTCCCTAGATCCCATAGCAGATTATCAAGTCATACAGCACGGGAGGAGCCATTTAGCCCATCACACCTGTGCTGGGTCTTTGAAGGAGCTAAGCAATAGTCCCACTCTTCTTTCCCAAAGCTCCACAATTTTTTCTTTTTCAAGTATTTATCCAATTCCCGTTTGAAAGTTGCTATTGAATCTGCTTCCACTGCCTTTTCAGGCAGCGCGTTCCAGATCTTAATAACTTATTGCTTAAAAAACTTCTCCATATCTTCCTTCTAGTTCCTTTGCAATTTACCTTAAATCTGTGTTCTCTGGTTACTGACCATCCGGCCACTGGAAACAGTTTCTCCTTACTTGCGCTATCAAAACCCCTCATAATTTTGAACACCTCTATGAAGTTTCCCCATAATCTTCTCTGTTTTAAGGAGAACAACCCCAGCTTCTCCAGTCTCTCCCTGTAACTGAAGTTCCTCATCTCTAGTAGCATTCTGATAAATCTATTCTGTGCCTTCGCCATTGAATGTGTAGAGGGTGTTGTGGTGCACCTTTAAGTGAGTGTTGTTATGTTTTCTGTATACATTACTGGAGGGGAAATAATGCAATGTACCATGTGACTCAGAAGCTGTCTCAGTCTGCTGTGCGGAGGCAATCAGATCAGACATGTGTACAAGTTTTTCTACTTTGTAATGTTGCTGTAAACTCTTCAACTCCTCAATAAGTGAACCTACATATCTGTGTGTGTGTGTTAACCAATGCGTGGTTGGTACTTTGATGTTTATTTGTACAAGCACAAGGAGAAAAAAACACAACAAAGGTGACAGATGCCGTGCTGTAAAATAGAAGAATGCTGTCAACTGCACAGGACAATGCAGTGCAGCTCAAGTTCATTCTCTGCTTTTTTACTTCTCCGTCTCTCCCTCACTCTCTCTCTCTCTCTCTGTATTCCCTCCATTCCTCCCCAGATAACACTGCCAACATCACAGTCAAACAGGCAGGCTTCAATCAAAACGAGGTCAGCAAGTTTTTGGTGCCGATTATCATTTCCGACAATGGGAATCCATCCATGCATAGCAACGACACCCTGGAAATAAATGTGTGCTCATGCGACCGGGACAGGAAGCCGATTAACTGCCGGCACTTTGCTCCACTCACCTCAGGAGTAACCGTCACCGTCCTGCTGATTATCTTCCTCTGTATCATCGTTGCAATAGGTGAGTCAGGTTGATCAGCGATGACACTTTGTGTTTTTATGTCATTTTTCCCATTCCATCCTCCTCCTCTCCCCATTTTCACATCCTACCTATTCTGAAAGCAATAACCCAGCAACAGGACACTTTCATGTCAAAATGTATCTCAAACCACTTAGTGACATGAGTTGTTCTGAAGCACTGGCTGTTGTATGTGACAGGTGTGGCTTGTTGGTATTCTCACTGCTGGAGCATAGAGTTCCAGGTTCAAATCCCACTTCAGAGCTTGAGCACAAAGATCAAGGCTGACACTTCAGTGTAGTACTGAGGGTGATTTTTTTATTCTTCCATGGGATGTGGGCATCACTGGCAAGACCAGCATTTGTTGCGCATCCCTAATTGCCCTTGAACTGATTGGCTTGCTAGGCCATTTCAGAGGGCAGATAAGAGTCAACCACATTTTCTGTGGGTCTGGAGTCACATGTAGGCCAGACCAGGTCAGGACAGCAGATTTCCTTCCCTAAAGGACTTTAGTGAACCAGATGGGTTTTTACGACAATCGATGATAGTTTCATGGCACCATTACTGAGGCGAGCTTTTAATTCCAGGTTTTATTAATTTAAATTCCACCAGCTGCTGTGGTGGGATTTGAACCCGTGTCCCCGGGGCATTAGCCTAGGCCTCTGGATTGCTAGTTCTGCCCTAACAGCAGTGCTGCACTGTCAGCGATGCTATCTTTCAGATTTAAACTGAGGCCCTCATCTGCCTGTTCCTTGTATGTAAAAGATCCTGCGGCACTATTTTGAAGAAGAGCGGGGGAGTTAGCCCTGGTCTGCTAGCCAATATTTATCTCTCAAACATCATCACAAACACAGATTATCTGGTCATTATCACATTGATTTTGTGGGAGCTTGCTGTGCACAAATTGGCCACTGTATTTCCTGCATTGCAACAGTGACGACACCTTGAAAGTATTTAATTGGCTGTACAGTGCTTTGAGACATCGGTGGTTGTGAAAGGTGTGATATAAATGCAAGTCTTTATTTTCTTTTTATATCAAGCCTTTCACACCACAGAATGTCCCAAAGCACTTTACAACTAATGAAATACTTTTTGAAGTGCAGTCACTGCTGTAATCCAGGTTTCGGACACTCCACAAGTGGAAGCATCCTCTCCATCCTCTACCCTATCAAACCCATTCATAATTGTAATGACCTCTAAGGTAATAGGAAGGTGCAGGCGTGGGCCATTCAGCTCATCGGGCTAGCTCCACAAAAAAGACAGTACCTCTGACAGTGCAGCACTCCCTCAGTACTGCGCTCAGATGTCAGCCTTAATTGTTGTCATAAGTCCTTGAGGCAGATATGAACCCAAAACCTCATAACTCAGAAACAAGAGTACTACCAACTGAGCCACAGCTCAGTAAAAGTGGTAATTTAAGTTTTCTGTCTGGTGACAAAATTGTACTAGAAAGAGATTTGAAGAAGATTTCTCCCCTTCAGTTATAGAATCTTGCGGCACAGAAGGAGGCCATTCGCTCATCGTGCCTGTGCCAGCTCTTTGAGTTATTGAATTAGTCCCACTCCCCTGCTCTTTCCCACATAGCCCAGCAAGTTTATTTCCTTGTCAACTATTTATCCAGTTCCCTTTTGAAAGTTACTATTGAATTCACTTCCACTGCCCTTTCAGGCAGCACATTCCAGATAACAACAACTTGCAAAGTAAAAATAATTCTCCTCATCTCCCCTCTGGTCCTTTTGGCAATTGTCTTAAATCTGTGTCTCTGTTATCAATCATCCTGCCAGTGGAAACAGTTCCTCCCTATCTATTGTACCAAAACCCTTTATAATTTTGAACATCGCTATTAAATCATCTCCTAACCTTCTCTGCTCTAAGGAGATCTCAGCTCGGTTTTTCTAATCTCTCCACTTAACTGAAGTCCCTCATCCCTGGTATTTTTCTGGTAAAATTCTTTGCATTTTCCAAGGCATTAGCATTCTTTATAAAGTGTGGTGCCCAGAATTAGATACAATACTCTAGCTGAGGCCAAGCTAGTAACTTATAAAGATTTAGCATAACATCACTGATGTTGCACTCTATTTCTCTACTTATAACGGCAGGAATACTGTACCCATTTTAACAGCTTTCTCGTCTCGTCCTGCCACCTTCAAAGATTTGTGAACATAAACACCCAGTTCGCTCTGTTCCTGCACCCCTTTAAAATTCTATCATTTAGTTTCCCCTCCATCCCTGCCTTTGTTCCCATTAGACTTGACTATTCCAACACAGTCAGTCCCCCCATCTTCCACCCTCCATAGACATGAGCTCATTCAAAACTCTGCTGCCCATTCCCTAACTCGCAGCAAGTCCCCTTTACTCTTCACCTCTCTGCTCATTGATCTACATTGGCCCGTAGCCCAGCAACGCCTCGATTTTAAAATGCTCATCCTCAAATTCAAATCTCTCCATGGCCTCCCTCCTCCATATCTCTGTAACCTCCTCCAGCCCTTCCCTATCTCCAAAATCTCTGCGCTCCTCCAATTCTGGCCTCTTGTGCATCTTTGATTTTAATCACACCCCAATTGATGTGCGTGCCTTCAGCTGCCTGGGTCCTAAGCTCTGCAATTTTCTCCCTAAACCTCTCTTTCCTCTTTTAAAACCTACCTCTTTGACCAAGCTTTTGGTCGCCTGTCCCTAATAGGTTTTGAAGCTACTGGATTGATATAAAAACTCATCTGGTTCACTAATGTCCTTGAGGGAAGGAAATCTGCTGTCCTTACCTGGTCTGGCCTAGATGTGACTCCAGACCCACAGAAAATGTGGTTGACTCTTTTATATTGACTGCCATTCGATTCTCATATTCTCTCTTTGCCAGTCTTATTTTGTTTGATAATGCTCCTGTGAAATGCCTGGGGTGGTTTTACTATATTAAAAGGTCTCAGTGCAGGTTGTTGTTGTATATTTCCCCTTCCCGTTCTTCCTTCCAAAATGCATTACTTTTTTCTTTCCTTAATCCCAGTCCTGGTGGTGCTGATTGTCCATCAGAAGATGCAGAAGAAGAATGCCTTTGTGGGACTGGTGAAGCCCCCGGGCGAGATACGAGAGCAGCTGGTGAGGTACGACGAAGAAGGAGGCGGAGAAATGGACACCAATAGCTTCGACATTACGGTACTGAACTCTCTGCGGGCAAATGGGCCACGGTCGGTGAAGGCGACAGACTGCATGCCAGTTTACGCCCAGGTCAGGAAGCCCAACAACGACATGGGATCAGTGGTCAAGATGAAGAAGGATGAAGCAGACGGCGACAGAGATGGACTGCCCTACGACACGCTCCACGTCTACGGCTACGAGGGTTCTGATTCGGTTGCCGATTCGCTGAGCTCCTTGGATGTCTCCTCTATCGACTCTGACCAGGATTACGACTTCCTGAATGACTGGGGACCCAGGTTTCAAATGTTGGCTGAACTCTATGGATCAGAGCCATACAAGGATTATTAAAACAAGAGAGCGTTGTGATTTTATTTGAAGGGGGCGGTGGAGGAAGGGAGGGGAAGCTATGAAATTTAACTGGATCATTAGTAGGTACAGCAGAGGAACGTAGGAACAGGAGGAAGCCATTCAGCCCCTTGAGCCCGTTTCACCATTCAGTTAGATCATGGTTGACCTGTATCTTAACTCCATCTACCTGCCTTATTCCGTAATCCTTAATACCTTTGTCTAACAAAATATTCAGCACCTCATTGTAACACCCATTCTGAAGAACCAAATTAGTTACCACACCAAAAACTAGAGGCAAACTTTGGGTCAGCTTCCATATATTATTTTCTGGTGTATTGCACATTAACCTTGGCTTGCAATACAATAAAGAGCAGTTACATTGCATGCAGTGAAGTCCCTGGTTTTGCTCCATTAGTCAACCTTAGAGTTGGGGTGGGTGGTGGTAAAGGTACATTATTTCAGTCTGAACTTCACTCGCAGCAGGACGGTCCCAGGGTTGGGGAAGGGGGAGGGTTCCGTGTAGATGTTTTCATGCTATTCACATAGGGACAGCAAGAGGGGAAAATCAGACATCGTGTTACCAGCAGGAACACGTTTATAGCCTTTTTAGCTGCTGCATTGAGGGGCACAAAGATAGAATTGACAGAACAGAAACAGGCCATTCGGCCCAACTAGTCTCTGGTGTTTGTGCTCCATATGGGCCTCCTCCAACCCTACTTCATCCAACCTCCAAATCAGCCCAACCTTCTATTCCTTTCTCCCTCATGTACTAATCTTACTTCCCTTTAGATGCCTCTATGTTGTTCATCTCAACTGCTCCTTTTGGCTGCAAATTCCACATTCTCACCACTCCCTGAATAAAGGAGTTTCTCCTCAATTCTCTGTTGGATTCATTAATGATTATCTCATATTTATAGTCTTGTAAACCCACTGCCAAATTGATCAAATAGCACCAAAACATCTAAATGTAAAGAAAAGGGAGAATAAGCTTTGTTTTAATGAACTCTGCTTTAATAAAACTCCCTTTATAAGGAAAAGTTTCAAAAATTCAACAAATCTTCAAGACATTCCCAGCCAATCAGGAGTGACATTTTGTGGAAATGAGGTAGACACTCTGCATACCTTTCATTCTGTAACCATGGAAACTCTCAGGTCTAATTGGTCTGCATTGTACTTCAAAATTTTGTTTAAACCCCTTAGACTGCTTAGTTGTATTTTAAATGTTTTAAGTTTTAATTTTAAGTTTGATGTAAAACACTGTAACAGTATGTAAAGGTTTATGCCTCTGTGTGGGCAAAGGATTTTTCATAACCTTTTCTTGATGTGTGAAATAAAACAATTTTTAAATGTGACTTCAAAAAAGTCTTGAAGCAATCAGCAACAGGGCTTTCATACGTGTGCCTGTCCCATGAGGAAAGTGTATTTGTAATAATTTTAACGTTTCATTTAGGATGGGCTATAATTGCCAGTGAGGCTGTGACATAATAAATGCCTTGTTGTTAAGATGTTCTTTGTTTTTAACTAGTCGCTCTAACATTTAGAAAAAGTTTGTTAATAAAAGTTTGTAAAGTTCAATAATATTGTATCAATTGTGTAACAGGATAACTGGAAGTTAAATCTCAGACACCCGGAGCCATCTTGTTTCCCACTCTGTGTCTTCTCAAGGGCAATAATCTCCCTCCTGTGATTAAGTGACCAGAACTGTACGTAATAATCCAGAGGAGGCCAGGCCACCGTCTGATACACAAACAACACAACCACCTCATACAGAACTATGTGGCCACATTCTCTTCCACGTAAATCGCCACACATCAATTCCTTCTGTTTTGGTGTCAGCCATGGCTCAACGGGTAGCAATTTTGCCTCTGAACCAGCAGGTCATGGGTAGCTGTCGGATTGGTGGAGAAACCCAACTGGTTTACTAATGTTATTTAGAGAAGGAAAATCTAAGCAATCATCTATAAGTGACCCCAGTCCATACCAATCTCTGGAATTCCCTGTCTAAACCTCTCTGACTCTTGACCTCTCTTTCTTTCTTTAATGGCTGATCTGTCTCAACTCCACTTTCCCGCCCGCACCTCAAAACACTTAATTTCCTGAAAGATCAAAATTCTCTCGCAGCCTTAAATATATTCGCTGATGGAGCATCAACAGCCCTCTGGGGTAGAGAATTCGAACCCATTGAGTGAAGACATTTATTTTTTATTTATTTAGAGATACAGCACTGAAACAGGCCCTTCAGCCCACCAAGTCTGTGTCGACCAACAACCACCCATTTATACTAATCCTACATTAACCCCATATTCCCTACCACATCCCCACCATCCTCCTACCACCTACCTACACTAGGGGCAATTTACAATGGCCAATTTACCTATCAACCTGCAAGTCTTTGGCTGTGGGACGAAACCAGAACACCTGGTGGAAACCCACGTGGTCACAGGGAGAACTTGCAAACTCCGCACAGGCAGTACCCAGAACTGAACCCGGGTCGCTGGAGCTGTGAGGCTGTGGTACTAACCACTGCGCCTCATTTTATCTCATCTCAGTTCTAAATGATCAGCCCCTCATCCTGAGATTGTGAACCTGTGTTCTAGATTCCCCAGCTAGGCAAATGAACCTCTCAATGTCTATCCTGTCAAACTCCTTCAGAATCCTGTATGCTTCAATGAGATTACCTCTCATTTTTCTAAACTGCAGAGAGTATAGACCCAATTTACTCAGCCTCTTATCCAATTGGCCGTGAGAAGACAGGGTCCTGTGAAGATGGACGTGTCATGCGACCAATGGCAGGAGAATAGGGGGAACGGAGCAATTGGAGACAGGAGGTTATGTGATGAAACCTCCAGGAATATTGTTACATACAGGTGAGCAAGGGGTCTCAGGCTCCCTTTTCGCCACTTCTCTGGTTTGACCACAACAGGTTTTATCCTTTGTTAACACAGTGATTTAACTTACCACCTCAGTGAGCGCTTGCTGCTGTTCCTCTAATATAATTGCCAAAAGAACCAATCAGGCAGGTTTTCTTGAGTTTAAACAAGAAAGATGTAAGTTTATTATTCTTAACACTTTAAACCAGTTAAAATTATTAAAATACGCTACACATTCATGCACACATTCACACAAGAGTCACACACACACACACACACACACACACACACAAATAGATTACAGAGGGTAAACAGATTTAGTGGTTGGAGTAGGGTCCAGAATAAATGGAATTTAAATACTGAATATCAGTCCCAGAGTCCTCAGTTCAAATTGAAGTCCTGAAGTCCTCGTTGGGCCACGTGCACGGTTGCAGGCTTGCTTCTCATGGCTCCAGAAGGCAGAAGAAGGGGTTTGATCCTTGTTCCTTAGTTGTTGGCTGTGGCGGTCTTGAAGTGATTATTGACTTTAACCTCTTATAGGGACTAAACCAAATCAGGAATACATCCCGATGAATCTCCTTTAATTAAGTTCAAACCAGACAAACTCTTATAGACAGCCCGTTTCTACCTCCTTCCCAAAATCCACAAATGGGACTGTCCCGGCAGACCCATTGTGTCAGCCTGCTCCTGCCCAACTGAACTTATTTCTTCCTATCTAGACTCTATCTTTTCTCCGCTGGTCCAGTCTCTTCCCACCTACATCCGTGACTCTTCTGACGCCCTACGTCATTTTGACAATTTCCAGTTTCCTGGTCCCAACCGCCTCCTCTTCACTATGGACGTCCAATCTCTCTACACCTCCATCCCCCACCAGGATGGTTTGAGGGCTCTCCGCTTCTTCCTGGAACAGAGGCCCAACCAGTCCCCATCCACCAACACCCTCCTCCGCCTGGCTGAACTTGTTCTCACATTGAACAACTTCTCCTTCAACTCCATGCATTTCCTTCAAGTAAAAGGTGTCGCTATGGGTACCCGCATGGGTCCTAGTTATGCCTGTCTTTTTGTGGGATATGTCAAGCATTCTTTGTTCCAGTCCTACTCAGGCCCCCTCCCCCAACTCTTTTTCCGGTACATTGATGACTGTATCGGTGCCGTTTCCTGCTCCCGCCCCGAACTAGAAAACTTTATCAACTTTGCTTCCAATTTCCACCCTTCTCTCACCTTTACATGGTCCATCTCTGACACTTCCCTTCCCTTCCTCGACTTCTCTGTCTCCATCTCTGGGGATAGGTTGTCTACCAATATCCATTATAAGCCCACTGACTCCCACAGCTACCTCGACTACACTTCTTCACACCCTACCTCCTGTAAGGACTCCATTCCATTCTCCCAGTTTCTCCGTCTCCGACGCATCTGCTCTGATGATGCTACCTTCCATGACGGTGCTTCTGATATGACCTTTTTCCTCAACCGAGGATTTTCCCCCACTGTGGTTGACAGGGCCCTCAACCGTGTCCAACCCATTCCCCGCACCTCTACCCTCACCCCTTCCCCTCCCTCCCAGAACCATGACAGGGTTCCCCTTGTCCTCACTTTTCATCCCACCAGCCTCCATATCCAAAGGATCATCCTCCGCCATTTTCGCCACCTCCAGCGTGATGCCACTACCAGTCGCATCTTCCCCTCCCTTCCCCTGTCAGCATTCCGAAGGGATCGTTCCCTCCGCGACACCCTGGTCCACTCCTCCATTACCCCCACCACCTCGTCCCCGTCCCAGGGCACCTTCCCTTGCAATCGCAGGAGGTGTAATACCTGCCCATTTACCTCCTCTCTCCTCACTATCCCAGGCCCCAAACACTCCTTTCAGGTGAAGCAGCGATTTACTTGTACTTCTTTCAATGTAGTATACTGTATTTGCTGCTCACAGTGTGGTCTCCTCTACATTGGGGAGACCAAGCGCAGACTGGGTGACCGCTTTGCGGAACATCTCCGCTCAGTCCGCAAGCAGGACCCTGAGCTTCCGGTTGCTTGCCATTTCAACACTCCCCCCTGCTCTCATGCTCACATCTCTGTCCTGGGATTGCTGCAGTGTTCCAGTGAACATCAACGCAAGCTCGAGGAACAGCATCTCATCTACCGATTAGGCACACTACAGCCTGCCGGACTGAACATTGAGTTCAATAATTTCAGAGCATGACAGCCCCCCACTTTACTTTCATTTTTAGTCATTTTTAGTTATTTTTTCTTCCTTTTTTTTTACATTCCTTTTTACATTTTTTACAATGTTTTTTTGCATTTATTTCATTTCATCTTAGTTTGTTCAGTTTGCTTACCCACTGTTTTTTTCAGGTTGTTTTTCTTCAGGTTTGCACTTGCTGCTGTTCAATATTCAGTATATTCACACCTAATCTGTACTAAAGCTTTGTCTTTCAACACACCATTAACATATTGTTTGCCTTTGCTCCGTGACCTTTTGGTCAGCTATGTGGCCTGGTCCAACCTGCACCTTCTCCTTTGTTATCTCTTGCCCAACCCCCACCTCACTTGTTTATAATCTGTGACTTTTCTAATATTTGTCAGTTCCGAAGAAGGGTCACTGACCCGAAACGTTAACTCTGCTTCTCTTTCCACAGATGCTGCCAGACCTGCTGAGTGAATCCAGCATTTCTTGTTTTTGTAAACTCTTATAGACACTTATTTGGGTCCAAAGAATTGAACTAGCTTTCCCTCAAAGAAAGAAAACTAACAGAGAATATTACCATCTTTCAGACAACCTATTTTTAATATCAGTCTAAGTCATAGATATCCCAGATATTATAAGAGTCTGAGGAGCTCTCTTCAATACATATCTCTCCACTTAAAGAGACACAGAGAGGGGGTTCTTGTAGTTGTATACAGAATACTACATGAGATGATTTATTCACATATATATATATATATATATATATTTATATTAAAGAATTTAACATGTAATAAACTTCTTAAATGGATAAGTATATCACAATATCAAATATTACTGAGAGATGTAACACATATTCTTATTTCTAACATAGAATCCAAAAGTTTAACCCTGCTAATGTTACAGTAAAATATCGTAGAATATCCATCAAAATTTAAAGTAAACTTTTTACCTTAAATGCCCCTTAGTTGAGAAGCATTGTTTGAGGATTCAACATTTCTAAGTGTTTGCTTCAGAACCTCTCATGTTTATACTATTTCTAAGGTGTCATATGACCTCTTAGCATATAGGTGCTACCTTTCTATGTGTGTTTTTCTTGCTTTTAAAATCCATATTTGGTAGTATCATTAGCTAACTCTCCACTTAATGTTTTACCGAAAATCTCTTGATTTTGAAGTTGTGAGCATTTATCTGGTTAAAATGTTTATAATTGTGTTTACTTGACCTCTTGTTCCTGGAAGTCCATTTTCATTTGTTGTTTTATTATCTATAATTGCCTTTTTTATGGTACCTTAAAGCAACCTCCGAAGCCGATTTGTCTACATCAACAATCCCATAAACTAATTAAGTTTATTGTTACCTCTTACTGATGTCACACAGGATATTTCAATGCATGTGTTTATCTTCCAAATTCCCTGGCAACAGAAATTCTATTCTAACAGGGACCTTGAAATATTTAACTCCACCTTCTTAAATGGGAATTTCAGTGAGTTCTAAAAACTGACCATTTTTTCAATCTTTAATTCTAAAAGGTATAATATATTAACAATATCTAAATGCTACCTAATTAAGCCTATTATACCTATATCCCATCACAGTCTGTAGGCTTGAGGCTTTACCAGTTACAGCCGGGTCTTCTCTGGATCTTTACTGGAAATAGAGAGAGAGCTGCTCCGTAGATGTCTTTTCAGTTACCCCTCATTGCTTTCTATCTGACAAAGCTTACAGTCTCCCCAGAGCTGCACAAGCAGTAACATGACATTACCAAACCTCTTTGTGGTGTTAATGAGCTCCTTCTGGAATCTTCTCTGATATTCAAGGCTCGACCCCTCAAGCTGTCCAGTCACACTTGGTGGGGATTGGCTCTTTCAAAGTCAATGGGTGTCGATGGCCCCTGACAACCGTGTTGATAAAGCCATTTCAGGTAATGTAGTCAGAGACCACCCCATTGTTCTGGCTTGGTTGAGTCAGTCGTGTTGTCTCCAGTCTAGTCCCTTGGTGTTTCAAATGTAAATTGCAGTCGCCATCTTGGCTGCCAGTTTACTTTTTTAAAAAGTTATTTGTAAAGAATTTCCAGCAAAAGTCTAAGGCAAGGTTCCAACTAATGAAATTAATATTTCCCATTTAGCATATAGGGTTTCATGACAATATATTCAAGCAGAGTTGGCAATCCTGGGCTGGTTATAGAAGAGTTTGACAATTCAGCATTCACTGTCTAGACAGTGTCAGACCTGAACAAACTGTAGCTTTTACATCTGTATCATTCACTTCTCAAGAAGGTTCGCTGCAGATTATTTTTAGGGTTCATTTGATCTGCAATTGCAATCTCTTTGTCTAATAAATTGGATTATCTTTCAATTTTCTCAAAAATTTCACTATCTCAAACTTGCTCACACTGGCAGTGAAGTATTAAGAAGAGGAATCTCATCTGTGATAAGCTTAAAGATATAATTGCCAGTGGCAGGAGGTAAGCAGAGGACACCGATTTAAGATAATTAGCAAAAGAACCACAGGGGATATGAGGAGAATTTTCTTTTATGCAGCGAGTTGCTGGGATCTGGAACGCGCTGCCTGAAAGGGCAGTGGAAGCAGATTCAATAGTAACTTTCATAAGGGAATCGGATAAATAAAGTCATAGAGTCATACTTGAAGGGGAAACATTTACAAAACTAAGGGGAAAGAGCAGGCAAGTGGTACTAATATGATATATAATACTATTAATATAGCAGAGACATGATGGGCTGAATTACCTCCTTCTGTGCCGTTTCTATGATTCTCCGAGAACATAATCTTTGTCATAGTCTATTATGCTTCACAGGTTAATTTTCAGATGTGTTGCTTAGTATCTTTTGTTTTATTCATTCCTGGGATGTGGGTGTTACTGGCTAGGCCAGGATTTATTGCCCATCTCTAATTGCCCTTGAGAAGGTGGTGGTGAGCTGCCTTCTTGAACCGCTGCAGTCCTTGATGTGTAGGTACACCAAAAGTGCTGATAGGAAGGGAGTTCCAGGAGTTTGACCCAGCAACCGTGAAGGAACAGCGATATAGGTCCAAGTCAGGATGGTGTGTGGCTTGGAGGGGAACTTATATGATTTATATATAATTTATATGTAATATATAATTTAGACACTCAGCTACCCATCCTGAAAACATTTGAGGCCTCCGCATAGGCACCTCCTCAACACCTGAGGCCTCTTCATATATACCTTCTCAACACAATATCCAGGCTTGGGCTAATAAGTGGCAAGTAACATTCGCACCACACAAGTGCCAGTCAATGACCATCTCCAACAAGAGAGAATCTAACCATCATCCCTTGACATTCAATGGCATTACCATCACTGGATCCCCCACTATCAACATCCTAGGGTCTACCATTGACCAGAAACTGAACTGGAGTCGCCATATAAATACCATGGCTACAAAAGCAGTCAGAGGCTAGGAATCCTGCGGAGAGTAACTCACCTCCTGACTCCCCAAAGCCTGTCCACCATCTACAAGGCACAAGTCAGGAGTGTGATGGAATACTCTCCACTTGCCTGGATGGGTGCAGCTCCAACAACACTCAAGAAGCTCAACACCATCCAGGACAAAGCAGCCCACTGGATTGGCACTCCATCCACAAACATTCACTCCCTCCACCACTGACGCACAGTGGCAGCAGTGTGTACCATCTACAAGATGCATTGTAACAACGCATCCTTAGAGAGCACCTTCCAAACCCGCAACCTGTGCCAACTAGAAGGGCAAGGGTAGTAAATGCATGGGAACACCACCACGTGCAGGTTCCCCTCCAAGTCACACACCATCCTGACTTGGAACTATATCATCATTCCTTCACTGTCACTGGGTCAAAATCCAGGAACTCCCTTCCGAACAGCAGTGTGGGTGTACCTACACCCCAAGGACTGCAGCGGTTCAAGAACCACCTTCTCAAGGGCAACTAGGGATGGGCAATAAATGCTGGCCTGGCCAGCGATGCCCACATCCCATGAAAGAATTTTTTTAAAATCCTGACTGAGTGAGACCAGCGGTGATTAAAAAGAGCAGAGACAGCGGGAAAGAAGGAGACTGAGTGAGACCAGCGGTGATTAAAAAGAGCAGAGACAGTGGGAAAGAAGGAGACTGAGTGAGACCAGCGGTGATTAAAAAGAGCAGAGACAGTGGGAAAGAAGGAGACTGAGTGAGACCAGCGGTGATTAAAAAGAGCAGAGACAGTGGGAAAGAAGGAGACTGAGTGAGACAAGCAGTGATTAAAAAGAGCAGAGACAGCGGGAAAGAAGGAGACTGAGTGAGACCAGCAGTGTTTAAAACATGCTTCTTTAAAAAGGCAAACAGTAACGTCAGAGGAGAGCTGCAAGGTGATTGGTTGCTGAGTTGCAGCTGTTAGAATACCTCATAAAATAAGGGGAAAGTTGTTTTTGTTGTTAGAAAAAAAATCTCTGATGATAAGGTGAGTACCACTGAAGTGTTTATTTTTTAAGGACTTTGGATTGAAGTGGGTAGAACAAGGCCCCTAGTATAATTAGTATTTTTTTAATTAAGGGTGTAACTAATTAACCTAAGGGTTAGTCATGGCAGGAGAGCTCAGCCCTGTGATATGCTCCTCCTGCGCTATGTGGGAAATCAGGGACGCTTCCAGTGTCCCTGACGACCATGTGTGCAGGAAGTGTATCCATCTGCAGCTAGTGGCTACCCACATTACGGAGCTGGAGCTGCGGGTGGATTCACTGTGGAGCATCCGCGATGCTGAGGAAGTCGTGGATAGCACGTTTAGTGAGGTGGTCACACCGCAGGTAATGGCTGCACAGGCAGAAAAGAGATGGGTGACCACCAGGGCGTAGTAGGCACAGGCAGGTAGTGCAGGAGTCCCCTGTGGCATCCCCCTCTCAAACAGATATACTGCTTTGGATACTGTTGGGGGGATGACCTCCCAGGGGAAAGCAGCAACAGCCAAGTTCGTGGCACCATAGAAGGCTCTGCTGCACAGCAGGGAAGGAAAAGGGTTGGAAGAGCAATAGTGATAGGGGATTCTATTATAAGGTGTGCAGATAGGCGTTTCTGTGACCACAAACGAGACTCCAGGATGGTATGTTGCCTCCCTGGTGCTAGGGTCAAGGATGTCTCGGAGCGTCTGCAGGACATTCTGAAAGGGGAGGGTGAGCAGCCAGAGGTCGTGGTCCATATTGGTACTAACGACATAGGCAGGAAGAGAGATGAGGTCCTACAAAGTGAATATAGGGAGTTAGGCAGAAGGTTAAAAAACAGGACCTCTAGGGTTGTAATCTCAGGATTAATCCCTGTGCCACGTGCTAGTGAGGGTTGGAATAGGAGGATTAGGCAAATGAATGCGTGGCTGAAGAGCTGGTGTCGGCGGGAGGGCTTCAGCTACTTGGATCATTGGGATCTCTTCTGGTGCAGAGGTGACCTGTACAAGAGGGACGGGTTGCATCTGAACTGGAAGGGGACCAATATCCTTGCGGGGAGGTTTACTAGTACTACTCGGGAGGGTTTAAACTAGTCTTGCAGGGGGGTGGGACCCAAAGTAGAAGTCTCTCAGATGAGATAGTTGAGGCAAATGTAGAGGTTAAAGCAAGTAAGTCCAGTAGGCAAGCCAGGCAGGGGCAGGACAGGGAGCGTGGAAGGTCTGGTAGGCTAAACTGCATTTACTTTAATGCAAGAAGCCTTAAAGGTAAGGCAGATGAACTCAGAGCATGGATCGGTACATGGGATTGTGATATTATAGCTATTACGGAAACGTGGTTGAGGCATGGGCAACTCTGGCAGCTCAATGTTCTGGGATACCGATCCTTCCGGCGTGACAGAGGTGGAGTAAAGAGAGGAGGGGAAGTTGCACTATTGATTAGGGAGGACATCACGGCAGTACTTAAAGAGGATATCCCAGGGGGAATGTCCAACAAGGCCAATTGGGTAGAACTTAGAAATAAGAAAGGGGTGATCACTTTGATGGGATTATACTATAGGCACCCGAATAGTCAGAGGGAATTGGAGGAGCATATATGTAGGGAAATCACAGATAGGTTTAGGAATTATAGGGTTGTAATAGTAGGTGATTTTAACTTCCCTAATATTGACTGGGACTCCCTTAGTGCTAAGGGATCAGATGGGGAAGAATTTGTTAAGTGTGTCCAGGATAGTTTTCTGAAGCACTTTGTGTATGGCCCTACGAGAGAAGGGGCTACACTCGACCTCCTCTTAGGAAATGAGGCCGGGCAGGTGGTTGATGTGTCAGTGGGGGAGCACTTTGGGACCAGTGACCTTAACTCGATTAGCTTCAAGATAGTTATGGAAAAGGACAGGACTGGTCCTCAGGTTGAAGTCCTAAATTGGGGGAAAGCTAATTTCGATGGCATCAGACAGGAACTCTCAAAAGTTGAATGGGAGAGGCTGTTTACAGGTAAAGGGACGTCTGGCAAGTGGGAGGCTTTTAAAAGTGAGATAGGAAGAGTTCAGGACCGGCATGTTCCTGTTAGATGGAAGGGCAAGGTTGGCAAGTTTAGGGGACCTTGGTTGACGAGGGATATTGAGGGTCTGGTCAGGACAAAGAAGGAGGCATATGTCAGGTATAGGCAGCTGGGATCGAACGAGTCCCGCGAGGAGTATAGGGGATGTAGGACTACACTTAAGAAGGAAATTAGGCCTCTCCATAGCCACCTTCTCAATACCCAATGTCCCTCGTACAGTCTCTGAAAATATGAGACCTCTCCCCAGAAACCCTATCTGGCCCAAGTCCTCACACTCTGCAGACTTACGTTTCACCCGGGAAAGTTTCCTCATTGTCCCTTCTGCCTCTCTGAATACTTGAGAACCATCCACTGTCTATTTGTACAACAAGCTTGACCGATGAGCAGACTATCTCAAACTTGCCTCCGTTCTCCCCCAGTAGACTGCAACACAACACAAATACCAACAAAGAAAACCACAGCACAGACAAAACACAAAATTCTGTAGATGTCAGAAATCTGAAGTAAAAACAGAAAATTCTGGAAACTCTCAACAGATCAGGCAGCATGTGTGGAGAGAGCAGACAAACAGAGCAGAAAGTGTGGACCCTTCATCAGATCTGGAAAAAAATTACATTTAAAAGGTTCACAATATGGGCGTCGTATTTGACCCCAAGGTGAGCTTCCGACTACATATCCGCACCGTCACTAAGACTAACTATTTCCACGTCCGTAACATCGCCTCATTCCACTCCGCCTCAGCTTATCGACTGCTGAAACTCTCATTTATGCCTTTGTTACCTCCAGACTTGACTATTCCGACACATTCCTAGTTGGTCTCCCAAATTCTACCCTCTGTAAACATGAAATCATCCAAACCTCCTCTACGCAAATCCTAACTCACACAAAATCCTGCTCATCCATCTCCCCATTAATCGTGACCTAAATTGGTTCACAGTTAAGCAACACCTCGATTTTGATATCCTCATCGTCGGTTTAATGTCCCTCGATGGCCTCACCCCTCCATATCTCTGTAATCTCTTTCAGCTCTGGAATTCCCTCCCTAAACCTCTCCACCCCTCTCCCTCTCTCTCCTCCTTTAAAACGATCCTCAAAACCTACCTCTAACTAAGCTGCTCTAATATTTTCTCATGTTACTCGGTGTCAAATTTTGTTTCATAATGCTCCTGTGAAGCATCTTGGAACGTTATACAATATTAAAGGCCGCTATAGAAATGTAGGTTGTTGATGTAGTTACAAAGTTGGCAGACAAAGGAAAGGAGATGCCCAGAGACTGGAATTAATAATCCACAGTGAGTGAGTCCAAATACCTTCAAGTCAGTTTGGGAATCGTGCTATTAAGCTGTGCAGAAACGCCATTGTTGTGCTGTCCGTTTGTCTTGTAAAATTTTATTATGAATTTAGAAACATAGAAAATAGGAGCAGGAGTAGGCCATTCGGCCCTTCGGGCCTGCTCCACCATTCAAAAAAGACCATGGCTGATCGTCTAATTCAGTAACTTGTCCCCGCTTTCTCCCCATATCCCTTGATCCCTCTGGCATTAAGAAATATATCTATCTCCTTCTTGAATATATTTAATGACTTGGCCTCCACTGCCTTCTGCGGTAGAGAATTCCACAGGTTCACCACCCTCTGAGTGAAGACATTTCTCCTCATTGCAGTTCTAAATGGAATACCCCGTATCCTAAGAATGTGACCCCTGGTTCGGGACTCATACTAATTCTACAAAAATGTTGTTGTTTCCAATGATTGCTACATTTTGCTGAGATCATAGCAACAGCAGTTGGCCATTCAGCCCCTCAAGCCTTTTCTGCCATTTGATAAGGTCATGGTTGATCTATATTTTAACTTCATTTACTCTCCTTGCTTCTGTAGCCTTTAATACCCTTATCTAACAAAAATATATCAATCTCGGTTTTGAAATTATCAACTGACCTCCAGCCTCAACTGCTTTCTGAGGGACAGAGTTCCAGATTTCCACTACCCTTTGTGTGAAGACGTGCTTCCTGACATCACCCCTGAATGACCTGGCTCTAATTTTAAGGTTCTGCCTCCTTGTTCTGGACTCCCCCCAACAGAGGAAATAGTTTCTTTCTATCTATCCAAACATCAAGGCAGCATTTGACCAAGTGTGGCATCAAGGACAAAACTGAAGTCAATGGGAATCGGGGGGGAAACTCTGCTGGTCGGAGTCATACCTAGTACTAAGGAAGATGGTTGTGGTTGTTGGAGGCCAATCATCTCAGTCCCAGAACTTCAGGAGTTCCTCAGGGTAGTGTCCTAGGCCCAACTATCTTCAGATGCTTCATCAATGACCGTCCCTCCAACATAAGGTCAGAAGTGGGGATGTTCACTGACGATTGTGCAATATTCAGTACCATTCGCGACTCCTCAGATACTGAAGCAGCTCAAGTCCATATGCAGCAAGGCCTGGACAATATCCAGGCTTGGGCTGATAAGTGGCAAGTTACATTAGCACCACACAAGTGCCAGGCAATGACCATCTCAAACATGAGAGAACCTAAACACCTCCCCTTGACGTTCAATGGCATTACCATCGCTGAATCCCCCACCATCACCATCCTGGGAGTTACCATTAACCAGAAACTGAACTGTACCAGCCATATAATACTGTGGCTACAAAAGCAGGTCAGAAACTGGGAATTTCTTAGGCAAGTAACTCACCTCCTGACTCCCCAGTGCCTGTTCACCATCTACAAGGCACAAGTCAGGAGTGTGATGGAATATTCTCCAATTGCCTGGATGGGTGCAGCTTCAACAACATTCAAGAAGCTCGACACTATCCAGGACAAAGCAGCCGGCTTGATCAGCACCTCTTCCAGCAACTTAAACATTCACTCCCTCCACCACAGACGCACTGTGGCATCTACAAGACACTGCAGCAACTCACCAAGGCTTCTTCGACAGTACCTTCCAAACCCCCGACCTCTACCAACTAGAAGGGCAAAGGCAGCAGATGCATGGGAACACCACCACCTGCAAGTTCCCCTGCAAGTCACACACCATCCTGACTTGGAACTATATCGCCGTTCCTTGAGTATTGTTGCATCAAAATACTGGAACTCTCTTCCTAACAGCACTGTGGGTGTACCTACACCACATGGACAGTAGCGGTTCAAGAAGGCAGCTCACCATCACTGTCTCATGGGCAATTAGGGATGGACAATAAAAACTGGCCTTGCCGGTGGTGCCCACA